>NC_092721.1:20105839-20426672 GCF_047496885.1 Scyliorhinus torazame | reverse complement strand
GTTCAAGGTCAAGTGTACTTTATTTACAGACAATCAATCATGCAACATAAACTCTACTCGTCAACTATACCTATTACTAAGACAACCTGTACTTAACTTCGGGCACCCGGCTTAGGTCAGGAAACAGTGGCCGCTGTTCAATTCTGGATCTCTTGGGTTCGAAGGGGTAACTGCTGCTCAGCTGGGCTCATCCGTCTGGTAGTGGGCGTTGAACTCGAACTTGCTTCTGGTGTTGCTGCACTTGGCAATGGCCGTGACTGGAGTACCAAGGCCAAAAGAGAGTGAACATATGGCGAACTCTTCCTTTATACTCGGGGGGTTTTCGCGCTCTTTTGGGCGGATCTTCGATTTGGGCCTTACTAATTGGGTGATCCCTGATTACTCTGTTCGATTCTTTAACCAATAAGTGGGCGGGGATTCGGATGGTTGGGCGTGTCCCAAGCGGTCATTGACCTCAATGTTTGCGTTTCCCTTGGACAGGGAGTGGCGCCGAAATGTCTGGGACTGTCCCGGTAGCTGGTGTACCTTTCGTTTGTGTTGGGGGAGGTGGGCCATCACCTGCTAATCGGCCTGATTAACATGCTAATTGGACGGAGTTTCGATGCCGTCAGGACTTTTGCTGACAAATATGCATTTCAGGCTCTGAGCCTGCCTGATTCTTGGCTTGTCCATTTTACCCATCAGTCTTTGCAAGTTTCTCTGTACTTTGTTGGACGTGGCCATCCCAGAAAAAACTTTTCACCTTTAAAAGACCTAGAGAGATATACGTTGGAATGGTGGCCAGAGACAGTGACGAGTTCAGTTTCTGTTTCCGAGGACTTTTCAATGTCCACAGTGACAGATACTGAAATAAATACTCAAGAAGTACCATCCACAGAAAGGAACGAAGTGCACTTCTGAGGTCACATGTAGCCGAGTTCAAGAACGCCAAATTTTATCAAAAAGGAATAGATGTTCATCACAGAGACTGTCTTATTGAATTGTATATATGTATGGAAATTACATACCAGGGGATCTGTTGTATAAACGTTAATTGCTGTTGTTGTGCTACTGAAGTAAAGAGGGAGGAATGGTATGTATTTGGGAATAGATTCTTGCTGGTTCTTCATCAAGTGGTGTGCAGGAACATCAGCAGAGTGTTTGTGAGGCCTTTGGGCAGGTCACCATCTTGATTGAATGAGCAACATCCTTAATAACCTTCTCATCGTGTTTTACAAGATTTCAGCATGTAGGCACCTCCATAATCTTTCTCTTTGCGGCAACAGATAAATATTACACAAATGTTATAAGGGACACCAGGGTAAAGAGGTTCATCAAAATGTCAATCGGTCTGGATACCTCCGGGTCCTCCCAGACCTCTGCAGCCCTGCCACAGGTTTGGCACCTTTCTGGGCAATCAAATTGTCAACAGCCGGTGCCACCTCTGGAGGCATCACCTCAACGATAGGCGAACTGGCCTCACTGGCCTCGACGGGAGCTAGTTGAGTAAATTCAGGAGCCCCTGGCTCCCCTTGGCCAGACGGAGTTACAGGAGTGTTCACAATACTGGTGGAACTTGTTGAGTCCAAGCTGGGGTCGCCATCCCCCGACTCCTCAAGTGGTCGAGGTGCTTTCTGACTGTCTTCCCATTGATGTTGACCACATATGACACTGGCCCCAATTGGACCTGAAGTTAAATTATGGACCAAAAGCGGGCCTCCACCCAGAACGACCTGTCGCCGCTTTTCTGGGAGGCCTGACATGCTTCCATCCTCCCCGCCAAACATGGAAACACAAAATCCAAACAGGTGCCCAACCGATGGCCCATGAGCAGAATAGTGAGAGTGACTCCCGTGGTGAAGTGGGGTGGATTGAGTTGTACATCAACAAATATTAACGAACCGCTGGCGAAGTGGTTTATCAGATTGCTTTCTCATCATGTCTTTGAAGGTCTGAACAGCCTTAACAGCCAATCCGTTACACGCTGGATGGTACGGGGCTGTCCTGGTGTGTCGAATGCTGTTCACTCGTATAAAAACCTGGAAATCATTGCCAGGAAAAGTGGTGCCTTTGTTCGGCACAATGGATTTGGGAAGTCCATGAATGGCAAACCTCAGTGCAAGGCATTTGCCGTAGCTGTGAGGACGTGGCCCCCATCTCTTGAAGCGATAGCCATTTAGAGT
This sequence comes from Scyliorhinus torazame, assembly GCF_047496885.1. Classification (NCBI taxonomy): domain Eukaryota; kingdom Metazoa; phylum Chordata; class Chondrichthyes; order Carcharhiniformes; family Scyliorhinidae; genus Scyliorhinus; species Scyliorhinus torazame. The sequence goes on along the minus strand of NC_092721.1, from coordinate 20,424,510 downwards.
GGGCATCTCCCAGGACTGAAAATATCTTGCCCATTAAAGGGCCCACATAGTCAATGTGGACCCATGTCCATGGGTGACCTGGCCATTCCCAAAGGTGGATTGTGGTGGATGGAGGCAAGGACTGCTGCATTTGGCAAGGGTGGCATTGTTGCATAAATTCTTCAATGGCTTTACCTATGCCTGACCACCAGATGTAGTTGCGTGCCAGAGTGTTCATCTTTGTCTGTCCTGGGTAGGGGCTGTGTAACTCTTGTTGGGGCGCCACCTGGCTAGGGGCGGTGGAATGACTACTCATAATCCCCACAGAATAATGCCATCCTCGTCCTGGCGAGTGAAACAGTACCTTAGTTGCTAAGATTTCTTGTAGTGCTACCCAGTATGTATCATTATTTTCACCTTTGATAGTTTGAGGTCTCTCTGGGTCTAGTCTCAGATTTGGCCGGCGGACACTGGCAGAGTGTCTAGGAAGTTCAAAGCCAGCATGATCTCCTTGGGGTACTAGTGGTGGTGGATTGCTCTCTGGCAGGGGGAGGCAACTTAATGCATCCGCATTGGCAACTGGTGTACCGGGCCGGTGCTGGAAAGCATGATTGTAGACCGCCAGCAGCAAGGCCCAACATTGAACTTGTCGAGGTTATGAGCGGCTTGGCCTGTCTTCCCTTAACAGATCTATGGTCGATCACTATGTCAAACTGCTGTTCATACACATGTTGGTGGAATTTCCTCACGCCTTATACAACTGCTTAGCCCTCCTTCTTCATTTGGACGTAGTTCCATTCCATTTATGAATGGATCTTTGAGGCAAAGGTGATAGGGCGTTCAGAACCATCTCCCATTTTGTGGGATAAAACTGCCCCTATATCATAAGGGGAAACATTAGCATGATCGGTTTTCCAGGGTGAAAATGCAGCAAGAGGCTCGAGGACTGCAAGGCTTGCTTTGTACATCGAATGGCTTCCTTTTGGCCCTTCCTCCATTGCCATCGCTGATACGTCTTTAGTATCTGGTGTCATGGGCTAATCTTGTGGCTAAATTCGAAATGACGCTTCTATAATAATTTACCACACTGAAGAAGGATTTGAGCTCACTGACATTTTTGGGTGCCGTGACTTTGTGCATAGCCTTGACCTTTTCTTTCAGGGGATGCAACCCTGCTGCATCAATGCGGAATCCTCGGTACATCATTCCTGAGGCCTGGAAAGTGCACTATTTGCGTTTGAGGTGGATCTCTGTGTCCTGAAACCTCTTTAATACTTCATCAAGGCTACACAGGTGTTCTTCGGGGTAGTGTCGGAGACTAACACATTGTTAAGGTAGACCATTACCGTGGGAATTTCCTGGAGGAGATTTTCCTTTGTACGCTGGAAAATAGCGCAGACTTGAACGATGCTGAATGATAGTCTTGTCTTGTATACCACAGGCACTTTTGCGATGCCCAAATGTACCTTAAGCATTTTCCAAAATATGGCAGTGTTGGCAATTCCGAATCAATAAACTATCCCTGATGTGACTCCAGTGAAGCTTCACTTTAATGGTTGCTGTTGCAATATGCCTTTAAGGGAGAGCAACATGCCATTACTTTAAGGGAAGTCTGTCATGTGATCTAGCCTCGGTGTCAGTATGGTTTAAAACTGAACACACAAAAACACATCGACACACAGCCCTGCTGCTGATGTCCTTAAGCTTTCTATCCATGTATATCTGTGCCTTGAATTAATCAATGAATCCAGAATGTGGTTGCACTATCCCTTATGAACAATTGGTGCCTTTATATAATTTTTACATGCAAAACGTGGTTTGCAGTGGGGATTACTTCTAAATGACATCGTGGTCAGCCTGGCAGCAAGATTAAGTACAGAGATGACATGGTGAAGAATTTTACAAGCCTTGTACAACATGGCTTGAGATGTCCCTCGACGTACTGGTCAAACCACTACAGAGTCGCTGGATCGGAGAGCGCGGAAACCGCATGGCATCACGCCATCACTTTAAGGCAGGCTCGTCCAACCTTTTTGGTTGAAGGGTCACATCTCGCTCGGCAGGCCAAAGAGTAATTTTAAGAAGAAAAGGAAACTGGCTTAGAGGAATGGAAATTCATCTCACTGTTACTCCAAACAGCACAAATCTGTATCGCGATAAGCAAGCTGCAGATGAGAAGAGTACCTTGTCACCTTATCTTCTCCGTCACACATTCAGCACTGGTTCATTGAGACGACTGGCATCCACTTGATGTTTCTCCCACGCACTTGATGCCTGCCCCCATGTACCCGATGCAGCATCATGGAGTGTCCTGAACGTGATGACCATCTCTGAGGGGCGATCCTGATTCAGTACTCCTCACATGTGGCACCGCCTTTCCATTCCTTCATCGCTCGTAAGGGCTGGTGTGTGCGTTTTGGGAGGACAAAGGAACAGAATCAGATGGGTGGTATTACATGTTCGCTGTGAATCCAAATAGAAAGCTGCAGATCTATGAATAGGCTGGAGCTGAGAAGACTAATTGGTCTCCTGAGCGAGAGAAAATCTGAAATGTGACCCTTCTACCAAAAAGGTTGGACAAGCCTGCCTGAAAGTGATGACGTGATGCAATGCAGTTTCAACTAACTCCGTCCATCGAGCGCTGATTCAGAGAGTCATCTGCCCATGACGATGGCACATATGCCCGATGTAGCGCGGTGGAGTGTGCCTTATTACAATCTCCACTGCTTCGTGGTGCACAGTGGGCAAAGGTACCCTTAAATTGCTCCAGCTCTGCGAACTGAGTTACCAGGGCAGCACGGTAGCATAGTGGTTAGCACTGTGGCTTCACAGCGCCAGGGTCCCAGGTTCGATTCCCCACTGGGTCACTGACTGTGCCGAGTCTGCACGTTCTCCCCGTGTCTGCGTGGGTTTCCTCCGGGTTCCCCGGTTTCCTCCCACAGTTCAAAGACAGTAATCTTTATTGCACCTTTCAGCTTAACAGTGCACGTTAGGTGGATTGGCCATGCTAAATTGCCCTCAGTGACCAAAAAGGAGGGGTTATTGGGCTATGGGGAATAGGGTGTAACTGAGGGCTTAAGTGGGTCGTTGCAGACTCGATGGGCCGAGTGGCCACCTTCTGCAATGTATGTTCTACCAGCCGTAGGTTGAAATCGTGCAAGGAGCTCACTCTGCCAACATGATGAAACATGACCTACAATATCGGGGCTTAAAGGAATGTGCTAGTCGGGGTGGATGCAAATTGTGCATCATAGTCTTCCTGTTCCCACAAAATTCCAGCCCTCAGAGAGACCTTTTCCATGCACTTTGCTCCAGATGCATCATTACTATTTGATAGTTATCATTTTGACTTCATTGAGTTCTGTAGAAGGGTCAATGGACTCGCAACGTCAACTCTGTTTCTCCCTCCACAGATACTGCGAGACCTGCTGGGTTTATCCAGCATTATCTGCTTTTATTTCAGATTTCCAGCATCTCCTGTAATTTTCTTATATTACCATTTGATATCTGTGTATGCGGCATTTTGCACATTATAGAATATTAACTGCTGAAGAGCAGTATATGTCTGGTCATCATCCTGTTTATTAAGATAGTCCACTTCAGAATTGGAACTTTAATCGTTTAACAGTAATCCTTATTGCACCTTTCAGCTTAACAGCAAATTGAACACTTGGCTAAGCTTAACTTTTCCAGGAAATCTAAAAGAAAAAGACGCATTTAATTCTTGTTCTGAGCAAAAGTGGTATCTCACTGAACCATCAGATTTGGATAGAGGGCAAGTTGTTCTCCATCCAATGTTGTAACAATTATATTGCAAAACATTCAACGTTGTAATTGGTCATCTTTGAATTTCTGCGAAAAGTAAAACATTATGATTGGGAACATGACAAATATTTTACTCTGATCTTATCAGATCCTCCTCTGATTCAGCCAGTTCTAGTTTTAGATCACAGACAACACAACAAGGTGAATGCGTGGAATGATCTGCTTCCAAGTCCGCCATGCTTCACTATTTCAGCATGCCTGGGTAACTGGCTCTATAAAAAGTCAATCAACGCATTAAATTTTGGAAAACAAATTTTAAAAGCAAAATGGTCTCGGTGAGAATTCCCAATTGTTCTTTCGAACGCCCTTAAGCTGAGAGGTTCAATCAGAATTACTTCAGAATAGAAGCAAAGCAAACAAAAGACGACTGCAGTGCACAAACTGCTGTCTGTCTTGTGAAATTTATCAGATGTCAACAGAGTAAAAAGGAATAAGCAAGTGAATAGAAATGTGCTGTCACTTGTATTATTTCATTAGTGTCACGCCAGATTACTGGACAATATTGACTTTCTAGTGAAAATATTAGCCGCAGGGTCATATTTCAGAAGGAATTGTCAGCAATTTAAGTTTAGAAATAAGACGCAGAGAAATTTGTAATCTGATCATTGGCTTTCTGGGGGAAAATACAGAGCATGATTTCGGCAAGGCAGCACAATCTGTGACGGAATTGCAATAACGCTTCAGGGAAATGTGACTTACGCCAGCAGAAATGGTAACAGGGAGTCGAAGAAAGAAAAGGAATGGTTGTGGAGGAACTTATTATGTTATCAAGGTAATTATTTGAACACAAAAATAACTGAAACTTCTGGTATTTGATTACTTACAGCGGGTGCATTAAATCAATCAGAACTTTAATTGACTGTTTGAAATCTTGCTTTTCTGTCTTGGTGAACACAATATTTTTATATTTATTCTTCCCTTGCAGGCAGAACCAGTAAGGCTTGCATTTATTGCCCACCACTAGTTTTTTTTGAGAAGTTGGTGGCGGATCACTGTTTTGGACCATTGCAGTCTGTGTGGTAAACATACCCCCCCCCCCCCCCCCCTGTAGTTAGGTAGGGACTTCGAGAATTTTAACCCAGCATAATCAAGGAATGGCAATAAAGGCCCAAATTAGGATGGTGTGTAAATAGACAGGGATTGAGAAGTTACGTATTTCCCAGATGGCTGCTGCTCTTGTTCTTCTGGACAGTGAAAGTCAGAAGCTCAGGAGATATTGCAGCGGTACTAATATAATCAGACCCACCCAAGGCCCTCTTTAATGGGGGATCAGATCTACCCAAGGACCCCCTTAATGGGGAACACCCCCCAGCTTCCCCCTAACTAAAGGAACCCCCCACAGAGATCTCGAAACTAGAGGTACTCACCCCCACAGGGATCCCATAACTATTATCACCGATATTATCACCTTTTCTGCTGAAGCACCAATTTTTACAAACATCAACCACATCAAAGAGAGGTAAGTGCATTCCAATCACTAAGTGTATTCCAATCACTCCACCTGCTCTTGTTTTTATCCACCATCTCGAGATTGTTTCTACTGACTGAACCTCAGCCTCCCTATCTTTACTCCTTGATTTCTCCTCCTCCAGTCTCAAACTATGGCTTTGTGAACTTGTTACCACACGACCTTGAAACATTCCAGCGTATACTTCTTGCAACACCTCAGTTGTTTGACTTTCCACTGGCTTTTCAACCACAGTAGGCATCACGCTCACATGTGATCCAGCTACATAATTACCCAGGACAATTTTCTATGAATCCTCACACCACTTCACCACTTTTCACCGGACTCTCTAACCTTACCTTACACTAATCCTTTCACCACTAATTCAACATGTTATCACCTTTTCTGGCAATGCTGCTTCTGAACTACATATCACCTTATCTCTCACCATCAGAAATTGACTAGCTCCTGTATCCCATCTGATCGCAACCTCCCCACCTGCACTACCTTGAACACATGAGCAAACCTTACCCTCACAAATAAAGTCTTTAAAAAGATCTGGCACTTGATTATCAACCAACCTCTGAACAGACTATGCACTATTTTGCCCCTCTTCAGTTGCAACCATGGTTTATTTTGTCACTTTAATAAACCACACTGGTGTATCTTGTTTAACAAGTCAGTCTTCCCAGTACTTTACTCATATCACCAACACTGCAACTTCACATCTCCAACTTTATTACAATGAAAACATTAAAGTTTTCTCATCTCTCTTCCACGATCCTAAGTTTCCATTCTAACCTGAGGCAAACTCGCCTCAATATCTCCAACTAGTCCCCCTTTGTCTAGACCACCTGTGGATTTCTCATTTCACCTGTTTCTATCCTTCGCATATGGAAATTGAGGTCAAAAACCAAATCTTGATGTATGAGCTATTCAAAATCATCTGCCATCTCTGCTGCGACTAGTAGTTTTAATCCTTTTCTCTTCTACATGAGTTCTCGCTACTGCGGGAAGTGAATCTCGAAATCCCTCCAAAATAATTGTTTCCCAAAGACCTTTATACATTTGGTCTATCCTTTTATGTACTTATCCACCTATCAAAATTGTTTTGTTTGATTCTTTCAAATTCTATATGCATCTGGTTCTTTCTTTAGATTTCTAAACTTCTCGAATTTCGCTGATAATCCAGCCAGTGCAGTATAGTGAGGAGTTTCATCCCAAATTAATTCGGACCCTGGTTTCGGATCAGGCATCCCATCCCATTCATCCCTGCTGGATTAAGAATAGGATAAGCTGTGCTGTTAGGAGACAGATGGACAGGGAAGACAGTAGGAGGGGAATGGATGGGCAGGGATGTTAGGGCGGCATGGTAGCATAGTGGTTAGCACAGTTGCTTCACAGCTCCTGGATCCCGGGTTTGATTCCCGACTTGGGTCACTGTCTGTGCAGAGTCTGCACGTTCTCCCCGTGTGTGCATAGGGGTTTCCTCCAGGTGCTCCGGTTTCCTCCCGCAGTCCAAAGATGTGCGGGCGAGGTGGATTGGCCATGCTAAATTGCCCTTAGTGTCCAAAAAAAAGGTTAAGTGGGGGTTATTGGATTACGGGGATAGGGTAGAGACGTGGGCTTGAGTAGGGTGCTCTTTGTAAGGGCTGGTGCAGACTCGATGGGCCGAATGGCCTCCTTCTGCACTGTAAATTCTATGATCCTATGATTCACTGTAGGCTTCTGACGCTAGTTCATATGCACTTCATATGGCTTTTCTCAACTCATTATAATCCCCAGATATCTTCTCTGATTGTGATTTTAACACTTCATTAGCTCAACCTATCAACTTTGTTTGAACCAACAATACCAATTTGGTCTGTTGCCAATTCAATTGGGCAGCCACTTTCTCAAATGAGATAAAAAAGACTTCCACATCTGTCAAACCTTGCCAGTGCTTGAATATATTTAAACATATCTCTTACTAGGCTTTTGACTAGGAAGTGCTGATGCTTCCTCTAGACTTTCCTCAACTTCTGCCTTTAACTGCAACATTTTAAGTTGATATTCCCTTTTGCTTTCCAACTTTTCCTCCTTCATTTCCATTTTGTGAAGTTCAAATTCTCTTTGCTCTTTGCTCTTGTCACTGCCTCTCTCTCTCTCTCTATTTCCTTTGCTTCTACCTTTGCCTTTCTCGCTTTCTTTTTCTTCTAATTCAAGCCCCCTCAGGTAAAGTCAACCACAGCTTGTTCGTCAAACCCAAAGCTTTGTTTTAACCACAGCGGCACAGTGGTTAGCACTGCTGCCTCACAGCGCCAAGGACCCGTGATCAATTCCGGCCTCGGGTGACCGCCTACGAGGAGTTTGCACATTCTCCCCGTATCTGCGTGGGTGACCCATCGATAGGCCGCTAAATTTTTGGGCTGCACTCATCCTGCCTTTTGGGGGCCATTTCCCGCCCAGAGATCTGTGTGTGAGTGTGGTGTAAATATGGTGCCTGGAGCAAGCATCCGCTGAGGTCACTTGACGCCAGGGCAGGCAAATCACAGGCTGCTCGCCGGCTCAATAACATGTTCCTAGGGACACCAGCACCATGCACATCGTACATCAGCGTCACTAATGACACCAGTCAATTCAATTTCCTTTTATGGGTGTTGCTGTGACAGATGTAAAACTCACACAGATAGATGAACAATGGCTGGGAGATCATTCATCGCACGTTGGTATTCCTCAGTGGCTACTATTCCTTTCTGAACACGTTACAGCACAGCAACGGGCAAATTAATCTTACTGAATGTCAGGGCGAATTTCCCCTTAACAGTGATTAGGGGCAGATGCAAAGCACACTGGGCTTTGCATCTACGCAAGTCGCACACTGTTGTTTCCGCTGGCATACGAGCCAGTCCAAAGCTTACTCTCAGTTTACATCCTCTTCATTTAATATTCATAATGAGCTTGCTGATTCAGGTCGGAATATGCAGCAATGCGGTTATTATTTGAAGAGCTACAACAGCCGTATGAAGGAAGCCGGAGTGCATAAAAAGACAGACAGTCATCATTTTAGGATGGGAAGCCAAGATAGGTTAGAAGCACCAGGGTGAGCCCTAGCCGAACGTTGTCTGGCCTAAGTTACATGCAGTAGAATTTTGGTCAAGTCGACGTCTAGGAAGGATAAAGAATACGATACTGATAATGAGAACACTGGAGAGATTAACAGCACAATCGGAGGTCATCAGGGCATTGAGTGCATACCAGCTCTTTTAATGCGTCATCCAACTAATCCTATTCCCTGCTCTTTCTCCACAGTCCTGCGGATTTACCCTTTAAAGTAAATTTCTAATTCCTTCTGAAAGTTGCCATTGCACCTGTTACCCCTAAACTTTCAGACAGTGTTCCACATCATAACGGTTTGTCAAGTAAAAAAATCTCTGGCTCTTTTTGTTAGTTATCTGTGTCCTCTGGTTACTGATCTACCTGTCCGTGCAAACAGACTAATGAGGGAAAACGAGCCCAGCCCATCATAATTTTGAACACTTTGATTAAATCTCGGGTTGACCTTCTCCGTTCTATGGAAAACAACCCACCTTCTCCAGACTATATGGGTGAGGTGTGAGTGAGGTGGAGAGATTGTACCAGGCCCTTGAAGGTGCATGGAGGGAGCAAGTAAAACTGGAGTAAAATGTGTCGCGCCCCCTCAAAACCACCCAAGTACAGGCAGCTGCTGAAGGAAAATCCAGCCGTATGTCACCGTATCCAGCTTTACACTCCCCGTTGGCGGGTTTGTAGGTGGGGAGGGAGGGGGGAGTGTTAAATTCCTTGCATGGGTTTCCTGCTGGGTTTCCACATAAGGGCAATTTCCAGTCCAGCCTCAATTTTCAGTCTGGCGGGAGGGGTCCTGAGGTATGGGGGAAGCCCGAAAACTTTTTAATTCAGGCTTCGGGGGGCGACAGGGGGCTGGAACCCTCATCAGCATCCCCCTTTTAACCTCAGGTCTTAAGGTCCAGTAACTATAGGATCTCCCACCCACCACCAGCACCCAACTACCCCCTCCCTCCACACTGACCAGATACTGTGAACGCTTTCTAAGACGCTTGCTTCTTCGAGAAAATTAATTTTATTCCCAATGCCTTTACCTGACAGCCTCATGGGCCTGTGTATTTTTTAGTCTGAGAGGTTAGATGTTGTTCACAGGCCTCTCACTGTCAGCATCAGTAGGAATTGTGGCTTCTTAGTAGAGTTCTTGAGCCTTGTATGAGACAGGCCCAACAGAATTTTTCTAATGTTACACCTGCCCCAGGTGAAGATCCCCAAATGTTGTTGATCTCGGTGAGACGCCTTGATTTCTCACTGTTCAGCTGGGATACCTTCAAAAAAGACCAGGGTGAGGAGGGAAGACTGACTCTGTGCCTTTATTCAACTCACCCTACCTTCTATCAACTATTAAAAAGGTAAAGAGAAATGCAAAAACACATGCATCTACATTTATATGGATTAGAAGTAAGAATTCAGTCCAATAGAAAGTAAATATAAATGAAAGGTTATATGGACCAGTCCTTGACTTGCCACGAGTAGATGACAAAGCTTGCAGCCATTATGAATTGACTCGAGTGCAGTTGACATCTGCAGCCGAATAGTTGATTTTTCGATTCAAGTGTTCTGTAGCCAGGCAGAGATATATCAGTTCTGTTTGTGCCAGATGTGAACCTTTCTGCTGGCTGGTTGACTTCCACAGTCAGAGAAAACGTTTTAAAATATTCCTTCAAAAGCAGGGGCACTGCTTCTGGTATTATATCACACGACCTGAGTGCGGAACACTTCTAGCTGCTTTTCCTCACAGCACGCATACGTAGGCAGACTGGCAGGGTAGGCAGGCAGGCCCTGGGCAGCTCTCTCAGCTAGCTTTTAACCCCCTCTTTGTACATTCCGAATGGAAATCCAGAATACACTAGTCGGTCTAGGCAATTGCACCCAGGATCTTTGAGGTGAGATAATTATTATGTTCCTTTGTCTTTACCGGAGATGGTAATCAGTTTTTCGATGCTTTTGGAAGTACCTTGGCTGGAAACACAGGGAGGGATTCCATTGTCCCTCAGTGAACTTCCCCCCCCCCCCAGTCATTCCTGTCAGTGGCTGACTGTACATTCTCAGCCATCTTTGGTGTTTGTGTCCAGTTTAAAATATAAAACTTAGGTCTTTTTAAAGTCCAACATTTCCATGTATATATTCCATGTATTCTTTCTCCATTATCGTCACGCTAAGTTATTGTGATCTGCTCAATATTGAGTCCAACTGCCTAATGGTTCCCCTCCACTTTGCTAAATTCCTTCTGCTAGCAGTTGTATGCTAATGCAGTATTATAAAGACAGCGTGGGATGATCAATTTTGTAATGCCCCATCCAATATTCTGTTTTATTGATGTCTCTGAAACATGATAGCAGATGGGGAATAAAACAGGCATCAGATATGATATTGCAGTTTTGCGGTACCACACAAGGGACATTTTTACACCTATTACTTTGGTCCAGTTTAACCAAAGTGTGTAATAAATACTCTTTCACCTCTCAGTTTACAAGCATCTTCCACTTCAGAGAAGATTGTTCAAGAGGCAGTGGATTAAACCGTCAGAAAATTTACATCGCTGTGACCTACACCTTATGGAATGGAAAAGCAATATTTTACACTTCATCGGACTGCCGAACAAACGAAGGAGAGGAATGAGAATAAGGCTCCCGAGCACATCTGGAAGGTGATGTAGGTGGGTATGGGGCACCAAGAGTCACTGTCAGCTTGCACCTGAACATTTGCGACTCAAGCAAGACAATTTACCTCGGCACTTGTTTAGTTTTGATCACAGAAAAGTGGCATCAGGTCATTGATACCTCAAGGTATCAACCATAAATAGGGTTGTGGCAGCACAATCGTGGCACCCACAAAAAGGTGATTGGGAAATAAATTTAATTGCAACTTCAGGAACTCAGCACAGAAGGTCATGTCTCAAGATACCCATTACTAAAATCTGCTTGCTTCATTTGGCCATGCAGTGTAATAGAAAGCCACACAACAAGATTCTTGTACAGGGAGTACTAATAGGGCAGTCACTCTTTTGTATGCATTTCATTAAGAATGACCAGGGTAGTCACTTCCCTCAGTATCTTACAATGGATTTAATGTACAATAGTACTTGTAATGTGATTCACAGAGCATTCTATCTCCCCAGTCGTCCTCCATTTCTTTTATTCACATGGTGCTCTTAAGTTACTCTCTTGACACTTTGATGTAACTCCTTGAATGGGCAATTCCCTCCCCATGTATCGCCTTGTACCCAAAAGGATTTCTTGGCACAAGAAAGAGACAGAAAGAGAAACCTTAAACAGACACAGAGGCTGCAGAATTGCAGCAAAGAATGGAAGACATATTCCTCCCTTCAATTCTACTTTTAAATGCATTCTCATCAATAGTTCTTGCTGTAAATCACCTTTCCAACTTTTACCTGCTTCTGTTGACGTCTTTCTTCTCTCCAACCTTGTTGCTAAATTGTCACACTGTGTCTGACATCCAGTACTGGATGAGCAGAAACTTTCTCCAATTAAATATTGGGAAGACTGAAGCCAACGGGGTGGGGGAAATTTCCACTCCCATTTTAAGGGGCTGGGATCGACAGCAGGAGAGGGAAATTCCAGGGTAGTCCCAGAACATAGTTTATGCTTGTGGTGAATGTATTCACCTAAGTATGAACTGTCTTTATAGTGCTGTCACCTATGACCTGGAAATGATAATACGGTCTACTTCCAGGTACTGTACTGGAACCCCGGTGGGCTCCGCTTCTGACTCCGCCCTCACCGGGGGGATATATAGACCAGCCACCTGTGGGTGGCACTCATTTATACAACAGATACTGGCAGGCGAGTTCCTGGATAATAAAGCCTAGTATTCACTCGTTCTCACGGTCTCACAGTGAATTGACGGTATAACAACGCTGGCTGGATTTCCCATTTTGATTGTCCCTACCTCCCGCCAATGATGTAATGGGAATCCTGTGTTTGAACGACAGGATCCCCGTTTGATTGCATTTATATCTTTCCTTGACCTCATCTTGCCCTTTCTCCGTAATCACTCAAATCCCCACAACCCTATGAGATAACTGCACTCCCCAAATTTGTGCATCCCCAATTTTAAGTGCACCACTATTGGTAACTATGTACCTGTCTCCAAACTCTGGAATACCCTCCCTATATTTCTTCACCTCCTTCTTGTTTTTCTCCTTCATGGCACTCCTTAAAACCTTCCTCTGTGCCCAGGCTTTTGACATCTGATCAAGTATCTCTTTATGAGTTTTGGTGTCATATTTTGTTTCATAATGCTCCTATGAAGCGCTTTTTGGGGGAAACTGGGCCTGCATTCTCTAGAGTTTTGCAGAATGAGTGATGATCTCATTGAAGCTTACAAAATAATTCAAGCGTAGTTGCAGGTAAGATGTTTCCCCTGGTTGGGGGAGTCCAGAACAAGGGGACGAAAGTTCAGAATAAGAGGGAAGCCACTTAAGGCTGAGATGAGAATTGTTTTTAAGCAGTGGGTGGCGAATCTTTGTAATTCTCTATCCCAGAAGGGTGTGGCAGCTCAGTCGCTGAGCGTGTTAAAGCAGAGACTGACAGATTTCTAAATGCAAATGACATAATGGGAAATGGGGATAGTGTGGGTAAAGGGCTTTGAAGTGGATGGTCAGCCATGATCGTATTAAATGGCAGAGTAGGCTCGATGGGCTGAATGGACTACTCCTGCTCCTATGTTCCAATGTTTTATTACATTTAAGGTGCTATATAAATACTTTTTCTTGTTGCTCTTCCTTTAGATTATTTGGTAAATTAAAGCTCCCTCTATCCTATCAGATCATACAGTCCTATTTATGAGGAACAAATAATTCTCCCTTGATTTATCTTTCAATCAATGATGCTAAAACAGCTGCAGAGGGATTCTCCGTCGGGATCCTCCGGTCCGCTGGCTGTGCACCCACTCCCGCGGGTTTCCCAACGGCGTGGGGTGGCCACAATGGGAAACCCCATTGGCCGGCTGCGGGAAAGGAGACTCCTGCTGCCGGCAGGGGAATGGGGGGGGGGGGGCGGCGGCCGCGCAGGAAAACGTGGCTGGACTCCGCAGAATCCCGCCCCATTTCTTTCACTGAATGTGGGAGCTTTTAAGCATTCCACTCTGTGGAATGTCCCACGATCATGCAAGGTGCTATATAAATGCAGGTCCCTCCTCCATTTCCTTTCTGCACACCTTGAAATGAAAATCGCTTATTGTCACAAGTAGGCTTCAAATGAAGTTACTGTGAAAAGCCCCGAGTCGCCACATTCCGCCGCCTGTTCGGGGAGGCTGGTACGGGAATTGAACCGTGCTGCTGGCCTGCCTTGGTCTGCTTTAAAAGCCAGCTATTTAGCCCTGTGCTAAACCAGTTTATGCCTTATGCCCTGATTCTCCACTTTCAACATTTTCAAAGGAATAATGAATAAAAGAGAGAAAAATAAATTTAAAAAAGTGTGTAAAGCTATTGAAGCAAGAATATTTGACGTAGGTAAAGCAAACAGGGTCCATCCCATTGTGTTAGGGCTAGTTCCATGGTGTAATTACCTGTTCTAATCCCATTTTCCTGCTCTTTTCCAACACCCTTTATTATTTGTCCTCTTCAAGTGTTCATCTCATTCGCTATTAAATGTCATATTGGCTCAGCTTCAAAAGCAACGTGTGAATGCATTCAACATGCTAATAACCTTTTAGGTGAAAGAACTCTTCGAATCTCTCTCTTTATGTTCTATGCGATCATTAAAAATAATCTTTCACCACTTAATTATTTGAAAATGTCTATTAGATTCCCCTAACTCATTCGCCTTTTGAATCTTTCGATTGTGTCTGCTGAGGTTTAGGTGGTAGCATTCTCATCTTCGAGGCAGGCAGCTCCGCCTTCCAGATACACTCACGGACGTGAGAACAAAAATCAAGGCAGGCCCTACAGCGCAGTACTGAGGGAGTGCTGCACCATCAAAGGTGAGTCTTTCGGATGAGATACATCCCGCGCTATATATTGTCAAGCATCTTCTTCTTAGAGGTGCCAGGATGAACAGGATGAACGCTGTGTAATTCAGTTAGGAGCAGCTCACTACCTGGTACAGGAATTAATACTCTTGCTCACCACAGTATGATGCCATTCTGAAAACTCAATTCACTCTTTAGGGTAAAGAATGTTTCATTCCCTCAGAAACTGGCTCATTTACCCATCCTGTAAGTGTTTTGTCTTTCACTTTGGACAAAAGTGGATCTCGATTAGTCCAATTCCTGATCTGCTTTGCCAAAACTGGCAATGTGTCTAGAAAACTTAACTAGATGATGATTTCTTGTGGTGCTGGAGCACATCTGATACTTTCTTACAAGGGTAGGTGGCTGAGAGCACCCACATTCACTATGTGTGTTCCAGGTCAGCGCCTGAAAGTATATTCATTGGCAGACAGAATTAATGCCCTTCGTTGAATGCCAAGGAGATCGGCGGGATAGTCTTGATGTCTTTGAAGAGACTCAAAAGCGGTTTGAGGTTAGAAACGATGATAGTGTATCTACCAGGTAAGTACTGGTGGAATGTCTTGACGCCAAAGACTATTGATTTAAAAAAAATAAATTTGGAGTACCCAATTCTTTGTTTTTCCAATTAAGGGGCAATTGAGCATGGCCAATTCACATACCTGGCACAACTTTGGGTTGTGGGGGTGAGACCCACGCAGACACGGGGGGGAATGTGCAAACTCCACACGGACAGTGACCCGGGGCCGGGATCGAACCCGGGTCCTCAGCACCATGAGGCAGCAGTGCTAACCACTGCGCCACCATGCCGCCCCCTCCCCCCAAAGACTACTGATAGCCCTTCCTTCTCGATTTGTGAGTAGCCATTTTCGGCCTCTGAGAGGGTTCTTGACACATACCCTATCAGCCTTTCAGAGCTGTTGTCCATCTCATGAGACAACAGCGCAGCAACACCATATGGAGAGGCCGGTCGATATCAGTTCTTTAGATGGGTTGAACATCACCAACAGGGTTGAGAAGTGCAGCAATTGCTTTACTCTGTTGAAAGCTTCCTCCTGAGGAAGACCGATGATAGCGTTTCTTGAGCAGAATATGCAAGTGGGCCAATACCGTTGATACGTTTGGTAAGCAAACGTCCATCATAGTTTATAATTCCCCAAAACAATTTGAGTTCAGTTGTGTTTGTGAGGGCAGCTGCCTTCTTTATTGCCTTGACCTTGACTTCCATAGGGTGTAATCCTTGTGCACCTACACAGTTCTCCAGGTATGTCACCTTAGTGGATTGAAAGATGTACTTTCCTTCCCTGAAATGAACTCCACCCTCCTGAAATCTCTTTCACACCTCTTTCAAGTTTAGTTGTTGACCGGTACGGTAGCGTGGTCCCTTTAAGAGGCGTGTCCTCGCGGTCCACATGACTAGCCTATTGTGTGGGAGCGCACACACCCTAACCGATGAGGGATCGTTGTGGGTTCTGGGGAGTGGGGTTCTGGTCAGAGTGAACCCGGGAACCACAGTGTTAACACCTAAGTTTTCAACTCTATGTCTGTACATAAGTTACCCTTTTTTAGTTGTCAATAAACAATTTATTCGGGACTTCCGGGTGCGGCGATGACCAGCTAAGTCGCACATTTCGGCAGCTCCCGGCGGAACGGACTTTTGGGCTCTCAATAAGAGCCCCAACGGCAATTTTAACGGCTAAAAGCACTGTGCGGTAAACCAGAAGGAATCCCCCCTGGATACGGATGGAAAAAGGAGAGGAAAGTGGCCGGATTGCGGTGGATCCTTTAGAGCAGCGGCAAGGAAGGCAAGCAAAAACCAAGATGGCGTCGGAAGGTGGCAGTTTAATATGGGGCCCTGAACAACAAGAGTTTTTGAAACGCTGCGTGGAAGAGCTTAAAAAGGAGATGAAGAAGGAGCTGTTGGCCCCGATATTACAGGCGATTGAAGGGCTAAAAGATGAGCAAAAGACCCAGGAGCGGGAGCTTCGGGTCGTGAAGGCAAAGGTTGCCAAGAACGAGGACGATATACAGGGCCTGGTGGTGAAGACAGAGATGCACGAGGCACACCATAAACGATGTGTGGAAAGGCTGGAGGTGCTGGAGAATAATGCAAGGAGGAAGAATTTAAGGATTCTTGGTCTTCCTGAAGGTGCAGAAGGGGCGGACGTCGGGGCATATGTGAGCACGATGCTGCACTCGTTGATGGGATCGGAGGCCTCGACGGGTCCGCTGGAGGTGGAGGGAGCCTATCGAGTTATGGCGCGAAGACCGAGGGCTGGAGAAATTCCTCGAGCCATAGTGGTGAGATTCCTCCGTTTTAAGGACAGAGAGATGGTCTTAAGATGGGCAAAGAAAACTCGGAGCAGTAGATGGGAGAACGCGGTGATCCGCGTATATCAAGACTGGAGTGCGGAGGTGGCGAGAAGGAGGGCGAGCTTTAATCGGGCCAAGGCGGTGCTTCATAAAAAGAAGGTCAAATTTGGAATGCTGCAGCCGGCAAGACTGTGGGTCACATATCAAAGGAAGCACCACTACTTTGAAACGGCGGATGAGGTGTGGACATTTATTGTTGAAGAGAAATTGGAATGAGTGGGTGATTAAAAAAGAACGTTCGAGACAAAGTGGTGGGGCGAATATGGGGGGCGAAGAGGGGGGAAAAAAGGGGGGAGAGAGGATTTTTATGTTGTTAATCCTGCGACCCGGTAACTTTTCTCTCTTCCACAGGTTGTGGGGGAGGGAGGAAGGGAGGTGGAGGAGTTGGGGGCGTTGGCCATTGGGGGCGGGGCCAAAAGGGAAGCGCGGGCTTTGTTCCCGCGCTATGATAATTATGGCGGGAATAGGGAAGCAGGAAGGAGGGGGCGTCGCACGGTGCGAGCCGAGGTCACGGGGGGAAGCCGAGGTCGGCCAGAGTATGCTGACTTCTGGGAGCAACATGGGGGGTGTAACTACGCTAGTGGGGGATCTAGCGGGGGGTGGGGGGGGGTGGGAGGGGGGATTTACTGGGTTGCTGCTGCTGGGGAGAAGGGGGAGCTGGTATGGGGTGGGGTGGGCGGGGCGGGGGGGGCACCGCCTGGGGGGGACACAGCTGCGTGGGAACCGGGTGAGGAGCTGGGTAAAAGGGGATGGCTAATCGACAAGGGGGGGGGGGTAAAGAGCCCCCCAACCCGGCTGATCACGTGGAATGTGAGAGGGCTGAACGGGCCGATAAAGAGGGCATGGGTACTCGCACACCTAAAGAAACTTAAGGCAGATGTGGTTATGTTACAGGAGACGCATTTGAAACTGATAGACCAGGTTAGACTACGCAAAAGATGGGTGGGGCAGGTGTTTCATTCGGGGCTGGATGCGAAAAACAGGGGGGTGGCTATATTAGTGGGGAAGCGGGTAATGTTTGAGGCAAAGACCATAGTGGCGGATAGTGGGGGCAGATACGTGATGGTGAGTGGCAAATTACAGGGGGAGGCGGTGGTCTTAGTGAACGTATATGCCCCGAACTGGGATGATGCCAACTTTATGAGGCGCATGTTAGGACGTATCCCGGACCTAGAGTTGGGGAAGTTGGTAATGGGTGGAGATTTTAACACGGTGCTGGAACCAGGGCTGGACAGATCGAGGTCCAGGACTGGAAGGAGGCCGGCAGCAGCCAAGGTGCTTAAAGACTTTATGGAGCAGATGGGAGGAGTAGACCCATGGAGATTTAGTAGACCTAGGAGTAAGGAGTTTTCGTTTTTCTCCTATGTCCACAAAGTTTATTCGCGAATAGACTTTTTTGTTTTGGGAAGGGCGCTGATCCCGAAGGTGAGGGGGACGGAGTATACGGCCATAGCTATTTCGGATCACGCTCCACATTGGGTGGACTTGGAGAGAGGGGAGGAAAAAGAACGGCGTCCACCCTGGAGAATGGACATGGGACTAATGTCGGATGAGGGGGTGTGTCTAAGGGTGAGGGGGTGTATTGAAAAGTACTTGGAACTCAATGATAATGGGGAGGTCCAGGTGGGAGTGGTCTGGGAGGCGCTGAAGGCAGTGGTTAGAGGGGAGCTGATATCAATCAGGGCACATAAAGGAAAGCAGGAGAGTAGGGAATGGGAGCGGTTGCTGCAAGAACTTCTGAGGGTGGACAGGCAATATGCGGAGGCACCGGAAGAGGGACTGTACAGGGAAAGGCAAAGGCTACGCGTAGAATTTGATTTGCTGACTACGGGTACTGCAGAGGCACAGTGGAGGAAGGCACAGGGTGTACAATACGAATATGGGGAGAAGGCGAGCAGGTTGCTGGCCCACCAATTGAGGAAAAGGGGAGCAGCGAGGGAAATAGGGGGAGTGAGGGATGAGGAGGGAGAGATGGAGCGGGGAGCGGAGAGAGTGAATGGAGTGTTCAAGGCATTCTATGAAAGATTATATGAAGCTAAGCCCCCGGATGGGAAGGAGAGAATGATGTGTTTTCTGGACCAGCTGGAATTTCCTAATGTGGAGGAGCAGGAGAGGGTGGGACTGGGAGCACAGATCGAAATGGAGGAAGTAGTGAAAGGAATTAGGAGCATGCAGGCGGGGAAGGCTCCGGGACCGGGTGGATTCCCAGTTGAATTTTACAGGAAATACGTGGGCTTGCTCGCCCCGCTACAGATGAGAACCTTTAATGAGGCGAGGGAAAGGGGACAGCTGCCCCCGACTATGTCAGAGGCAACGATATCGCTTCTCCTAAAGAAAGAAAAAGACCCGCTGCAATGCGGGTCATATAGGCCTATTTCCCTCCTGAATGTAGACACTAAGATTCTGGCCAAGGTAATGGCAATGAGGATAGAGGATTGTGTCCCAGGGGTGGTCCATGAGGACCAAACTGGATTTGTGAAGGGGAGACAGCTGAATACGAATATACGGAGGCTGCAAGGGGTAATGATGATGCCCCCACCAGAGGGGGAAGCAGAGATAGTGGTGGCGATGGATGCCGAGAAAGCATTTGATAGAGTGGAGTGGGATTATTTGTGGGAGGTGTTGAGGAGATTTGGCTTTGGAGATGAGTATATTAGATGGATACAGCTGCTGTATAGGGCCCCGATGGCGAGCGTGGTCACGAATGGACGGGGGTCTGCATATTTTCGGCTCCATAGAGGGACGAAGCAGGGATGTCCTCTGTCCCCATTATTGTTTGCACTGGCGATTGAGCCCCTGGCAATAGCACTGAGGGGTTCCAGGAAATGGAGGGGAGTACTCAGGGGAGGAGAAGAACACTGGGTATCTCTGTATGCGGATGATTTGTTGTTGTATGTGGCGGACCCGGCGGAGGGGATGCCAGAGATAATGCGGATACTTGGGGAGTTTGGAGAATTTTCAGGATATAAACTGAATATGGGGAAAAGCGAGTTGTTTGTGGTGCATCCAGGGGGGCAGAGCAGAGAAATAGAGGACTTACCGCTGAGGAAGGTAACAAGGGACTTTCGCTACTTGGGGATCCAGATAGCCAAGAATTGGGGTACATTGCATAGGTTAAATTTAACGCGGTTGGTGGAACAGATGGAGGAGGACTTCAAGAGATGGGACATGGTATCCCTGTCACTGGCAGGGAGGGTGCAGGCGGTTAAAATGGTGGTCCTCCCGAGATTCCTTTTTGTGTTTCAGTGCCTCCCGGTGGTGATCACGAAGGCTTTTTTCAAAAGGATTGAGAAGAATATCATGAGTTTTGTGTGGGCCGGGAAGACCCCGAGAGTGAGGAGGGGATTTTTGCAGCGTAGTAGAGATAGGGGGGGGCTGGCACTACCGAGCCTAAGTGAGTACTACTGGGCCGCCAATATCTCAATGGTATGTAAGTGGATGGGAGAAGAGGAGGGAGCGGCGTGGAAGTGATTGGAGAGGGCGTCCTGCAGGGGGACTAGCCTACAAGCTATGGTGACGGCGCCGTTGCCGTTCTCACCGAAGAAATACACCACAAGCCCGGTGGTGGTGGCTACTCTGAAAATCTGGGGGCAGTGGAGACGGCATAGGGGTAAGACGGGAGCCTCGGTGTGGTCCCTGATAAGAAATAACCATAGGTTTGCTCCGGGGAGAATGGATGGGGGATTTGGAACATGGCAAAGAGCAGGAGTAACACAATTGAGAGATCTGTTTGTAGACGGGACGTTTGCAAGTCTGGGAGCGCTGACCGAAAAATACGGGTTGCCCCAAGGGAATGCATTCCGGTATATGCAACTGAGGGCTTTTGCGAGGCAACAGGTGAGGGAATTCCCGCAGCTCCCGATGCAGGAGGTACAGGACAGAGTGATCTCAAAGACATGGGTGGGGGACGGTAAGGTATCAGACATATATAGGGAAATGAGGGACGAGGGGGAGATTATGGTAGATGAGCTGAAAGGGAAATGGGAAGAGGAGCTGGGGGAGGAGATTGAGGAGGGGCTGTGGGCTGATGCCCTAAGTAGGGTAAACTCATCGTCCTCGTGTGCCAGGCTAAGCCTGATACAATTTAAGGTGTTACACAGGGCGCATATGACTGGAGCACGGCTCAGTAAATTTTTTGGAGTAGAGGATAGGTGTGCGAGATGCTCGAGAAGCCCAGCGAATCACACCCACATGTTCTGGTCATGTCCGGCACTACAGGGGTTTTGGGTGGGGGTGACAAAGGTGCTTTCGAAGGTGGTGGGGGTCCAGGTCGAACCAAGCTGGGGGTTGGCTATATTTGGGGTTGCAGAAGAGCCGGGAGTGCAGGAGGCGAAAGAGGCTGATGTTTTGGCCTTTGCGTCCCTAGTAGCCCGGCGCAGGATACTGTTGATGTGGAAGGAAGCCAAGCCCCCGGGTGTGGAGACCTGGATAAATGACATGGCAGGGTTTATAAAGTTGGAACGGATTAAGTTCGTCCCAAGGGGATCGGCTCAAGGGTTCACCAGGCGGTGGCAACCGTTCGTCGAATACCTCACAGAAAGATAGAGGGAATGGAAAAGAAGAAGACAGTAGCAGCAACCCAGGGAGGGGGGTGGGGGGGGGGGGGATAGGGGGGGAGGAACCAGAAGGACTCTCAGGGATGTTAGTGTATATGTAAAATATGTATAGGTTGTTGTTATAGGTAATTGTATATTGGACTGCTAAATTGTATTTTTGGAGAGTATTTATTTGGGACAAGGCAGTTGCCACTTAGTTTTGTTTTTTTAATTTCGATGTTGTTTATATATTATTTATTTCTTGCTTAAAACTGGCCATTGTTATTTATATTGTTATATTACTGTGTAAAGGATACACAATGTACTGTCATGGTTGGCCAAATATTTTGAATAAAATATATTTAAAAAAAAAAACAATTTATTCTTCATTATTACCGCCCACCTGGTATTGTCTGGAACCACCACATCGGCCTCTTTCGATCCAGTAACAAGGACATTATCAAGCTGTACTACAACCCGCAGTAGCCCCTGTGGCAACCTCTCCATTGTCCTTTGGAATATTGCACATGCCAAAGAATCACCAAAGGCCAGCCTGTGTACTGGAATAGGCCTCTGTGTGTGTTTACTCTGACATACCCTTGCAATTCCTGGAGAATATCTTAGTTGATCAAGTGCCGTTCTTGGACTGCTTCATAACATGCATTTTACTGACACATGTTATAGATTTTCAATGTTGTTTGACTGTTCATTATTGATGTAAGGAATACATCTGATATTTGCTTACCTACTGTAATATCTTGACCTAACTCCTGTGAGAAGATTCATTTGTTTTGCCACACTCGGCAGTGCACAATCCTAAAAAAATTGTTGGCAATCAGCCCAGGACTCCTGGCCGGAATTCTCTGGCTGCTGGCATTCTCTGTTCGCGCCAGCAGCGCATCCCCGCCTGCTGGTTTCGTGGGGTGATTTCAATGGGAAATCCCATTGACGGGTGCAGAGAATCCTGCCGACAGCAAACGGTTCATGCAGCTGGGGGACTGGAGAATCCACGGTTCCCC
This sequence comes from Scyliorhinus torazame, assembly GCF_047496885.1. Classification (NCBI taxonomy): domain Eukaryota; kingdom Metazoa; phylum Chordata; class Chondrichthyes; order Carcharhiniformes; family Scyliorhinidae; genus Scyliorhinus; species Scyliorhinus torazame. The sequence goes on along the minus strand of NC_092721.1, from coordinate 20,402,278 downwards.
AAAGGGAAAATAAAGTGTGAACAAGCCCAACTGGTCTGTGCTCTGCTGACCTTCCACATAATTAGTCCAAAACACACGTTTGCCCCTTTATCCCTTTTTTCTTTCAACTACCAACCTCACCTATTTGTAAAAGTTGAGTTAGTGTCTGCTTTAATCATCAGCCTTGATGACGCATTCCACAGCTTTACAGCTCCCTGCAAACAAAAAAAGGTTTCTCGAGCCATTCTTCCATTCCTCTTGTTTCTGGTCTTGTATTTATGTTCCCTCTATCTCAATTTCTTAATCAATGGAGTCATTGCTATCTATTCTGTCTTCAGAATTTTAGATATGTCTTTCAAACCACCTTGTAATCTTCTCTGCTACAAGACAGCCCAGGTTTTCAAATCTGTTTTCACATTTGTATTCCCTGCTAGCCGGCAGTGAAATAAGAGCAGAAAATGCTGGGAGTACTCAAGGTCAGGTAGCATCATGAGAGAATACACAGTTAACACTTCAGGTCAGTGCCTTTTTGTCACAAGTGGAAAATGATAGGGATATAACCTAACCTGAAGGGCAAGGGCAACAGATGCACAGAACAGCACCACCTAGAGGTCCCCCTCCAAGCCACTCACCATCCTGACTTGGAATTATATCGCCGGGTCCTGGAATTCCCTCTCGAACAGCACAGTGGGTGTACCTACACCGCATGAACTGCAGAAGTTCAAGGAGATGGCTTACCACCACCTTCCCAAGGGCTATTAGAGATGAGCAATGACTGCTGGCCTAGCTAGGAAAGCCCACATCCCTAGAACGAATTACAAAAAACTGTTTCTCGCTCCACCTATGCCGCCTGACCTATTGTGTTTTTTTAACATTTCTTTGTTTTTATTGATTGTCATAAAAAATGCATGTGGTTCACTCATATCCTTCAGGGGAAGAAATCTGCTGTCCTTACCCAGTCTGGCCTACCCGTGAGTCCAGACCCGCAGCAATATCCTCTGAAATGTCCAATTCAAAGGGCCATTAGGGACTGGCAACAAATGCAGTCTTTTGCAGCGATGGCCACATCCCTTAAAGAATAAAAATAAAATTCTGATTTCCTGCTTCCACAACATTTCACTTTAGCCTCCCAGTGAAACTGTGCTGTACGCCCTTGTAGCTCAACATGCTCTTTTTGTGTCGCGTTCAAAACTCTTCCTCTACCCTTACCCCAGTTTCGCACCCCTTACTCTTCTCCAGTAGTCTCCTAGACTTACTTTGTCAAAGGCTTTCTGGAAATCCACGCACAAGACACCAATTCTACATTCCGGCAATCTGCCCTATCTCTCACTTCCTCAAATAATTCCTTTAGGTTTGCCAAGGAAGATCCCCCAGCCTTAGCATAGCCTTGTTGCATTTACTTGTTTTTTTTCAACTGGATATTCAATAATTGTCAACACTGAGGTTTTCCTGCACTTCCAGTGTATCTCCAGAATGTGCTGCATACCCGATCAGTTAGTGTTGCGCTGTTTTTGGGAACTACCAACGCTTTGAGAATTTAACAGGTTTAAAACCGCCCGATGCAGTCATATCCCACATTGTGGAAAATCTAAATTCTATACATAAAATGACATTGCCTTTGTTGTTGCTACTTATTGAGTTGACTGAAATTAAGTACAATCCCACCACCAATATACAGCCCCTGCCACACGTGTTTTTTTTCCTGCCTTTGTTTTGATTATTTAGCATTCAAAAGGAAGAGTCCAATCTGCTTAATGCCTATAATAAAGATAGAGATTGAAACTAATTCATTTTCTCAGTCTTGCACTTTGATACTAATTTAGATATTTGTTGAGCACTTAAGGGTTATGATGTGGAGATGCCGGCGTTGGACTGGGGTGAGCACAGTAAGAAGTCTTGCAACACCAGGTTAAAGTCCAACAGGTTTGTTTCAAATCACTAGCTTTCGGAGCGCAGCTCCTTCCTCAGGTGAATGAAGAGGTAGGCTCCAGAAACATTTATATAGACAAAGATGCAAGACAATATTTTGATTGCGAGTATTTGCTGGTAATTAAGTCTTTATAGAGCCAGAGAGAGGGGCAACCCCAGGTTAAAGAGGTGTGAATTGTCTCAAGCCAGGACAGTTGGTAGGATTTCGCAAGCCCAGGCCAGATGGTGGGGGGGGGGTGAATGTAATGTGACATGAATCCAAGGTCCCAGTTGAGGCCGCACTCGTGTGTGCGGAACTTGGCTATAAGTTTCTGCTCGGCGATTCTGCGTTGTCGCGCGTCCTGAAGGCCGCCTTGGAGAACGCTTACCCAAAGATCAGAGGCTGAATGCCCTCGACTGCTGAAGTGTTCCCTGACTGGAAGGGAATAATCCTGCCTGACGATGGTCGCGCGATGTCCGTTCATCCGTTGTCGCAGCGTCTGCATGGTCTCGCCAATGTACCACGCTTCAGGACATCCTTTCCTGCAGCGTATGGGTACATTCACAGACACTTGCGCAAAACTTGCAAAAAAGCAGCAAGGGTTGCAGTTGAAAATCTATTGGGTCAGGATAGGTCGAGGGGCTTCCTAGAAACTGATAATACACCACAATATTTCTGTGGGACCAGGAAAAACCTATTCTAGACCGCTGGCTAAGAGGCTTACTGCCCGGTGGAAAAGCATGGAGTCTGTCCATTTGCATCTGACAATTACAAACAACTAGCACAGGGACCAATTTGGTTTTGCAAGCTGATTCCTTCCTGTTGAAAGTCATCTCGGGAGGGCCTTGGACACCAAGTTGTAGCTGCTGTGCTGCTTCCTATGCTTTGCAATTGTCAAGATATCTCACAACCAGGTCACCGAGCACTCGAAGGTCACCCTCGCCCTCTCCGTTCAATACAGAAGTTCAAATAGAGAATTAACCATGACTACGCTACGTAAAACTAGGATTATTCCTGCAGGTATCAGGCCAGGAGTTACTGTTTTGCTCACTAGGTTCAAAACATAAGGTCCTTCTATGTGTTCAGCAACCAATGAGGTGAAGATGGCACGGTGGCACAGTTGTTAGCACTGTTGCCTCACAGGACCAGGGTCCCAGGTTCGATTCCGGCTTGGGTCACTGTCTGTGCGGAATCCGTACATTCTCCACGTGTCTGCGTGGGTTTCCTCCGGGTGCTCCGGTTTCCTCCACAAGTCCCGAAAGACGTGCTTGGTAGGTGAATTGGACATTCTGAATTCTCCCTCAGTGTCCCCGAACAGGCGGCGGAGTGTGGCGACAAGGGGATTTCCACAATAACTTCATTGCAGTGTGAATGTAAGCCTACTTGTGATAATAATAAAGGGTATCATCATGGCGTGAAGTGGGGCATTTTTCCAATATTTTCAACCTACTTTTGGTTGAAAAATGTACAGAGCAGACGAGGAATGTAGATGGGTAATCATACATGACTGGCTGATTTCCACAGGCTCCTTTGCAAGAGAAGGTGAAGTTGACTCTGAGTCTACCGCAATTGAACCACTGAAATTCATTCCACACATGGTGGGAAATTGATGATTATGTGAACCTTCTGAAATTTACTATTGTCAGGCACTTACCCTTTGTTTGATTACCGTTAATCCTGCCCCACTTCTGTCTAACAAAGCATGCAAGTATTTTATTCTCTTCATTTGCGCCGATTAGCCACCAGTACTCAGCATGGGAATGGGACTTGTCTTAATGTTAAGACTCAGTCTAATCTGAAGGTTACAGGTGTACAGTAAGACAAAAAAAACCTGACGGTCAATTATGAATTTTAATCTACTCTGCTGTAGCACCCATTAATGAACACCTTTCAGCTGATTACGCTTTGTGAAGTCAACCATATCGTTATATAATTTAAAGGATATTTGCACTAAGCTCAATTAAAATTTTTAATCAGTCGTGTTATATAACCCATTAGTGCACACCTTCCATTAGATTGCATTTTCTCAAATCAACCGTGACGCTACACAATTTATTTGTACTGTTCTGTGTAACCACTTTAATCAGAGAACAAAGTAACATCATGGTTCTGAAAAGCACAGTAATTAATGCCAAGGTTACAGTTAGCTCAGTAAACTGAACAGAATGACTTTACCCAGACGCCGAGGTGTCCTAGCTCAGCGGTTTTGCGGCCACATTAGGGCTGAGTGTGTTTTAGCACTCCTGTCATACCATGTAAGAATCAGAAGGAAATAAACCTTGTTTATTCCCTTTGAATTGGCCGAGAAAGCACTTTTCTCTGCACAAGGCTCTCTTCCTCTGACTGCCGTGTCTGTTAAGAGGGTCAAATGGTTCCAAATAATGACTAAAGTGGGATGGAAACATTTCATCACATTCAACAGTCTCTTACATGATAACCTAAATGTGCAATGTGCCTATGCACCTCAGTATTGCTGCAAATTGCCTGCAGTGGACAAGTACAAAGGGGAAGCAAATTCATAACTATGGAATATAAATGAGTCAAGTTGAAGGGATACTAGCTGCTTCATAATTATGCATCGAACAGTAAGGTTAAATGACATATGCATTGCTCCAGTGTTGTAAAAGGTACATTAGCTTTTCACCAATACGTTGCTGTTTGCAATTCAACACTAAAGCTCGTGATGAGAAAGGAACAGCAAATACTTTACTGTTGATACAGCTGAAGATGTATTAATATTACATGAATCAACTTTTATTTTCAGAACTATAGTGTTTAAGTTTTGAATTGATATCTCACACCATCACTAAAAGACTGAAGTTACTGTTGGAGGGGTCCAGTAATACATTCAAAGAGATTTAAAATTTAAACAGCTAGCTATTATTTGGGATAAACATCGGAATGCAAATAAATATGGCATGAATTACAATTTCTAATCGCAACTGCATTAAGGAAAACATAAATCAATTTGTTATTTTCTTAACTTTAAAATAATTCTGGATAGTTCTTGCTCTTATTGCCCTATCTAGGGAGATGGGAATGGGAGTGGGCTGATGGCCCGTACCATCCAAGCACGGGCAGAAAGCAACGGCCCACCGATACTGGAAGAGAAACCCGCGCACTTCCCTGCGCTCAGAAATCGCGGCGAACCTTCTTGTTCCAGCGGCAGCCTCAGGCCTCCAGCGCGACAGTCTGCGCCGGCTCAGCATGGCGCAGTTTGGATGTAGTCACGTCCCCTTGTGACGCAGCAGCCACGGGAATGCCCATTGAGGGCAAGCATTTAAACTTCAGGCGCGGGATTCTCCGTTTTGCAGATTAACGCACCCATAACCACGGGTTTCCTGGCAGCGTGAGGTGGCCACAATGGGAATTTCATCGTCAGGTGCCCGAAACGGAGAATCCTGGGGACGGCGAGGACGCGACGCCGAGGAACACACAGCTTGCAGATTTACATTGAAGGCAACAATCAACATGTTTAACAAATATTTCAAAGGTATGTAAACGTTTTTTTAACAGTTCTTTTTGGCTCTTTCTTTTATACAGGCTTTGCTGTTGTTACTGGTTCTTTTAAAGTAATTTTTATTTTATTCTATGATCTAAAGGTGATCATTATTCATTTATAAGTGAACATAGATTTTGTTATTTGTTTTAAATCTGTATAACTATTTAAATCTGAAGTTTAGTATTACATTACGTTTGGCATGCTTAAAAGTGCTTGTATGTTTTAATTTAGATTATGGTCATAAGATTTAAAAAGCACCCCAGGGCCTTTTGCTGTCACTGTCCTTGTAACATCCGATTTTTTTTTTTGATTTGTGTTTATAGATTCATAGAATCACTCCAGTGCAGACAAAAGCCATTCTGTCCATCGAGTCTGCACCAACTCTTCAAAAGAGCACCTTACCCAGGTCCACGCTCCGCCCTATCCCCATAACTCCACCTAACCGTTGGACGCTAAGGGACAATTTAGCAAGTGTATCCACCTAACCTGCACATCTTTGGACTGGGAGGAAACCAAAACACCTGGAGGAAAACCATGCAGACACGGGAAGAATGTGCAAACACCACACAGTCACCCAAGGACCAAATTGAACACAGGTTCCTGGTATTTTTAGGCAGAAGTGCTTTTAACCAGTGTGCCATTGTGTTACCCATGTTATTATGTTTCTGCCTTGTTAACTTCAATTATCTAATCTCCAAATTAAATGCGTTTTTATGTTTCAGTAAGACATTTGTAGAAGCTTGTAAAGTTTAATGGAAAACACTTATTAACAAAAATAATTATACAAATACCGAACTTTGAAACCAGCTAACATTTAACTTAACATTTAACTTTATCAGCTATATAATGACATTTTGTGTAATAACAACCTCAACATTTACAAATTTCTTGCAATAAAATATATATTCTCACTGAAACACAACGGTCAATAAAATATATTTTTTCACATGACCACGACTCTTCTCTCTATTTATAAAGGGGAGGAGATGGAAGGGGGTGAGGGGAAAAGGGAAAGAGGGAGAGAAAGTTTAGATATATCAATTGTTAATTTTTCAAGCTCAAAGTGCGAAAGCAGCAGCTACTGAAGCGCATTAGCCTGGCACACATTTCCTCTGACATCATTTCGGGATGTCCTCTGCCTGTACTGGCCTTGTCTGCCTGCCTGGGCTGGTTTAGCACACTGGGCTAAATTGCTGGCTTTTAAAGCAGACCAAGGCAGGCCAGCAGCACGGTTCAATTCCCGTATCAGCCTTCCCGAACAGGCGCCGGAATGAGGCGACTAGGGGCTTTTCACAATAACTTCATTGAAGTCTACTCGTGGCAATAAGCAATTTTCATTTTTTCATTTCATTTCATTCTTAGGCGTGGGTAATTGATTTGCTCCCTCGTCAGGCGGAGATGTAGCCTGACTCTTCTCTCATGGTCCCTGCGCCTGCGTCGAAGCCTCAAAAGAAGTTCAAGGAGTTTAAGAAGCCAAGCTATCAGTATGAGAACCCAATGGAGGTGAAGCATGACTCCAGATTTTGAATCTGCACTGGATTCTGCAATACCTGTCAGAGATAGTTCACATTAGCTTACAGGAGGCTTGCTAATGTCAACTAAGGCATTAAACTTTGTTAAAACATTTGAAGTAATCACTGAGGCTTGTAAGGATGAACATTATGTCAGGGAGACTCTTAAACAGCTCTGCCTCTCAGGGACTTTGTTGGAGAAAACAGGGCTCGTATCTTACAAGGTCAAGACCCAAGGGAAGACCTTGCACAAACAAGTTGACAATCTTAAGAGACAAGAGCCTGCCTCAGAGGATGTTTCACCTCCCCGGGAAACATACCTTAGCCAATGCATGCAATGCACTGTGGTCCAACGCCTGGACCTTCAAGACGATGATGACTCTGGCTTGGAGATGGACACGAAAGCACCCACACCTACAGACGATGTCGTATCCAGGGCCAAACCCCCAGAAAAAGCCCTCCGAGATCATCTCGAAAAGGCGGTCTACAAACTGTCATACGCCATTCGACCGAGACCCGGTGGAAGCACAACCACGTGCCAAGGGGCACAGAAGGGCTCCTCAGTTTGTGACAGAGAACTTTCAGACTTTGGGCGAGGGAGGGTGTACTAACCATCATGAGGTCTACTGGGATACCTGATTGATCTCCCCGTGGGACCTGTGGAATATGAGCTTCATCGCCAGTGGGCTTATAAGAGCCCCGTATAAAGGCCGGCCCAGACAGGGACCGACACGTTGGTTATCCCAAAGGGACTGTGCTGTGTAAATAGTTCACTGCCATAGGCAGACTTTTTGTGACCTTGATTAAACCAATGTTCACCTTACCACTCGGATTTGGGCAGCACGGTAGCCTTGTGGATAGCACAATTGTTTCACAGCTCCAGGGTCCCAGGTTCGATTCCGGCTTGGGTCACTGTCTGTGCGGAGTCTGCACATCCTCCCCGTGTGTGCGTGGGTTTCCTCTGGGTGCTCCGGTTTCCTCCCACAGTCCAAAGATGTGCAGGTTAGGTGGATTGGCCATGCTAAATTGCCCTTAGTGTCCAAAATTGCCCTTAGTATTGGGTGGGGTTACTGGGTTATGGGGATAGGGGGAAGGTGTTGACCTTGGGTAGGGTGCTCTTTCCAAGAGCCGGTGCAGACCCGATGGGCCGAATGGCCTCCTTCTGCACTGTAAATTCTATGATAATTCCTGGATCTTAATAAAAGGAATAAGGGAACGTTGCAGGATTATGGGATGAGAGCTGCAGTGTAGGTGGAAGATAAATACGTGATGGGTGGGCTGAAGAGTCTTCTTTCCATGTTATTGCTTCTACATATTTCCTAGCACCTTCCTCTGCCAAAACATTGCCTTGTTCCCGACACCATCAGTCTGCACAGTCTCTGCAGCAAATCTGTTTCATGTATATGCTGCTGTTCATGTTTTCTTTATCTGTGAAAATAGTTAAGCTGTTTTCCTGTTTTGCAATTGAGTCAGTTAACAGTTAATTGCAAGCACATGGAAATCACATTCAATTAAGGGCAGCTTTACAGCAACAGAGCACAGTCAGTGGCAAATGCCCAATACTGTGATTCTTAATCGTACTCTTGAATGTCAGAGAGCTGGCTCTCGTGGTAAACCGCATATTTTTGAGGCTTGAGCTACTGTTGTGGTCTCTCGTTAAGAATGTGAACTTATCCTTAATAGCAATGGGTATCATATATGCCTTAAATTTAAAAGTATCACGGTGAAGAAAAGTGTTGCGCTTATTTTGTCTCAATGTTTCATGTAGGTGCCACAGCTCCTGTAATAATTTCTCCATCACTGTCCTATCATAAAAAAGCAAATTCCCTGATTCACTATAAGCAATGACACAGGAAATCTGCTGATGAAAGAATACGCTTCTTGTATATAGGACTGTCTTACTCTTACTTCCTGTCACATTTCAATGATTATTCCTTGAATGAAAGGTCTATATTTGTGTAGCGCCTTTCCTGACCATCGGATACCGTATGCACTTTACAACTATGAAGTACTTTTGAAGTCACTGTAGTAATGTAGGAAACACAGCTGCCAATTTGTGTACAGCAAGCTCCCACAACAACAATGTGCTACAGACCAGGTACTCTGCTTTTGTGATGTCGATTGTGCTCTGAGATTGGTCATTATGCCTTCGACTCTGAACATGGGTCATGGTTAGTTGACAGATGTAGGCATTCTCTGGTATTTGCTTAACACTTGTTTGTTAGCACTACATCTAAACAGGTTACGGAGTAGGCAGCGTTGCTCCTAGGCAACATTCCAACCTCTCTCTCTCTCTCTCGCGATCGAGTCTAGCACATGATTAACTAGTGTCATTGGTACATCACCATCTGCATCATACATCAGCACATCCCATCTTTTAATCTTTTATTCCACAGAATGTGGGATAAGTATTGGGTAAGACACAAGGGGTAACTCTTCTGCTGTCTGTGAAACGGTGGCAAAAGGTATTTTATGTCTGTTTGAGACGGCATTCGGGTCATCGATTCAACATCTCATCCGAAAGATGGCACTTTCAGTAATATTGCATTCCCTCAGTACTGCACTAGTGGCTCAGTCCTGAATTTGTGCGGAGTTTTTTGATCATTTTTTTCCATTTTGATCCAAGTAACATTGCTTCATAAAGTTCAAAAACTGTCTATATGCCGGGGCCCTGGGGCTGAATCATATGCTACGAAAGTGGGCTGCCTTCACCCCACAGAAGCAGGATATTCGGCAATGATGGCATTGGGTCGGTACCTTAATGTCATCACTGGTTCACAATAATACGATAGGCAGGTGGGCCCCAAAGTCAGCAGTCCATCCGCCATTTTAAAATGATCAATTGAAGGCCTTTTAAGCTAGATAGCAGTCCAAGCAACTAATAAAATGTTCCCGACGCAATAATAAGGTGGATGCTCGTGAAACATGCCTGTTGATTTTCTTTTCAGGCTTTCATGAAAGGTAAGGTATAAAGGCCAAAAGTGGGTCAATGCCTGACTTTAGTAGGAGAGGTTGCTGAAGGTTATTTCTTGTTGCTGTTCATGAACCTCTGTTCAGAACCAGGCCTATCCCTCAGCTGAGCCGCGCATACCCACCGAGCTGTGTATCTGCGTCGGTGCTGGGTGCAGAGCAAAGATGTGATGCTGCGCTCTCCAAGGCACCCTCTTCCTCCTCACAGGTTAATGTCAGTCCTTCGGGGCTGGTTCCCCGCTGTTGCCCATGCTGCTCCTGTGCAGGAAACAGAAGGAAGGAGGGTTAGGGGCATTTTCAATCTTCGAGGTGAGTGTGTTGAGATACGCCCCATCCTCATTGCAAACAGTGGAACCTTTGGGAGATGAGACTCAGTGTTTGAAACTGACAACACTCAACGTAGGGGCACACCTTCTCTGATGCACCTAAATCTTCAAAGTTACAAAGCACCGGCACTTCATTCCTGACAGCTTACCCAGTCTCATGTATCTCCCGTTCCCCAGCCCTTTTAACGGGTGTTTAGTGGAATTATAAAAATACTTTTTGTAATTTGACCGCTCCAGGCTCTTCCTTCTCTCTTGCCTGGACCAATGAACCTACTCCAGTCATCGGCTACAAACTGCAGAACTTCCTCCTCGACGGGAGTCAGTATGGCCAGCTTAGTGCACCTCATCCTTCTTTCCCTGGTATTGTGTGCTCCCTTCTCCTGCAATTAAAGAGGGAAGTCATAATGATGATGTGATACAATCATGCCTTCAAATATATGGTCATTATGCACTCTGTCTGCAACACACCTTTCTCAATGACCTTTGCCAACTCACAGGTGTTGCATTTCCCCCACCCCTGCCTTCTTCCATAGCTCCTATCGCCATCCTGAGTGGCATATGTGCATCATGCTGTCTCACACCATTGAGCAACACATAAGACAATCCCAAGATGCGCTCAGAACATATCCTTCCTTACGTGTCCCTCTCCAGAATGGTGATTCTCTCCCCTTTGTAAAGATACACTTTCAGAGACTACAAAAGGTATTTATTAATAAGAATTATACACCAGCCTCATGGCTGTAGTTAATTCCAGAATGTCTCTGCCCAGGAGCTTTTCTCAACATAGGGTGATCCCACACTGTGTCCCGATTGGTCATACGGGTCATGTGACCCTTACGCTGCTGTGTTACCTGTGAAGGGACAATTGCAACATCCCCCCCCCCTTTAACTCCTTTATACAATCTTCAATAACTAATTCACTCCGTCCTAAATACTGAACAAACATTGGTACATGAGTTGGACAACTATAAATCGAGTTTTTGAGGGGTTTTCTGTTCCTTGTAGAGCGACACAATTCTGTAGTTTGAGATGCTTTCACAGGATTGACGTTAACAGGAACTGTAAAAATCGGTACCTCTTCTGGCACAGGCGAGTCATCACTATTTGCTTCCACGGGGACAAGTTAAGTCGATAATAGGTCGATCAGGTACTTTGGGACAACGGGTTCAGAAATGTTTCTTGATGGTAGCACCAATTGCTGGAGCATCTCTCTACTCCTCAAGTGGTCCATGTGTTTATGAACGATCTGTCTCTCCACGTCCACTTTGTATGAAAAGGGTCTGGTCTCAAAGACACTAATTCCAGGGATACAACCTGATCCACTACCGAGGTTTCACACGTATATGGTTTCAGTTACCATAAATGAATGTGCTGTGCTGTGTGAATCATGGCTTGCTGTCTGATTACTCTGGCTGGTGTCTACCCTCCCTGGCAAATGTGGAAGCACGAGGCTCGGTCTGCTTCCGAGACAACGTCTCATCAGCAGTTCTGCTGGCGGAACTCTGTTGTTGCATCTGGAGTGGTACAATAGCTAAGGAGGAATCATGAGATTTTGGTCACCAAGTTCCTCCTGGCAGTTTCTTCATGCCAGACTTGAAAGTTTCAACGGCTCTCTCATCGAGTCCGTTTGATGCTGGGTGGTGAGGCGCAGTTGAAATGTGTTTAATACCATTGAAAGCGGTGAAGTTTTGGAACTCAGCACTTGTGGATCCGGTTCCATTGTTTGATCCCATGACTTCAGGTAATACGTGAATTGAAAAGCATTGGCGTAATATTTTGATGAAGCATGCAATGAACAAAGAACAGAGAACAAAGAAAATTACAGCACAGGAACAGGCACTTCAGCCCTCCCAGCCTGCGCCGATCCAGATCCTTTATCTAAACCTGTCTTCTATTTTCCAAGGATCTACTTCCCTCTGTTCCCCGCCCGTTCATATATCTGTCAAGATGCATCTTAAATGATGCTATCGTGCCCACCTCTACCACTTCCGCTGGCAAAGCGTTCCAGGCACCCACCACCCTCTGCGCACATCTCCCTTAAACTTTCCCCCTCTCACATTGAAATCATGACCCCTTGTAATTGACACCCCTGCTCTTGGAAAAAGCTTGTTGCTATCCACCCTGTCCATACCTCTCATAATTTTGTACACCTCAATCAGGTCCCCCCTCAACCTCCGTCTTTCCAACGAAAACAATCCTAATCTACTCAACCTTTCTTCATAGCTAGCACCCTCCATACCAGGCAACATCTTGGTGAACCTCCTCTGCACCCTCTCTAAAGCATCCACATCCTTCTGGTAATGTGGCGACCAGAACTGCACGCAGTATTCCAAATGTGGCCTAACGGAAGTCCTATACAACTGTAACATGACCTGCCGACTCTTGTACTCAATACCCCGTCCGATGAAGGCAAGCATGCTGTATGCCTTCTTGTAGGTGACATCACCTCAAAAATGTCCGTACATTTAAAGTTTGCATCAATCACGAGTAAAACACTGTGCTCGGGAATGAACCAGCAGAATTCACGTGGGTTTGTACCCATAGCCGGCCAGGCCCTCGGCGAGGGTGCAGTGGGGGCTGTGACAGGTAACCTTCGTGCTGTTGCCAATGCTTGACTAGCTTCTCGATATCAGCAAGAATATCAGGCCACCACACATTGCTCCTGGAAATCATCTTCATCTTAGACATGCCAGAATGAATGCTGTGTAATTCAGTTAGGAGCAGCACTCTGCCTGGTACAGGAATGACTATTCTTGCTCCCCAGAGGGTGATGCTATCTTGTCAACTCAATTCCCTCTTACGGGTAAAAGAAGGTTTTATTTCCTCGGAATCTGGCTCATCTACCCGCCCTCTCACTTTGGACAGAAATGGATCCCGATTTGTTCAGTTCCTGATTTGCTTTGCCGAGACTGTAAATGCATCTAAAAAATTTAATGCCATGAGGATTTCATGGACTGGGATACATCTGATACTTTCTTGCAAGGGTAGGCGGCTAAGAACACTCGCATTTGCTATGTGTGTTCCAGATCAGTGCTTGAAAGTATATTCATCGACGGACAGAATTAACGGCTCTCATTGAATTCTTGCCGACGTGATGGGCGGATGGAGGCCAAAAAGCAGTTTGTGGTCAAAAGCGAAGGTGAAGTGTAAGAGTTCCTTGACGCCAAAGACTGCACGATTAGTGAGTTGCCTTATTTTGCCTCTGGGAGGGTTCTTGATACATCCCCTATTGGCCGTTGAGAACCGTCGTCCATCTCAAGGGTCAGCACCACACCAGCACCATATGTAGAGGCATCGAAGGTCAATATCAGTTCTTTAGGTGGGTCAAAGTTTGAGGAATGCAGCAATTGCTTCATTTGATTGAAACCTTTGCCCTGGGGAGCTTTCCAAGACCAAAAATGGTATTTCTTTAACAGAACATGTAAGGGGCCAATATGATTGATAAATTTGGTTAAAAAAACTTTTGTAGCAGTTTAGCATCCCCAAAAACGATTTGAGTTCAGTTGTGTTTGAGGGAGGCCTTTATTGACTTGACATTGTCTTCACCAGAATGTAATCCTTGTACATCTGCATCGTGCCCTAGGTTAGTCACCTCAGAGGCTATAACATGCACTTCTCTTTCTTCAGGTGAACTCCAGCCGCCTGGAATCTCTTAAATACCTCTTCTAATTTTGCTAGATGCTCAAACTCTATCTATCTCGTTATAAGAACATCATCAAGGTACACTACAACCAACGGTAGCCCCTGTAGCAGACATCCCATTGTTCTTAGGAGCCAAAGACACACCAAATGATGAGCGCATTTACTGGAATAGGCCTTTGTGTGTGTTTATCGTGACATATCCCCAGGAAGAGTCATCTAATTTGAGTTACTGGTATGCGTGACTCATATCCTGCTTATTTAAAAATACATAATTTTGTGGAATTTAAAATTTTTTTACAAACATCGCAGCAAAACAAGGGAAAAACGAAAAAACCTCACAGCGCCAGGAGCCCGGATTTAATTCCGGCCTTGGGTGACTATCTAAGGTGGAGTTTGCACATTTTCCGCGTGTCTGCGTGGGTTTAATCCAGGTGCTCCGGTTTCCTCCCACAGTCCAAAGATGTGTAGGTTGGGTGGGTGAGCCAGGCTAAATTTCCCTGTACTGTCCAAAGATGTGTAGGTTGGGTGGAGCTATGGGGATAGCGCCGGGGAGTGAACCTAGGTCGCATGCTCTTTCGCAGTGTCAGTGCAGACCTGATGGGCAGAGTGGCCTCCTTCTGCACTGTGGGGGCTCTATGGATTCTTCTATGGATTCTATGAAGCCCCGGGTCATTGTCTGTGTGGAGTTTGCAAATTCTCCCCGTGTCTGCGTGGGTCTCAACCCCACAACCCAAAGATGTGCAGAGAAGATGGTTTGGCCAAGTTAAATTGCCCCTTAGAAATAAAATCTAATGCAGCACATCACAGGAGTCAGTACAAACATCCACAACATGTTCCCTTCACGGATTCAAGGCTCGTCTGCACAAGAACAGGTACCATCAACAAACACAGAGTTACATCATACCCATCACTTCAAAGAAAAGCTCCAGAGGGGAGCAAATAGTCAGGACAGCCCCTGTGCTAGAACGGAATTACAATACATTGAAAGCCCACAGCGCAATCCAACCCCTATCATGGCACTGGACAGAATAGACAACCATCAAATGATTACAATACTACAGAGAGAGGGCTGGTTACTACACGTCCAAGCAAAATTTAGACCTCAAACCTCGGGTGTCCCATGAAGAGTCACGAAAAGAGCAAGGGGTGAGAAATAAAGACCCAAGTTACCAGACTCCACCCATCGGGTAAAAGAGCCAAAGAGGGAGAGCCATATCTGGAGTAAAGACTAACTCGACCCAAAGGAAGAATCAAATAAATCCAATCCCCATCAGGATAACATGCAGACTGCCTGGGCCCAGAATGGATTCCAGCACGGATGCTGAAAAACAAAATTAAAAGAAAAAGATTTTTAAAAAACCCAAACTGATTAGCTCTAATTGGACGGGCCTTCCTGGGTCATAGCGAGGACAAACTAACCCTTCCAACCTCGACCTTCCACCCATCACCCCGCCTTTCTCACCTCCCTCGTATACAATTAAGATAAAGACTGGGCACAAATCCCAAATTCAACACTCATGTTATGACCGCGTTAAATCAGGATAACCAACAGCACAGGCCCTCTCACCCACATTATACACTTCCCTGTAAAAAGGAAAAAATTGACAACATCAAACCGACGGTAACATGATCACTAGGGAGCAAAGTCCAGGATAATAACTGAGATGCAGAGCAGTCCTCAGGATAAAGACTTCTTCACTGGCGCGTGAAGAAAGCATAAATCAAGGATGAGGCAGGATCAGGATCAGTGAGCTCTCCTCAGGTTCTCTGAAGAATTCCCCAAATTGAAGCACGAGAATCCAGGCGGTCACCAACCTGAGCTCCGGCCGGGGGGCGGGTGTGGGGACTCGATTGGCTTGGCCAGCTCCAACTCCTCACCAACCAACAGCCAGAACAGGGCAACGCTGGACAAGTGGTCGGATGGCCAAATTGGCCCCAGGACTCAAAGACAGGATTAAATATGCTCCATCGAATTCAGGCGGGCTCCCAACAGGGGCAGTGCTCTCTCCACTGCAACCACCTCCTCGGGTCTTTATCGCCTCCATAAAAACACCCCACAACTGTTGGACCTCGGCATAGACGATTTGCACCGCAGGCTGAGATTTTCAGCGAGAATGGTGGGCAGGATTTTCCAGCCTCCCAGCTGCAAGCTTCTCGGCAGCAGGAGGCGTCGTGGCGCCAATGAACAGTGACCGCATCATTCACTGGTGGCGGGATTCTCTGCTCCTGCCCCTGTCAATGGAAATTTCTACTGAAGCTACCCACGCCGCTGGGAAACGCGTGGGCAGGGGTGCGCTGCCGGGGGGGCTCAGAGAATCCCGCTGCCAGCGAACGGCCGGAGAATTCCGGCCAGTATCTTCATTGGCAGCCATCATCCGTCGATGCACACCGCACCTTCGGGGTGTGAGTCCGCTCAAAAGTAACCGTGCTACTAAAGGCAGGACCCCCCCCCCCCCCCGCCCCCCCACCCCCACCCCCACCCCCCGACCCCAGCCACCATGAACAAACAAGGATCTAAACATTCTGTCCCAGCTCGATCATCAGAAATACCAGCCAACAATTCTCAGGACACAGTACAAACCACGTACACCAAGAAAAGACAAAAAAGAAATATGCACAAGGCTGAAAAAACTGATTAGAAGATGAGCAAAGCCGGAGCTCACAAAAATATAGCCACTCCGCTCTTCACATCATGTGACCTCCCCTCATATCCAGCTTTGTGTAAGATTGACCTTCTGCCAGCCTTGCATACAGGTCTTCAATTCTCAGGGTTGGATAATTATCCATCTTGGTAGCCTGATGAATTGTTAACTTGTAATCGCCGCAAATGCGGTTGGTCTTGTCTGATTTCAATACAGGGACTATAGCTGCTGCCCTTTCTGAGAACTGAACAAGCTGCTTAATGCATAGTGCTTCAAATCTGTTTAACTCAGTATCTACTGTCTCTTGTAAGGCATAAGGCCTTGTTCTGAAGAACTGGAGAGTCCTCTCTGGAGCCACATAAATCTTAGCTGACATGTAGTCCTTTGATTTTGCCTTATTCATTGCAGAAGATGTTTTCGTAGTTACATATGAGTTTGGACAGTCCTCCTTCCCACACTTGAAAAACCTTGACTGAATTCAACTTGATTTCTTTAACCCAATTGCGGCCGAGAAGGCTCGGTACTTCACCCAACACTATTATCACTGGGAGCTCAGTAATCAATTGTCCGTAGCTTACAGGTGCATTGTAGTGTCTTTTATTTTTATTGCTTCTCCCCTTTAAGACTTAAACTTGGCAGAAGTGTTTTTCAAGTTCAATAGAACATAGAACATACAGTGCAGAAGGAGGCCATTCGGCCCATCGAGTCTGCACCAACCCACTTAAACCCTCACTTCCACCTTATCCCCGTAACCCAATAACCCCTCACTTCCACCCTATCCCCGTAACCCAATAACCCCACCTAACCTTTTAGACACTAAGGGCAATTTAGCATGGCCAATCCACCTAACCTGCACATCTTTGGACTGTGGGAGGAAACCGGAGCACCCGGAGGAAACCCACGCAGACACGGGGAGAACGTGCAGACTCCACACAGACAGTGACCCAAGCCGGGAATCGAATCTGGGACCCTGGAGCTGTGAAGCCACAGTGCTAGCCACTTGTGCTACCATGCGTCCAATAGTTGGACTCCCTCTCTTGGGGACTGAAATGTACGCTCATCCATCACAGTGGCTGAGGTCCCTGCATCCACTTCCATCTTCAGAGGCTTCCCATTTACTAGGAGTGTTCCAGTAATAGGGTCTATCTTGCCTGTTTTTGGATTAAACAGACAGTGAATACCAGAAACACCCAAGCACTTCCACATAATAATATATTATTGTCACAAGTATGAGGTTAGTGTGAAAAGCCCCTAGTCGCCACATTCCAGCACTTGTTTGGGTAAGCTGATACGGGAATTGAACCCGCGCTACTGGCCTTATTCTGCATTACAAACCAGTTGTCTAGCTCACTGAGCTAAACCAGCCCTTGTATACCTGTATACATTGTATACCTGTAACATCTTGGTTGATCGATTGCTTGGCAATCTTGACTTAGCTTTGCACGGCTTTATCAAAAACCATCTGCTTAAACCGACATGATTGGGGAGTGTGGTTACCGCCACATCGGTAACATTCCACTTTAAGCATTACTGACTGATTACTTACTGTGTAGAGTTTTGGTTTGCTTGTGGCTGAAATTGTTTCCCGCTTCTCTTCGGTGGTTTTGGCGCCATGGCCGGTTGCATGTTTCTGTCCTAACTGATGAATGGCACCATTTTGTAGCTCCTGTGCACCTTTTTGAGAGCTTTCCATGGCCGGTGCTATCTCTATTGTCCGTTAAAAATTTATGTCGACCTCTGCTTTTCTCCCCCTGGGGTGATTCCACACTCTGAGCCCCGATTGGTCACCCAGGCCAGGTGACCCTTACACTGCTGTGTTGCCCTGAAAGGAACCTCAGAAGGCCATTGAACCTTTTGTGGCACTGAAGCGAAGTTCACTGAACAACCCCAAGGCTGTTCACCTCCTCTGTGGACTCCATCCAGGCTACTTTATTCCAGCTGGGGGAGGCCTTGTCTTTCCTATCACTGAAAGCCCAGAGGACGGCTCGCAGGGAATCATCATTAACCCTTGAGGCTGTCCTTGATCTTTTCCCCTCCCCACCTTCTGGCTTCATTCTCTCAGCTATCTCTGGAGAGACAAAAATAATTAGCAGGCCGCTGGTCAACATCTGCATGAACACTGCGCATCCATCAGGGGGATGGGTCAGTCCAGGGCTATTTTTTCCCAGCAAAGGGTCCTGAATATTTCCCAAATGGAGGAACAGTCGGACACATTTAAACATTATCACGTAGCTACTTCAATGTTTAAATAAGTTCAAAATCGCCACCAAGGAGTTCTGATGTGGCTGAACAATGTTTCCAGGTGCCACAGTGCCATTGCAGGGGTCCGCTTAAATGGGTAGTCATAAGCTCCTTCTTCCAGATCACAGCCTGCCCCCTTCTGCCCCTGGACATTCAGCCTTCAACAGCTGATTGGGCGCACTGCCCACCGTCCCTCAAAGCTGTTGGCCGATTCCCCACTGGCCTGCTGTTAATCGGCCGTTCCGTGCATTATGAGCCATCTTTCAAAGACAAGGGTGGGAGTCATCAGTCTGCCGAGTTCCAGAACGGACTCCTGCCCACTTTTGAGATGCATAAAGTTCAGCCCCTGGAATCAGGAGGGAACTGACATGTTAATAAATCAGAGTTTGAAATGTAACCATTATTGGAATATCGGAGGAGTTGCTATTTAATAATAATAATAGAACATAGAACATACAGTGCAGAAGGAGGCCATTCGGCCCATCGAGTCTGCACCGACCCACTTAAGCCCTCATTTCCACCCTATCCCTGTAACCCAATAACCCCTCCTAACCTTTTTGGTCACTAAAAGCAATTTATCATGGCCAGTCCACCTAACCTGCACATCTTTGGACTGTGGGAGGAAACCGGAGCACCCGGAGGAAACCCACACAGACACGGGGAGAACGTGCAGACTCCGCACAGCCAGTGACCCAGCGGGGAATCAAACCTGGGACCCTGGCGCTGTGAAGTCACAGTGCTATCCACTTGTGCTAGCGTGCTGTCTAATAATTGCTTATTGTCACAAATAGGCTTCAATGAAGTTACTGTGTAAAGACCCTAGTCGCCACATTCCGGCGCCTGTTCGGGGAGACCGGTACGGGAATTGAACCCGCGCTGCTAGTCTTGTTCTGCATTACAAGCCAGCTGTTTAGGCCACTGTGCTAAACCAGCCCCTCAGGCGCTTTCATCTCAGCTGCTCCGAAAAACAGGCAGACTTCTGATGGGGGTTGGAATATCTTCAACCTACACGTCAATTTCTTCTCTGTTATCTATTTCCTAAAAAGATATTCCGTTCCAACTTTTTAATAAACAAAATAACCTTTGGACAAGAGCTGAAGATTTATCTGGCCAATACGCTTGTCCTCCCTGCTTGAATCAATAAGTAGCTAAAGAGGATATGGTGATGCAGTGGATTTGCAATGCTTTTTCATCTCCAGAAACTGGATTTATATTCAGTCCAAGTGGAGGGGATCAAAACCGTCTTTGTCTGATGGTTTGGAGAACCTCTGGTGAAATAGGTTTTGGAGCAATCTCAACAAAAGCTCCCAATGGGTGAAAAGAAATTGCCTGCAATTCATCTTAGGTTGACAGTAAATTGGCAATCCTGTGCATTGAAGCCATAGGGATAATTGGTTTGAGAGAGAAAGATATCAGATTGGTCTATGACGTGATACTATCTTTCGGCTTGGAAAAATTGTGTGGTGACACAGAGAGTGTTTTAAATAACTCTGTGGGCGCATTTTGACGGGAATAAAAGAGTCCCGTTTTGGGCATTTTTAGCGGGATGTTTCTCGGAATCTGAACTGCCGAGAATGACCCCACTGTCAAACGGGACACTGGTATTTTTGGCCTTGGCAAGGAACATCCACCGAGGCTGCACTTACCTTCAATTTCTGCACTGCTGAGATCTCTTGACCCCCCAACAGTGGCCTCCGGACCCCTCAATGCCACAACGTACCTGTTAGGGGGTCCTCAAGCCCCTCCCCCTCACCCCATCTCTTAAAATTTTTTTTTAGTGTACCCAATTCATTTTTACCAATTAAGGGGCAATTTAGCATGGCCAATCCACCTAGCCTGCACACCTTTGGGTTGTGGGGGTGAAACCCACGCAAACTCGGGAAGAATGTGCAAACTCCACACGGACAGTGACCCAGAGCCGGGATCGAACCTGGGACCTCAGCGCCGTGAGACAGCAGTGCTAACCCACTGTACTACCGTGCTGCCCCTCACCCCATCTCTTAAGGGCAACCTGGCACCTGGGCATCTTGACACTGCCAGCCTGGCACCCTGCAATGCCCCTGCCAGCATGGCACTGCCAGGGTTCCCAAGTGGCACTGCCAGGGTGACAGGCTGGCAGAGGGAGTGCCAGGCCTAAAGCCCGACCACCTGGGGGCCTCTGATGGCCTAGAGACCCACCCCCAGGTGACATCACACCTGGTCCACGTGTGGACCATGTTTGTGTGGAGCAGTGCGAAATGGTGTCATGGCGGGGTCTCCCAGGCATGACCCTTCATTCTGGAGCCTCGGGAGAAACAGACTCCGACATACTTAACTGACCGTAATGTCTCACATAAATATGTTATTCTGGAATCCCATCCAGCGAGGGCGAGGTCCAGATCGTGACACACCGAGACCTCTTTAAATCTATGAGGTGTTCCGAGCATCGCAAATCTCATGAGAGGCCTCTTGCGAGGTTTAACGGTCTTGTTACGTTACCGAGCCGGACGTGATGAGACCGTTCGATCGCACCCAGTGTGTCCAGTCAGCAACACAGAATGGTCCCGCAAGATGGCCGCCAATATCTGTCTGCCTATCTGTCCTTGCCCTGGCAGGCACAGAACACCAATGATGTCACAGCGTCAGGGAGACTTGTCTTTAAAAGAATCCTCTGTGGAGATTGCTGCAGCAATGTAATTCAGGGCACTGAGGTTAAATAGCTGCCTCCTGAGCATGGGGTAAATGTTTGAAAATAAAATGAGAATTTAACATTTTGCGTGGGATTCTCCGAGGGGCAGGAAAATCCCACCCGCTGTGAGTTGCTGCAATAATCGGGAGAAGATTTTCTGTGCAATTTACACAGTCAACAATCATTACAGTAGCATGGGCTAGGTTAAATTATGTTCTTTGACATTATTTACTGGTTCGCAGTTTTGGAATAGTCCCGTAGTTGTTCAAATTTGTAAAACTGTCACAAAAATAGGATGGCTTTTTGGAAGAGATTGCAATGTAAATCTACGAGTGGGATTTTCTGGCCTCCCCCACGGTATGTTTTCCGAAGGCGGAGGTGGCTTGCCATTGGTCGCTGACGTCTATGCCGTTTTGCATGGCTCACCTGCCCCGCCACCAGGTAACCTGCTGTGGCGGGGGGAGGGGTCCCCCTTTTGTGAGGGCAGAAGACCCCGCCCTATGCGTATGCCGGTATATATAGTTGTATATCAGTGGAGCTGGACATTTCATTCCCACTGCTGAAGCCTGTTTGCTTACTTAAGTAGTTTCATGAATAGTTAATTCAGATTTTTGCCCCCCCCCCCCCCCCCCCCAGCCCGCCAAATTATGTCACACTAGGCGACTGATTAGTTTGTCACCTGACTGCACCAACCTCGACGCGATTGAAAAAGCCGAAAATAATTTACTTGCAACATCATCAGGTAGTTTCCCTATTTCATCAGCCAACTGTTGCACTCACGGTGGAAGGAAGCTTGGGGGCTTCTTCCTACTTCCCAGGGCCCTTTTTTTTCCAGAGCATTGTTTCTCAGTGATAAAACTTTCTGTTTCATGCCCCAACTGTGCCAAGTGTTCTTTCTGAGCGTCAGGCGAACATATATCTTCTCCATGGCCACGATGAACTAATGAAACATTTGCTTTGACCTTGGATCCATTCCCTGGGACCAATCAAGGCTGGAGCCGACATAAAGCAGTATTGCCTTCTCTGTTGGGGGGGAATGAATCAAATATTAATAACACAAAGCAAACTTCTAAACTCTGACAGAGTAACATTATATTGCACTATTACAGTGTACATATCAAATTATTTACATTTTCAGATGGCCCTTTATATCGTAGAATCAGAGAATCCCTACGGTGCAGAAGGCGGCCATTCAGCCCATCATCTCTGCACAGACCCTTGGAAAGAGCTACCTAGGCCCATACCCCCCACCCTATCCCCGTCACCCAGTAAACCCACCTAAACTTTTGGACACTAAGGGGCAATCTTTCCATGGCCAACCCACCTAACCTGCACATCTTTGGACTGTGGGAGGAAACCGGAGCACCCGGAGGAAACCCACGCAGACACGGAGAGGAAGTGCAAACTCCACACAGACAGTGACCCGAGACCGCAATTGAACCCGGGTTCCTGCCGCTGTGAGGCAGCCACTGTGTCACCATGCTGCCCCATGTTTTGATATACTTTGGCATGTATTACAATGAATGATATCTGCTTAGGAACGGAACAATTTACTTTTGAAATGGTTGTGTTCTTAACCCTAAACTCAGTAAGGCACACTTACTACAACGTGCAAACACCATCATTTACTCTTTAATAAACTTAGAGCAATATAGCTGTGTATTCTCGGGATTTTTCTGCAGAAATGCCACTGCAGCTCTCAAAAGGTTAAAATATGAAGAGATTTTATTTAACTCTAAATTTTGAGCTGTGTTTCGCTCTCAGGGTTTCATCTACAAATGAACTCCATCTATCACGGAGAAAATAGGCCACTTCTTTAAGGAACATCCAACATTAGCTAATATAATACACTTCAATGTTTCTGTCAAAGTCGCTGACAATAAATCAAATAAATCTACCTTTTATCTTCAACTTCATTCATGATATTTTTACTGTGAGCTTAACTGAGATGAGATGTAAGCCCATTGCAAATGAACTGCTGTGATTTATGTCTCAGTGTTAACCTTTCTTTCTTTCCCTGTATGCCCACATGAACATATGTACAGTTAGTGCATTTAGATTACTTATTATTAAATACAGTCTGAAGACATAATTAGGTTATTTAATCTTTTTGAAGAGCTCTGGATGCAGTAGCGTGCGTGCGTGTGTGCGTGCGTGTGTGTGTGTGTGTGTGTGTGTGTTTGTTAATTCAAGTTCACATGTTGCCGCATAAATATTTAAAGCTTCACAAGTTCTCATTTCAGAGGAGATAGTGGCATTTCTAAATCCCAGTTAAGGGGAGTTACAAATAGCTGCGACTTTCTCCTCTGCGTTCATAGATACGCTGTGGATAAATGATTTTCACAGTCTGAATGCAGAACAAAATATTGGCTGTATTAGGAAGTGAAGAAAAACTGGAAGTTAAACCACCAGAAACATTATTTTGTCCATTGCGTTCATATCAGTGGTGGTCAACCTGAGGCACAGCGGCCACATGCGGCCCATCAGTGTTCTCAGTGTAGCCCACAGTGTTGTCCACGAGTGGAGTTGCCACATTCCGCTGATTTCCATCTTCTAGATATTGACAGTTCCATTAATATATGAATTTTAAGCATTTTCTATAACTCGTTATGAAATATTCGGCATGCGTTAAATGTATTCAACGTTATTCAAGGATCACGGTTAGTGAACAAGCCCAATTTCAATCTTGTGACCCAGTGAGGTGCAGCAACTCATGCCACTCATGCGGCCCACTCACTGGCCGAGGTTGTCCATCACTGGTTCAGATACTGGCCACTCCATTGGGAGTGGCTAAAATCCTCATCCCTATTTGCTTGTACCCTCTTTTCTGGCCAATCCATCACAGCAATGGGAAGGGCTGTGGATGATGAGGAATTGGGAAGAAAATTCCACTTTTCCAACTATGATGGTGATGAAAACAATGACAGCGATAATAAGAGAATAATGAATAGAGAGGGGATATAGAGGGACCAGCCCACCCGGAGTTCCTGGAGAAAGATATGACTCCATATTCCTCTGGTCCAATCTCCTTGATCTCACCCATCCTGTGATCAAGAATAGGGAGCAGGTGCATCATCTTCCCATTTGACGTACTCTTCATTGATACTAATATTTTTCTATTTTTAAATACACTGTGTTCGAAAGAGATATATGTTAAAATGCATTTCAGGCGTTCAGATAATGTCATGAATCTCGAAATTCAATCGCATACATATTAGCCAGGAAATATGCACAGATTGCGGGGTGCTACCAACTAGAAATGCACCAGGGATTCAGATGGTGCCACTAGGTTTTGAAGGTCCATTACCAATTGGGTTTCCCCTCACACCCCCTCCCCACCCCTTTAAGGAGCTATGTGGATGGCTTGTGAGTTTTTTGTGCCCTTTTAAAGGGTATCTTCCACTGGAGCATCTTACAGAGATATTCAAAGAAGAGAGGGCGGTATTTCGATGAAACCGTAAAGGAATACAAAATTTTAATGAGGCCGCTGTACAAACCCTTCCAAATGAGGTGCAGCAAGGTAAGGACATGGGCTGGATTCCCATGGCTAGTAAACCATCTTGTATATCATGTGGAGGGAGCTGACACTGAGGGAAGCTTTTCTTTGCCTCCTGCCCCTCCGAACTGTAAGGAGCTGAAAGAACAGTTGAGACCTGACAGGACAGACTAGTTCTCAGAACAATCATTCTCAATTTTCTTCCCTCGGCAGCAGCTCACAGTCCACCCTGTAAAATTCTGTACTGTGATTACAAAGCACAACTCGGGATCTTACGATATGTATTATCCTCTTCCCGAACAGCAAGTATTTCCACGCAGGACTTTACAACTCATTGTTCATCATTGGGCGATAGAAAAGTATCTTTTCTATCAGCTCCTGATCACAAGGTGGAGACGTTTCTCGATTGCTGCCCTTCACCTGATTCACTCAACTTGGAGGGAGAAACTCACACTGAATGTCCATGTGAAGTAAGGCAGCAGAGAGCACAGTCCAGACATCAGCAAGCTCTTCCTCAGTCTCTCCAAGGACCAGCTAGTCCAGGGACAAAATGGGACAAGGGGAGATGGTGAGATCGTGCAAACCGCCAAGTGGACGTTTAGTGGGCCGACACTTTCACAGTTGTCATGAGAGCCAACACAAACGGCAGCACTTTTCCCTGCCCCCTTTTGTCACAGGTTTGGGAGTGGTTATAATCCTCATTCTCTATTTGCTTGTACCCTCTTTTCTGGCCAATCCATCACAGCAATGGGAAGGGCTGAGGATGACGAGGAATTGGGAAGAAAATTCCACTTTTCCAACTATGATGGTGATGAAAACAATGACAGCGATGATAAGAGAATAATGATTAGAGAGGGTATATAGAGGGACCAGCCCACCCGGAGTTCCTGGAGGAAGATATGACTCCATATTCCTCTGGTCCAATCTCCTTGATCTCACCTATCCTGTGATCAAGAATAGGGAGCAGGTGTACCATCTTCCCATTTGACGTACTCTTCATTGATACTAATATGTGACCCATGTGCATTGCGAGCATAACCACTTGAATTTTTGTATGCCGACCCCATTAACTCTCATTGCAATTTATGTTAACAACCTCTATGGCGGTGGGTGGAGAGGGTGCCGGGGATGGCTTCACACTTAGATCAAGGATAGGCATAAACAGATCAGAAACTTGTGGAATGGCTGAGGAGGCCCGAGAGACTGAATGGCCTACTCCCGCTCCTATTTCTTATGATATTATAAGGAAAGGAAACTTGGGCGCATTAGTGGCAAACTGGTGGAAATGGCTTAAAAGACCTGAAAATGACGAGGAACCAATTCTGTGCCCCAGAAACACCAAAAATGGCAACCAAGAATTTTGGGGTCAGCATCTTTTGAATATCCCACCCTGAGTCTAATTCCTGGTTTGCTGAATCCTAGGCTTTAGGGTGTGCTGGGTTTAACTTAATTGCAATAATGTTATGTAGATTACCTAAAGCTTCTTCTGAGATAACGGGATTGGAACTGATAGCGCCGGATATATGCTACTTAGAGCAAGTCTTTGGGTGCGATTCACCGCCCACGAACTGGTTGGTCTTCATGGAGGAGCCCCCGCGTTGGCTTGAGGTCTGTTATAATGGTGAAATAGCGGCCACATACGCATTGGTGGAATTTCTTGACGCCCTAAATCACAGCAAGACCTTCTTTTTCAATCTGTGCACACCTCTGTTCTGCGGCGCTGAGAGTTTGGGAGGGGGAAGGTGATGGGGCCTCTCTGAGCCATCCTCATATGGGACAAGCCTGCACTTATTCTCTAAGGCCAAGCACCGAAGATCAAGGTGACTTGTTTTATTTGGTCGAAATGGAGCAACAAACTGGACGACTGTAGGACCTGTATGACGTGGTGGAAAGCCTGTTCTTGTGTCTGTTTCCAATGCTGGGGCTTCTTTAATAGGAGGTGTAGTGGCACTAATGTTGTTACCAAATTGGGGATGAACTGACCATAATAGTTGACCATTCCTTAAAATTATTTTAGTCCTGCGATTTTCAATGACACAAGAACCTCTTTTATGGTCCTCACCTTGTCCTCAAGTGGGGGCAGGCCTTTTGAGTCCATCTTGAATCCGAAGTATGTGACCTCGCTGGCCTGTAATGTACAATTCTCTCGCTTCAATCGGATGCCAGCATCTCTGAATCTCCTTCAAACTTTTTCTAAGCTGTCCAGGTGTTCTTTGTGTGATGCACCCGCCCCTTAAACATCATCCAGGTAGACCACAACAGACCGGATGCCCTGGGACAGGTTGTGCATTGAAATATTGCACTGGCCGAAGTGATACTAATAGGAAACCTGGTGTATTGAAAAAGGGCTCTGTGCGTATTAATGATTGCTTACTTCCGGGAATCCTCGTCCAGTTACAGTTGTAAATATATGTGACTTAAGTAAAGTTTCGGGTAAGTATGGACCCCTGCCTACTCAGCAGCCATTTGATTAATCGTAAGCTTGTAGTCACTGCAGATTCTGACTGGGCGATCTGGTTTTAAAACAGGGGTGATGGGGGCTCTGAAAACTGCTCGGGTTTTATGATTGCCATTTCTCCCATGTGTTTTCATTCGGCCTCAACATTTTGGTAAAAGGCCTAAGGGGTGGGCCTTACCCTGAAGAACTTTGGTGTGGATTCACGGTTGGTGTACGCCTTGAATTTGGCCCAGCTTGTACCAAAACACATCTTTATAATTGCATGAGACTTCCTGGAAAACGGCAGCTGATATCTTGAAAATCTCTAACTAGTTTAGCTTGATTTGACGCAGCCAATCTCACCCCATGAGACTTTCTATTCTATGGTGATCATGTGTAACTGGGCATCCTGTTGCTGATACAACACTAGCTTCATAGTTGGCCCCCAAATCTTCAACGTCTCCCCTGTACATGTTGCCAACGTGACAGTTGTACTACTTAGGCTAAAAGGCTGAACTCCTCCTCAAAGGTCTTTGAAGGTTTGTTCACCATCACTGTGGTCGTGCTCCTGTGTTGAACTCCATGCTTAATGGTCACCCATTGACCATGAGGACCATTTCTATTGGGGCTGTTCTGCACACTTTCACCATATTCATCCTGTAAATTTCTAATTCTTCATTGGAGATCTTCTCCACTTTATTCACTGGAGTCGTTTTTTTTTAAAGACTTGGCATGCCTTGCTTGACTTGGTAACACGTCTGAATGTAGCCCTTCCTGTTGCGCCTGAGACAGGTGAATGGTCTGCAGTGACTCACCTCTTGGGGGTGATCTCCTCACACATCTATAGCATTCGTCATAATTCCTAGGTTGACACCCTATTTTCTGACCTCTGACTACGATCCTGCTCCTGGGATCATGCCTGAACTTCCTCTGTGTCTGTGGACCTGGGTGAACCATACTGCTCCACAGTTAGTTTACCTCACCCTCTGGCGCGCATTGAAGCTCTGACGCCCCCTTCTCAGCGCATTTGGTTGTTTGAGCTATTTCAGTCACCTTATCCAGGGAAATCTTTGTCTCAGCCAGCAATTTCCTTTCCACATTGGTGTTATTGATGCCGCATACCAGGCGGTCGGGCAGCATGTCGCTTAACACAATGCCGAATTTGCAGTATTTGGTCATTTGACTGAGTCTGGCAATGAAAAGCGAGATGGTTTCTCCTGGGCCACTGAGAGTTAAATTAAACTTGTGGCACTGTAGTACGATGGAGGGTCCGGGGTTGAACTGCTCCTTCACAAGTGTCACCAATTGGCCGAACAATTTTGTGTCAGGAGCCTTCGGGATGCCAAATTCCTTATGAGAGCGTAAGTCTGGGGCCCACAAACAGTTAACAAAATAACCTTTTATTAAATCTCCCCTCGTGATTTTGTTGGCGGTAAAGAAATACCGGAGCCGCCCAATATATTGCGGGGTCTTTGGCACCCCCTGGTCAAACGGACTGAGTTTTCCAATCATAGGCATAATGGTTTTTCACTCACAGGGCTGGATCCTCCGTCTCGCCGCGCCACACTTCTGTTTCACCCCGCCGGCGGGATGCTCCGTTACGCCGGCCGGTCAATGGGGTTTCCCATTGCGATGCAGCCCCACGCCGTCGGGAAACCCCCGGGCTGCCGGCAAAACGGAGCATCCCGCCGGCGGAGAATCCAACCCATTGTTTTTCGATGACTTGGTCTTTTTTGTCTTTCGGAGACTTTTGATGTAACCCCCCCACCCCCCCGAATTCTGAGACTAGCGATGACTTCAGATCATTGTCTGAATTACGTTCGTCACCAATGTAGTGGCTTGAGGCAATGCTGTGGAGGCTTCTTGTACAACCGAAAGGGGTTTATTAAGAACAAGGGAAAGGGTAACTGTAGACAGGGGCAGAGGCAGCTGAAACAAGTTTTTACTCTACGACTCCTGGGTCCAAACTGTCCCGGCCCCAGCTCTCAGGGCCCTGTGTTTTTACCCCATTGGTCCAGGTTTTGTGTGCTCACCCATGATAGGCCCCAAGCTGGTCAGGTGGACCATGAGGATTCATCCCTTAAAGGGACCACGCTACCACAAGTCGCATGACCTGTAAATTATAATTGGGTTGCGTTTTTGTTTCGCTTCCTGAAGAAAGCCAACTTGCATATTGTGGTAGATCTACAATTTTCCATTTTGCATTCACAGTGTCTGAGGTACCTTGCTACAGGGAGGGACCTGTAAAATCTCTCCTTACAACAAGTAAAAATAGTTTAGCTCAGGTGATGTAAATGTTTACAGGTGTAGTACAAACGCAGTGCAGGTGTACTCTTGTAAACTTCTCTTTGTCAGCTACTGAGAAACTGGCATGCTAGTCTCACACTTGGTGTTAATGGGCTGGATTTTAATTGCGTCATGGTCCCCGCCCTCCATGGCTAAAATGTCAGAGGAGCCCGGCTATGACACTGCAGCTGTCCCGCAGTTACTAAATGTTGAGAGCAGTGTTGATTGGCTTATGGTGAGACTCCTGTTCCTATCTTGCAAGGAAGCCCCACCTTAGAGAGCTGCCAGCCAGTTAGATGGGCGGATGGGCGGGTGGCTGGCGGGAGGGTGGCAGCACTAGTTTCGAGTGGTGGCCACTGTTGGGACCACAGGCGGTTTTCAAGGAAGAGGAGCCTATGAAGCCTAGGCTGCCAGGTATGTTTAGCCACCAGGCCCTGGCAAAGTGGGATGAGGGGGTTGGAGGGCAAGGTTTGAGAGGTCGGGATAGAGGGGTGGGTTGAAGAAGGGGTATCACATTGGGAAGAGGTGGGAGTTCGGTGGGGGTGGGTGCATACGATGGCCCAGGACAACTCCAAAGGAGGTACTTCTTTATCCGAAAGTAGCTCATGCAATCAAAGCCACTGGATTTGAGACTGTCATGCGCCTCTCCTTGCTGCAGTGAAATAGCAGCGAGGGGGGGGGGGGAGCGGGGAATGGGACTGTCAATTGGTTATTAATTTGCCGCTTAAGGGCCTCAATAGGCTGAAGTGTGGGTTAGGCCACCCAAAGCCTCCACTACTCGCAGTAAAATTTGAGGCAGGTCATGGGTGGGTCGGTAGCCATGGATAAGCCATGCATTGTACTTTACAATCAAATGCCAGAGATTGGTCAGCATCAGTGATGACTCGGTTTGATTGATTTGACTGGTGACCCATGAATTGGTCCAAAAGGTTGTGCTCTGCCAGGTAACAGGTGGTGATTTGATTTGATCCCACTGGAGTGTTTCAGAGCTTCAAGGGATGAGTTTTGGTTTCAGTTTGACTTCTGGTTGCTCAGTGGAAGCCCTGCTGTCCCCTCTGCTCTCCATGTTTCTCCAGAAAGGCTACATTTCTGAACTGGCAGGGAGCCTGGATGAATCTCTGTACAGGGGAACCTGTGCAAGTCGGGAAGAACCGACCAGCTCTCACTACAGAAAAGGCTGATGTGAACCGACCATGGCGCCGAGAAAAGACAGAGGTCTGGAAATAAACCACGAACTGAAAGCAGAGTTTGATGTGAAGCAAAGGGGCTCTCCAGGACAAGCTGTGAGTAGTACATTTCTAAACTACAGGGAAGATCATTACAGGGTGCAAATCAAGGGCTTTAATCTATAAGCTGGCTGTGAGGAAAGTGTGCTAAAGAACCAACATTTGACCTTCATCCTTATTATTATCACCCCTTCTTCCCTTCTGTGTTTGTCTGTCATGTGTGTGTATATGGGTAGAGGGTGGGACAGTTAAAGGGGGTAGTAAGTTAGCTTGTTGTTATCCTTGTATTTAATACATATTGCAGCATGATTTTTGTTATAAATAAACAGTAATTGTGTTTCAACTTACAAACCTGGTGACTGTAATTATTGGACAGTTAAGGGCCAAAGCCTTTGGGAATTTGTAGAAGGATTATTGGTCAATTCACTTGTGTTGTGACTCCGGGTCGAGTGGGGCTGGAATTTATCGCGGACTTGGCCAGGGTGTCGTATCGACGTACAAACGGCAAGGCAATAACGATCAGGTAAACTGTTTTTCTTCTGTTGTTTGGAGGGTAAATGTTGACCAGGCTGCCTGGGGTAAATCTGCTGCTCCTCTTCAAAATGGCGCCATGGTATCTTTATCCTGATAGGGGCAGTGTGGGGGGGTGGGGGGGGGGGGGGGGGCTCGGTTTAATATCTCACCTGGAAGACAGCAACCCACCATGTTCTTACTCAGGTGAGAGTGCTACCAATTGAGATATGGGCTGGCAAAGTGATGAACCGTGCTCTGCTGGATGGGTTCCTTGTGGAACACACTGATCAAAGTTAAAAGCAAGGGCTGTTAATTTAACATTCTGGAATTTTTTTGTTGTTTTGAGGAAAGGAAGAAATATCTTTAAGTCCATCTCCACTTGATTTTCCTTTCTGTGGATCTTGCTCCTTGCAATTAGCTACACTCACAGCTGACTCGTTTTACATGGGAATCGTTGACGCTGACCCCTCGCAGTCCAGATGGATGAGGAATGGTGTGAAAGCTATCTCCACGCATCCCGTACCCCCCCCCCCCCCCCAACCCCCCTTCCCGCATCCACTACTGAATTAATATATAAACACTCCCAGCGCTTTGAGATGGGTGCTTCCGGTATTGGGGTCCCCTGCCCATGGGAACGTGGGCCTGACACAGAGCACATACTGTGCCGCAGGCACAGAAACCTGATTAGAAAATCCAAGTTCATAGCCAGAGTTCCAACGCAATGTTAAATTGATAGCGGGCTACTGATAGATCTCTCCATAAGTAGATCCATATTAATGATCCAGAAGATGGAAGTGATAGGCAGCCCTGTTAAATGGAACCTGGTATATTCATACGGAATGACCCCGAAGTGAGTCACTCATAATCTCTTGCCAGAGATGTATGGCCGTGTTCATTAGAACATTTCCAACTTGAATTTAAACAGGGCCATGTACTCCAGTTAGAGAGACTTGCTAGTAACAATTCCCCTGCAGATTTACATCTGTTCTAACTCATGTTCAAACTGAAATGATTATAGGGCCATACAATAGTAATGTGATAATTGTCATGATATCCATATTAACACATCATGGTGCAATCACACACACACACTGATGGACAGGTAGATGGACCAACCAACACACACACAACATCACAGCCAATCACCAGTGAGAGCACACGCACTATAAAACAGGGAACACCACAGTTCCCGCTCATTCTACCAGGAGATAGCTCAGAGCACAGAGCTCACAGCGTGCCACTCAGACATACACCATGTGCTGAGTGCCTCACTAAGATAGTGCTAGGGCTGGGTCCACAGGATAGCTGGTGAAGTACGAACCACAGCCAGAAGTTAATAGTTATTATTGTACAGAATAATAAAACAGAGTTGTACCATCTACAACCGTGTTGGTTCGTTTGTGTATCGGAACACCCAACACGTCAATAATGACCAGGTAATCTGGTTTACGGTATTGGCCAGGGAACTGGGGATAACACTTCTAATCTTCAAAACAGTCCACTTGAGAGGGCAGAAGGGGCCTTGGTTCAAAAGGTGGCATGTCCGAAAGTGCAACACTTCACATTGCTGCATTTGGAATATCAGCTTTGATTTTGCTTTCAAGTCCCAGAGTGGAGTTGGAACCCACAACCTTCTGAGAGGCGAGAGTGCTGCCAATTGAGTCACGCCATCAAAAAAAGATCCTGCATTATATTGAACTTTTCGTGACCATTGTACGTCTCAAAGTGCTTTCCAGCCAATGAAGTACTTTCTGAAGTGTAGCCTTTCATATTCTGAAGACGAATACACGTGCCTCTGTGAGCATGTCACAAGGAATTGGGGGCTGATGTAATTTGTTTCTGAGCTTCCGATGAATTGATGAGAAATATGTAATCATTTTGCAAGGCAGTGTGCTCTTGGGTGTTTGCAAATGGCATGTGCACAGAATCGTTTCTTGGCTCTGAACTGACCCCTTGACATTAGGCTTTAGGACGTAACAGATACCCTCTGTGTCCATTGTCCAGTGTTCCAGTGATGTAAATTGCAGAAAATACTTTGAAGGACATAGTTTTCAAATACACGTATTGGTGTACACCATGCTGCTGGACCTGGTCACTGGGAAATTGGAGATCACACAAGCACATACACATGCATGCTCGCATATACACACACACAGACACGCTCGCATGCACACACACAGACACACAGATGGGCTAAATAGTGTATCCTTGAGCAATTTTCCATCTTCTGATCAGGGCAAAACCAATGCATGCAGATTGGAAATCTAGGCCCAAGTTTGACGGAAGGAAATTTGGATCTTATCCGTTGTTTTGTGCACTTTGGCGATGGGCATTCCTCACTATGTAGTGATTCAAAATCCTGTAATAAAAAAAAGCACAAGCATCTCTACGGTGTATCATTAATTAGTTTCAGTAATTCAGTTTTTTGTTACAACAGACTTTGGATGATGCACCTAAGGGAACAAAAAGTATCGTAAAGAAGGATGAGTTAACCAAAATAAATCTTTGGGAGACTTTGGGGTGACAGTATAGGGAGGGGAAGAGACTGTACCTGCGTTGGTTGTGTTTAGATGAGCAATGAAATGATGTAAGAAAGGTCCTTTTGACCCATAGAGGCATTGAAAGGCAATGGTATTAATCCAATGTTGAGGACAATGATGTGAATGGCTTACTGGTAGAAACAGCTTACCTAGATGATTGAGAGATCAATGAGGTATTCACATGATAATATTTAGGATCAAGTAATTTGAAAAGGGCAGACAGTCAAATACATAGAAGGCAGAATCAAAATGGAACAAAGATATAATTGCCAGGACTCTTAGAAGCAAGGGACGCCAGTTAACATGTAGCAACCTCAGAAGCAGGTAAACCCATTTCCAGCTAGCAGCCTGGAGGCTAAGTTCCGCATCTAACAGCCTCTAAGCCTTAGAGCTAAGGCAGTGCAGAAAACCTTTATAAAAGCAGTTCAAATCTCTTCACTGTTCCAGGGCAAGATATTTTTTAGACCTGATTATCCTCCTTGTATTGTGTGGTAACTATAAGTTGGTTTTGCCTTTAGATCTATTTCATTTGGATCTATTTTTGGGGGAAAGGGGAAGTCTTAAGGAGTTCAGGGATCATAGATATATTGTGGAACTAGTTGTATGATCTAAATAAACTGTATGTGCTTAACAATTCATATATTTACTTGTCTTGGCCTAGTATGGTCTTGTTCATGTGTATTTGGCTTTTCTTTAATTTAATAAATAGTAATAAATACTTGTTACATTACAATTGGGCTGTTTATTCTCACTGGGATTTCACTTGACTTCTCACATCATTCCAAAAACAAAACTATACACCCCCACGAGTCAGTATTCCAAGTTGGGATCCTCTCGCAGGAAAAATCAACATGGTTCGTGTCTGTAGGAGACTGGAGAGAATGTGTGGGCTAAGGATTGGGAGAGCTGGATTCAGCAAAAGGTAATGAAACAGCAGATGTTGCTTTTTAAGTCACTTCAATCTTGGAGAGAAAAAGAAAATCAATGAGCCCCTCGTGGTTTGGGGTGAGGTTGTGGAGATCGAAAGGGAAATACTTTACAAACCTCAGTCAGAAACACGTTTTCTTTTGCTGCAACCTCTCCCGACTCTTCGCCCTACATTTCTCCTTCGATGTTTATCATCCCGTGTTTTTCCACTTCGTCTGTCTTTTCTCCCATGTGTTTCTTCATGCATTTAATTCCAGAAGACCCTCAGGCAAAACAGTGCATCTCTGCTTTCTCGTAGGGTTAGATAGTCTCGTACACACTGCTGGTAAAAATCCATGATGTTATGTATTCAGGATGAGAAAGGGCAGTCAGTTCCTTTTGACCCATCTCCAAGATCCTACCCTTTCTCCTCGTTGCTTTAAAAAGGTGAAACAACCCAGCCATTTTGGGGCTCAGTCAAACCCAACAGGCAGCACGGGCAGCATGGTAGCATAGTGATGAGTACAGTTGCTTCATAGCTCCAGGGTCCCAGGTTCGATTCCCGCTTGGGTCACCGTCTGTGCGGAGTCTGCACATTCTCGCCGTGTCTGCGTGGGTTTCCTCCGGGAGCTCCGGTTTCCTCCCACACTCCAAAGATGTGCAGGTTAGGTGGATTGGCCATGATAAATTGCCCTTAGTGTCCAAAAAAGGTTAGCTGGGGTTACTGGGTTGCGGGGGTAGGGTGGCGGCGTGGGCTTAAGTAGGGTGCTCTTTCCAAGAGCCGGTGCAGACTCGATGAGCCGAATGGCATCCTTCTGCACTGTAAATTCTATGAACAAGAGGTTGCGGCCAAATGGTTATTTCCCAGGATTTTCTTACCTATCTCCCGTGATCATGTCGTTGTCCAAAATTGCTTTTAGCACCTTCTTGAAGGAGTGTACAGAATCAGTCCCTCTCTTGCTGTTCTACCTGTTCATCACCCCTTGACAAATATATATTTTGTGTACATCCAACCCGACTCGCAGCTTCCTTAGCTTAAATGGATGCATCGAGTTCCCATCAGTTCAAACACCCTACCCCCTTGTATATCATTGACGCCTCTTAAGAGTAGAGTCAGATTTCCCTGTTTGTTCTTCTTCAGCAAGTCAAAACCCAAGTCCCAGGCTGTACTGTCACAGCTGGTGCTGGATATTGTCCTGGTCAGGAGCAGCTAATGACACACTCCCAAGTTGTCCCTTCCTGCCACCCTTAGTCATCATATGAATCCTGTCAGCATAACTGCATGCTTATCTGCATTGAAGGATATTTACCAGCATGAAGCCTATTTTCCCAATCCACGCAATCCACATAATGCGTTTCCTCAGAAAATCCTATGAGCACGGCCCAAAGTGACTTTGGCAAGTTCAAAGATTATTGGGTTAAAACAATGCAATACCTTATTCAGGTATTGTTTTCTTTGTTTTCATTTGTTCGCACTGTCTGGGCATTGCTGGATAAGCCAGCATTTATTACCCATCCCAAATTGTTCTTGAGATGATGTTAGCGAGCCACATTCTTGAACAGTTGCAAGCGACGTGGTGTAGGTACAGCCACAGTGCTGTTAGGAAGGGAGTTCCAAGACTTGACTTCAGCAACAGTAGAAGAACACTGATGTATTTCCAAGTCAGGATAGTGTAAGGCCTGGAGGGGAGCTTGCAGTTGGAGATGTTCCCATGTGCCCACTTTCCTTAGTCCTCTAACTGGTAGAGGTTACGGGTTTGGAAGGTGCTATGGAAGGGACATTGGTGAGTTGCTGCAGTGTTTCTTGTGGAGTGGATGATTACTTCCACAATGAACTGGTCGTGAAGAGAATAAATGTTTTGACCCTATTCCTTAGTAAAGAAATGCTCTGTAGTATTTGCTGATGGATGGATGCTGCTAGATGGTGGAAGGAGTAATCCTTCATTACTCCTCTCTAAAATATTTCTGAAGAATTGGTTCACAATCCATTTCCCTTGGTCTTGCTGGACCTCCTTTGAGAAGTAAATTTGTTGAATGTCCTTTTGAGACTTGATGCTATCTGGCATGTCAACTTGCATTGAGTAACATTGTCTACAAATGACACCCTATACTCTCAATTATCAACTATTAATAACCCACAATCACCCTATTCATTATCCTTTTTAACACAAATTGAAATTTTGCCCGAGGCGATTTTATTTTTGCTTTTCTGTCTGAATTCAGAGGGAGCAAATCAGGTTAGTCCTCGAAAGATGGGGTCAAAGGGGTTAAAAGGAGTTCTTTCTCAAAACATATTTTGTGAAGAGGTTTGGGTATATTTTATTGGGCCAGTCAATGAGTGGTATATTACAATACAGCACCTTAGCAGCTGAGTTTACAGGTTATCCAAGATAGAAGATCAGGGGCGAAATTCTCCCCCAACGGCGCGATGTCCGCCGACTGGCGCCAAAGTCGGCGCCAATCAGACGGGCATCACGCCGGCCCAAAGGTGCGGAATGCTCCGCATCTTTGGCAGCCTAGCCCCAACATTGAGGGGCTAGGCCGACACCGGAGGGATTTCCGCCCCGCTAGCTGGCGGAAATGGCGTTTGTTTCCCCGCCAGCTGGCGCGGAAATGCGGCGCATGCGCGGGAGCGTCAGCGGCCGCTGACAGTTTCCCGGCGCATGCGCGGGAGCGTCACGGCCGCTGAAAGTTTCCTGCGCATGCGCAGTGGGGAGAGTCTCTTCCGCCTCCGCCACGGTGGAGGCCGTAGCGGAGGCGGAAGGGAAAGAGTGCCCCCACGGCACAGGCCCGCCCGCGGATCGGTGGGCCCCGATCGCGGGCCAGGCCACCGTGGGGGCACCCCCCGGGGTCAGATCGCCCCGCGCCCCCCCAGGACCCCGGAGCCCGCCCACGCCGCCGGGACAGGCAATTTCTGGGCGGGACTTCGGCCCATCCGGTACCGGAGACTTTGGCGGGGGCGGGATTCACGGCGGCCAACGGCCATTCTCCGACCCGGCGGGGGGTCGGAGAATGACGCCCCAGACATCAATTTTGTGACATAAATTGATTGTGCTTCTGATTGGTGCCATTTCTGAATAGTGTAGTAGTAGGATTCCACGTTCGTATATTTTTTTTTTTACATTGCTCCCCTGTTTGGTGGTTGAATCACATAATACTAACAGTTGAGGCGGGATTCTCCGATCCCACGCCGGGTCGGAGAATCGCCGGGGGCTGGCTTGAATCCCGCCCCCGCCGTGTCCCGAATTCTCCGCCACCAGAGATTCGGCGGGGGCGGGAATCGCGCCGCGCCAGTCGAGGGCCCACCCCCGGCAATTCTCCGGCCCGTGATGGGCCGAAGTCCCGCCGCTGTCAACCCTCTCCCGCCGGCGTGGATTAAACCACCTGCCTTACTGACGGGAGCAGGCGGCACGGGCGGGCTCTGGGGTCCTGGGGGGGGGGGGGGGCGCGGGGCGATCAGGTCCGGGGGGGTGCCTCCATGGTGGCCTGGCCCGCGATCGGGGCCCACCGATCCGCGGGCGGGCCTGTGCCGTGGGCGCACTCTTTTTCTTCCGCCTTCGCCATGGTCTTCACTATGGCGGAGGCGGAAGAGACACCCTCCCCTGCGCATGCGCGGAACCGCGTTGCCTGGCGAAGACCTTTCGGCCCTGTCTGGCGTGGCGCCAAAGGCCTTCCACGCCAGCCGGTGGAGCGGAAACCACTTCTGCGCGGGCCTAGCCCCTCAAGGTGAGGGCTTGGCCCCTAAAGATGCGGAGACATCCGCACCTTTGGGGCGGCCCGACGCCGGAGTGGTTCCCGCCACTCTATCACGCCGGGGCCCCTTCGCCCCGCTGGGTAGGGGAGAATCCCGCCCCATGGTGGGACAACCACATTATTGTGTCTGGAAATGTATGTGGCTTCTTTGTGACACAATGTTGTGCAACTGTACTGATTTTTGGTTGCACCATTGTTGGCTGAGCCTTTGGCTCGCTATCTCTTTCCTCCTCTGAGGTGCTCCTGAAAACCTACCACTTTGATGACGTTTTTAGTTCTCTCTGTTATTGTAGCCTTATGACACACCGATGAAACGCCTTTGAACAGTTCACAGTATTAAAGGAATTGAATAAATACAAATCATTGTTAGAGCCTCATCAAGACTATTGCTACAGTTGCTAGGCATTTCCCCAAACAGCTTTAAGAACCATATTTGAACCTCTTGACCTCTTACGGCAGGTGTTATCTTTACAGTTCCTCACTGAGGAGCAAACATTTTATTGGCGATTGATGAAAAATGAATATTTCATTTGTTCAACAAACTATACTCTCAATCACCAACAGTTAATAACCTGGAATCACCCTGTTTAACAAACATTGAAATTTTCCGAGGGGATTTTTGTTAAGAAGGTATTTCAGCGCGAAATCATAGGGATGTAAAAGGATTAGCCCACTAAAGATGTGTTTCAATAGCGCGTGACCCTATTTTAATTCCCATATACTTGCCCTATAATAATGTGCTCCAGATTGACATTTACAAGTGAAGGGTTTGAGTACCATCCTTTGAATAATGTCTAACTGATATTACTCCCTGGGAAAATGATTGTAATAAAGCACGCGCTGTCTATTGGGAAATAAACTATTAGAAATTGCTCAGTTGCAACATGTGATAAGTATTATAATAATAATGATGAAAATGCATATTTTCTTGTAAATAGCAGCCGGCTATATCTGTCAAGCATGCTCACAGCTATTATGATGCCCTTATTTTGCTCAAAGACAAACAGTCACAGGATGGGGGAAATTAGGAAGAAGCAGCAGTAAGTATCGAAGACCGTATAAAGCTACAGGCAATACGTTATCCAGACTGAGCAAGGTGAACCCAAGAAGGCGTACATCAAGCCAGGGCAACAATACAAGGAACATGGCGGAAAGCATGAACGATGAGCAATTGAATTTTTACCCCTGTTGACAGGAGAAGCATACAGCGATATTAACAGGAGTGCTGTTAGATCCACACTGACTGAGCTCCGATAACCAAAGCTTTCCAAACCACAAGGAAAAAAGTTATTCCAACAGCCCCATGAGCGCCAGTGAACAAAGTTACTGCTTAGACATTTCTGTTGAACATGTGCAGTGCTCGTCTTGTGGGCATGGTAGAGGGGACTATGAGCGAGTTTACATTATGCATTATATTTTGCGAAGTGAAGTGGATTTTCATGTATGCTATGATTTTTCTCAGTGCAATATTAAATATTCAATAAAATTCTTTGTTGCTGCTAAATTTGTACCTTGTAATCCAAATTATGTCTTTGATGTTTAATTGTAAAGTGGACTCTTTCTTTTTCTATCTTTCCTCACTCAGATTAATAATTTACAATACATCTGTAACATACTCAATGCCTGCTGGTCCACTACCAAACAATCTATATATATATCCTTTTTCCACTTACTGAAACATGCAACTCTTTGTCATGTACAAGTATGTGAGTTGCTTTTTGGCGAGTGGGTCTGCTTCAAACATACGGATAACAAAATCATCTCATAACCTGTATTAACACAGAAAACACTTCCATTATGCTTCCTCCCCTTGTGCATTCTTTAAGATTTTTCAGCATTTCAAATATAAACCTTGGTGATACTGTTCTTCTACCTGTGTTCAGACCCCGAGCCTGAGTTGGGTTCTAATTTAAATAAGACAGCTGAAACACAAATTCAGGAGGGAAAAATAAGACTATCTGAAGCCTAAATTAATTAAGTTGAAGTCACTGTCTTCTGGGTTCAATTTTAAACCAGGTTGGCGTGATTGTGGCATAGGGAAATATCCAATAATACTGGAAAATATTAATTGTTTCCTCTTAAAGGGGCAATAACATTCAAAACTCTTTGCAGGGTGGGCACACTTACTTTTAAACAAACCTAGCGAATAAAATGCTATAACCCGCACAAATGTCACAGGTCTGAGCCATTAGATTCCCCGTGGCTTCACCTGAATGCTATCTTCCCTAAACCCTCAACCGGGAAACTTAAGAGGTCATAAAAACCCCGATCGAAGACAGCACGGTGGCACAGTGGGTTAGCATTGCTGCCTCACGGCGCCGAGGTCCCAGGTTCGATCCCGGTTCTGGGTCACTGTCCGTGTGGA
This sequence comes from Scyliorhinus torazame, assembly GCF_047496885.1. Lineage (NCBI taxonomy): Eukaryota > Metazoa > Chordata > Chondrichthyes > Carcharhiniformes > Scyliorhinidae > Scyliorhinus > Scyliorhinus torazame. The sequence continues at coordinate 20,361,366 of NC_092721.1, read as the reverse complement.
GTTTGCACATTCTCCCCATGCTTGCTTAGGTTTCGCCCCCACAACCCAAAGATGTGCAGGCTAGGTGGATTGGCCACGCTAAATTGCCCCTTAATTGGAAAAAATTAATTGGGTACTCAAAATTTAAAAAAAAAGAAAAGATAAAAACCCGATCCAAATGTGGGTCAGTGCAGGAGACCCGTTGGGGAGTGGTGAGTGTAGCGTGTTATCTGTCCAATAAAACCTTTTGCTCCATATCCATGTATTGCTTCCTAGTGGTCGCTTGCCTGTATCCTACATAAAAGTAATTTAATCGCAAAATGAAATCAAAATAATTAAGAAGATTAATCAATATATTCACCTGATAAAACATGATCCCTTCCTTACATGGCCAAAGGTGGCAGCCATTTTACACACAGCAAAACACCACAGAATGGAAAAAGGATAAACAACTCAGCTCATCTACATTTTGTGCCGTTTGAGTGAGGAGTGCTGGCAGATCACTGGGAAAATGCTCTGCTTAGCTTCAATCTAGTGCCGTGGCATCTTTAATATTCACTGGAGCAGGCAGAGGGGGCTTTGGTTTAACAACCCATCTGAAAGTTGTCACTGCCGACGTTGCAGCTCTCCATCAATACAACGCTGTGTTGTATGCCTTATGTTCTCAAGACCTGGAGTGATACTTCAAAGCAAAACCTTCCGAGACAGCGGTGAAAACCAGTTAATTGAGTCAAGCTACTATTTAATGGTGGTTGAGGACTCTGGGTCTGTAATCATTGGAGTTTACTAGGATGAGGACGGGATCTTATTGAAACTTACAGGAATACTGAGAGGCCTGGAAAGCGTGGGCATGGAGAGGATATTTCCACTAGTAAGAAAAACTAGAACCCGAGGGCACAGCCTTAGACTGAAGTGACGATCCTTTAAAACTGAGATGAGGGGGAATTTCTTCAGCCAGAGGGTGGTGAATCTGTGGAACTCCTTGCCGCAGAAGGCTGCGGAGGCCAAATCACTGAGTATCTTTAAGACAGGGATAGATAGGTTCTTGATCAATAAATGGATCAGGGGTTATGGGGAGAAGGCAGGAGAATGGGGATGAGAAAAATATCAGCCATGATTGAATGGCGGAGCAGACTCGATGGGCCGAGTGGCCTAATTCTGCTCCTATGTCTTAAGGTCTGATATGTAGAATGCATTTTTGCCCAGTAACGTGCAGTGAAAAAAAGAAATAAGATAACTCAAGTGTTTATCATGGGTTCATCTCTTAATGGAGACAGCAAAAAAGAAAATCTTCTGAAAATAATTATGGGACAATTAACTTCTACTTTGTGTATATATTTTAAGGAGGGATTTTTTGAACCTTTGACTGTGTTGAATATGCTGTACAATTATTGGAATTTGTATTGCTTATGGGAGTCTTGTCCTTTGGGAGCAGATTTCAGAAACCTGTGCACCACTTCCCACAGTGCCTTGATGTAAATATTCCTCTGAAGATCACAGTTGCCTGAATTCCTGATCTGTGGTGTCACTGGATGAGGGTCTCCACCCGCAGAGCCGCCTTGTAAATTTACTCCTCATCAGCAAGAACTGGCTGACCCAGGTTGTTGCGGACCTGCAGGTTTCGCGAGCGGCTGATTAATTATTCGAGCTTCGCTTTGGAGCTTTATCTTGTTGTCTAACTCCATCAACATGTTGCCCCATGACTCCACAATTTTAGCGCATATTTTACCGTTTCGCCTGCCACTTGTCCATCCCCGATTTTTATTGCTCCACCATTGGTGGCTGTGCCTTCTGCTGCAGAGACACTAATGTCTTGAATCCCTCCTTCCACATCTCCACCTCTGCTTCTCACTCTCCAATTCAAGATGCTTCTTAAAGCTCACTTCCTTGACTTAGCTTTTGGTTATCTGTTCTCATATCACCTTAAGTGGCTCCATGTCAAATAACGCAATTGTGACGTCCCCTGGGACATTTTCATTGCCTTTACTATAGATATTGTCACCCTAGATGCATTGAACATCACAATGTCCCCACCCCATGACCATGTCTCACCCCCCCCCCCCCCCCCCCCAATAAAGCCCCCAATCAAATTGGGAGGTTTCTACTTTGCGGGAAATATTAATACTTTGCACAAGTCCGAGCATTTTAGGCCCTACCGTAGCTAACATGGTTGTTATAGTCTAAATGCAGCAGTTATGAATGACAATCGATGTGGTATGTCAGCAGGATCTCTGCTGTTGGCCCTCACGTTCACAGTTGTCAACCTGGCCAGAAATAAATCCTCCGCAGAAAGGGATTTGAAATGAATTTTGGAATGGAATTGGTTAAATATAATGACTTTTCTACCAGCATATCACATGCTCAGGGCGGAACTTTCCCCCAAAATGGCCAAGTGCCATTGTCGGCGAGGGGATTGTGGGATTCCCGTTGGCCCCGGTGGCGCGATGCAGACCATAGTTTTCAAGCACTTTGAAATTGTTTTCCCCCCATGTGAAAAACGCCAAGCCTGAGGTGTGAAGTGTCTGATGTGCCTGCCCGGGGAGTCTTCGGGACACATAGAAACATAGAAGATAGGAGCAGGAGGAGGCCATTCGGCCCTTTGAGCCTGCTCCGCCATTCGTCACGATCATGGCTGATTGTCCAACTCAACAGCCTAATCCTGCTTTCCCCCATAACATAGAACATCGACCAGTACAGCACAGTACAGGCCTTTCAGCCCACGATGTTGTTCCGACCATTTATCCTCATCTAAGATCAACCTAACCTACACCCCTTCAATTTACTGCTGTCCATGTGCCTGTCTAAGAGTCGCTGAAATGTCCCTAATGATTCTGACTCCACCACCTCTGCTGGCAGTGCATTCCACACACCCACCACTCTCTGTGTAAAGAACCTACCTCTGACATCTCCCCGATACCTTCCACCAATCACCTTAAAATTATGTCCCTTCATGACAGCCATTTCCACCCTGGGGAAACATCTCTGGCTATCCACTCTATCCATGCCTCTCATCACCTTGTACACCTCTATCAATGATGTGGAGATGCCGGTGTTGGACTGGGGTGAGCACAGTACGAAGTCTTACAACACCAGGTTAAAGTCCAACAGGTTTGTTTCGATGTCACTAGCTTTCGGAGCGCTGCTCCTTCCTCAGGTGATTCTGAAAGCTAGTGATTCAAAACAAACCTGTTGGACTTTAACCTGGTGTTGTAAGACTTCGTACTGTACCTCTATCAAGTCATCTCTCTGCCTTCTTCGCTCCAGAGAGAAAAGTCCTAGCTCCCTCAACCTTTCTTCATAAGACATGCCCTCCAGTCCAGGCAGCATCCTGGTAAATCTCCTCTGTACCCTCTCCAAAGCATCCACATTCTTCCTATAATGAGGCGACCTGAACTGGACACAATATTCCAAGTGTGGTCTAACTGGAGTTTTATAAAGCTGCAGCAAAGCCTCGCGGCTCTTAAACTCAATCCCCCTGTTAATGAAAGCCAACACAGCATACACCTTCTAAACAACGCTGTCAACCTGGATGGCAACTTTGAGGGATCTTTGCACGTGAACCCCAAGATCACTCTGTTCCTCCACGCTTCCAAGAATCCTGTGAGCGATTCTCCACTCCCGCGCCGTAGTGTCCACGGCGTCGTGAATGCCGTCGAGATTCACGACGGTGCGAAGCGGCCCCGATCCCGACCGATTCAGGGCCCGAAAATGGGCTAGGATATACCTCGGGGGGGGGCGTGCCGCGAAGGCCGCGTCGTCACCGCGCGACGCCCAAATGACGCGGCGCTGCGTCATAAATTGCGCGATCCGCGCACAGAGGACTCGGAGGAGAAGAGAGGAGATGGCAGAGCCCCGAAGAGCCGCACCGAGGTTCCGGGACACGGACCTGGGCACCCTGGTGGATGAGGTGGAGCGGAGAAGGGACACCCTCTGCCCAAGACGTGGGCAGCGGCAGCCATCCAGCGCGGTGAGGCGCGGCTGGCGGGAGGTGGGCACCGCAGTCAGTGCTGTGGGGCAGGCCCCCCGGACGAGGGAGCAGCGCCGCAACAAGCTGCATTACCTCACTCGGGCTGCCAGGGTAAGTGCCATGAGGGTGCCCCCAGTGGATGTGGGGTGGTGGGGGTGGGGGGGGGGGTTGGGAGTGTTGGGGGGGATTGGGGCATCAGGGGCGGTGCTGGGGGGGGCCCAAGGGCGGTTGTGAGCATTGGGGGGGACTGGGGCATCAGGGGCGATGTTGGGGGGGTCAGGGGGCTTTGGGGGGGTCACATGGGTCCCGGTACCCCCCCCTGGAGCGAAGCCATGGCGTGCTGTCTCCTGAACCAGCAACAATCTTGTCTATATCTGCATGTCCTGTTGATACCTGCGTAATGGTGATGCTTTATCCAACCCCCCCCCCCGCCCCCCAAACCAGGACAAGACAGCGCACAACCAGTGTGAGCGCATGAGAACCGGAGGGGGTTCTCCTGTCCTGCACCCCCTAACCGTTCACGAGCAGAGGGCCCTGGACCTCGCTGGGGATCCGCCACCCGGGAGGTCGCGCCATGCCAGGTCGGAGGCGTGAGAGAACCCTGCATGTCCTCCCCACCCCCAACCCGTCATCGCCCCCCTCACACTCTGGCCACTGCACGCTCGATCCCATCCCCCCTCACACTCTGGCCACTGCACCCCCGATCCCATCCCCCCTCACACTCTGGCCACTGCACGCTCGATCCCATCCCCCCTCACACTCTGGCCACTGCACCCCCGATCCCATCCCCCCTCACACTCTGGCCACTGCACGCTCGATCCCATCCCCCCTCACACTCTGGCCACTGCACCACCGATCCCATCCCCCCTCACACTGTGTACCCCCCACCACCATACACCCGGGCCACCGTGTCTAACGAACCTCAAATCTTTTATGTTCCCCAGGGCCATCCGCCGAACCTTCAGGAACGTCTCGCCCAGGAAGCAGCGCAAAGCCGCCCACCGCAACTGCACCCAGGGACGCACGCCAGAGGTTGGCAGTCGGTCGGACAGGAGGGCAGACCTCTCAGTCTGGGACACAGGACCGGGACGCTCAGACCGCCGGGACAGACATTAGTGAGGGGCACAGGGTGGACAGTCATGCTGAAGCCCAAATCACGGCCACACACCCGCTGGATCGAACTGGAGGTCAAGACGACATGGCCCGCATGGAGCTTGCGCCGGGCCATGAGGGGGACCAGTACACACCAGACGTCCTGACGGATGATGACCTCGAGCTTGCGGCACTGCTGTCTCCCACACCGTTCACCATCACAGAGACACCCACCTCGTGGAACAGGGGGACGGTTGCTGGGCGACAAGGGTTACCCGTTGCGGTCGTGGCTGATGACGCCTATATGGAGGCCACAGACCGACGCAGAGACCCGCTACAATGTGGCCCATGCACCAACCAGGGGTTTGGTCAAGACGTGCTTTGGGCTGCTGAAGATGCGCTTCAGGTGCCTGGACCGCTCTGGAGAACCCCTCCAATACCATTCGGAGAGGGTCGGCCGCATCGTCGTTGTCTGCTGCGTCCTCCACAATATTGCCCAGCAGAGGGGCGATGTGCTGGAGGAGGAGCAGGAGGAGGGGGGTGCAGAGGGGGTGGCCGCGGGAGGGGATGCATCTCCAGATGTGGAGAATGGGGACGAGTTGAGCAACAGACGGGACATAGGGCGGGTTATGGATGGGAGGCTGCACGAGGTGGTAGGGGCTATCTGAGCAGGGGCACTGGCACCACCGCACTGACCCACCTCACCACCCAGCACCCTCACCTCCCACACCACTCGACTACCTTACCTGCCACACCACCACATGAACAGCACGCTCCGGCACGACGGGCTGGTCTCACACGACGGCCTGTGGAAGCCGGTGTGTTCAATGCCATGAAGGATGACGATAACCCGCTCTGCGATGAGCTGTGAGCTCCAAATCGTTAGCCAATGTCTGACTCATGGCCACAGCTACACCCTCCACGTGGGTGGTCCCAGTACGAGTAACGGACACTCCCATGGACATGTTGGGTGGCTGGCGGCGGGGGTGGCGAGTCCGGTGGGGGGGGAGGGGGGGGGGGGAATCTTTACACCCACCTGGGCTCACTGTTCCACTGACCTTCGAACACAGTGCCAATCAGTTCCGTCACGACCACGCGGCCACCGGACATAGAACAGAGACATCTTGCATTGGTGTAAGAGTGAGTTTAATTGTAATGGTGACATACAAGTGCCCTAGCCCCTATAAGTGTACTGTGCCCTTCACCCGCCCAACTTACTAGCTGTCAAACATCTTGGCTTTACGTGCCCTACCACTCCTTCTAGGTGTTTCCCCAGGCGGTACAGCAGGAGTGGAGGCGGACTGCTGAAACCCCCGCCCTGCGACTTAGCTCCCGATTGGCGTGCGTTTCCTGGGGCGGCCCGGCTTGGATGGGCCAGGCTGCGCCATGGGCATGCTGGATGGCTTGGTGCCACCCTGTTCTGCCCACTGCCCCCCAGATGCGCCAGGGACAGGATGGGGGGAGTCCGAGGATCCGCGGTGGTCCGGGACCTCCCTTGCAGGAGTCACCGGGATGGGCCCCGGAACCTCCTCTTCCCTCGGGGAGCCCGGTGCCCCCGGGCCTCTCTATGGGACGGGGGTGCGAGTGGAGACTGGCCCCGAGGCACCCCCGACACCTGGCGCTGCCAGTCCTGGAGGCCCGCTGTGGTATCGTCCAGGGTCTGAACGTCAGCAGCGATGGAGCTGAGGGAGTGGGCCATTCCTGTCTGGGTGCGCCACCTCCCTCTATGCTTGAGCGACGCCATCCAGCATCTGGGCGAGGCCGCCGATGCTCTCAGCGATGGTCTGCTGAGACTGGGCCAGGCTGCGAGGCGCGGCTGAGATGTCTAGCTGGCTCTGGCACATGGCTGCCTGTGAGAGGGCAGCCCTGTCCTGGGCCACGGATGGCGCATGCACACGAAGCCCCACACCTTGCATTACCTGACGCATGGCCGAAACCGTTGCCCCCATTGCCTCCATCGCGGACGCCACCCGTGTGGTGTCGGCCTGGGTGGCAGCCATGACCGGTACCACTCCCTGCTCCCGGACGCGGATGGACTTCTCCACCTGCATCTGCAGTTGCTGGAAGCCGGCCGTCATCCCGTCGTCTAGCCCCTGGGTTTCTAACTGCATCTGGTCTATGGGTGGGATTGGAAAGTCGAGGAACCCGGGCACCATCTGGGTGGCAGCTGGTTGCTGGGGCTGGCCTGCCCTCCGGCCGTCCGGCCCCTCGGCTGCTCCTATCTCCACCTGCTGTACCAGTACGGCTGCGTGGTGCGCACCAGTGTGTGTCCCAGAAGCCTCATCACTAAAGTGCCCAACCGAGGTGCGAGTCTCTGCGATGGTAGGGGGTGAGGGTGAGTGCAGTGACGCCAAGTCAGGGTCGTCATCGGTCTCAGAGTCAGGTGGTTCCTGTGTCGACCCCTGAGCCGGTGTTCTTTCTTTCATCCCCAACTGAGGGGCAGTGTCCGGTCTGTCCGCCCTCTGTGCGTCACTGTCCTGACTGTCGTGCAAGTCAGTGTCCATCGTCCCCATTTTGGGGCTGTCGCTGTCCTGGGTGTCCGTCCTCTGTTCATCACTGTCCTGGGTCTCAGTCCTCTGTACGTCCGACTGCAGTGTCACAGTGACGGAGGAAGGCCTTCGTTGTCGTCTGCCCTCCCCACCGTGGCATCCGTCCCTGGGGGCATCTGGACCTGGCACTGGTGGGGTCTGAGCAGCGGCAGACGGTCCGGGACGATCTGCAGCAGGTCCTGCAACACACCATGCAGCATGCATCCTTACACATGCGGACTGGGGTGAGGGCGTGTGCTGGGGGGAGGCGGGGGAAAGGGGGTGAGGGTGTGTGCTGGGGGGGGGATGGGGTGAGGGTGTGTGCTGGGGGGGGGGGGATGGGGCGAGGGTGAGTGCTGGGGGGGGGGTTGGGGTGAGGGTGTGCGCTGGGGGGATGGGGTGAGGGTGTGTGCTTGGGGGGGGGATGGGGTGAGGGTGTGCGCTGGGGGGATGGGGTGAGGGTGTGTGCTTGGGGGGGGGATGGGGTGAGGCTGTGTGCTGGGGGGTTGGGGTTAGGGTGTGTGCTGGGGGGGATGGGGTGAGGGTGTGTGCTGGGGGGGGGATGGGGTGAGGGTGTGTGCCTGGGGGGCGGGGGAAATGGGGTGAGGGTGTGTGCTGGGGGGGTTGGGGTGAGGGTGTGCGCTGGGGGGATGGGGTGAGGGCGTGTGCTGGGGGAGATGGGGTGAGGGTGTGTGTTGGGGAGGATGAGGTGAGGGTGTGTGCTGGGGGGATGGGGTGAGGGTGTGTGCTGGGGAGATGGGGTGAGGGTGTGTGCTGGGGGATGGGGTGAGGGTGTGTGCTGGGGGATGGGGTGAGGGTGTGTGCTGGGGGGATGGGGTGAGGGTGTGTGCTGGGGAGATGGGGTGAGGGTGTGTGCTGGGGGATGGGGTGAGGGTGTGCGCTGGGGGGGACGATGTGAGGGTGTGTGCTGGGGGGATGGGGTGAGGGTGTGTGCTGGGGGGATGGGGTGAGGGTGTGTGCTGGGGGATGGGGTGAGGGTGTGTGCTGGGGAGATGGGGTGAGGGTGTGTGCTGGGGGGGGGGGTGGGGTGAGGGTGTGTGCTGGGGGGATGGGGTGAGGGTGTGTGCGCTGTGGGGGGGTTGGGGTGAGGGTGTGTGCTGGGGGGATGGGGTGAGGGTGTGTGCTGGGGGGATGGGGTGAGGGTGTGTGCTGGGGGGATAGGGTGAGGGTGTGTGCTGGGGGGATGGGGTGAGGGTGTGTGCTCTGTGGGGGGGATGGGTTGAGGGTGTGTGCTGGGGGGATGGGGTGAGGGTGTGTGCTGGGGGGATAGGGTGAGGGTGTGTGCGCTGTGGGGGGGTTGGGGTGAGGGTGTGTGCTGGGGGGATGGGGTGAGGGTGTGTGCTGGGGGGATGGGGTGAGGGTGTGTGCTGGGGGGATAGGGTGAGGGTGTGTGCGCTGTGGGGGGGATGGGTTGAGGGTGTGTGCTGGGGTGATGGGGTGAGGGTGTGTGCTGGGGGGATAGGGTGAGGGTGTGTGCGCTGTGGGGGGGTTGGGGTGAGGGTGTGTGCTGGGGGGATGGGGTGAGGGTGTGTGCTGGGGGGATAGGGTGAGGGTGTGTGCGCTGTGGGGGGGATGGGTTGAGGGTGTGTGCTGGGGTGATGGGGTGAGGGTGTGCGCTGGGGGGATAGGGTGAGGGTGTGTGCGCTGTGGGGGGGTTGGGGTGAGGGTGTGTGCTGGGGGGATGGGGTGAGGGTGTGTGCTGGGGGAGATTGGGTGAGGGTGTGTGCTGGGGGGGATGGGGTGAGGGTGTGCGCTGCGGGGGATGATGTGAGGGTGTGTGCTGGCGGATGGGGTGAGGGTGTGTGTTGGGGGAGGGGGTGAGGGTGTGTGCTGGGGGGATGGGGTGAGGGTGTGCGCTGTGGGGGATGAGGTGAGGGTGTGTGCTGGCGGATGGGGTGAGGGTGTGTGCTGGGGGAGGGGGTGAGGGTGTGTGCTGGGGGGATGGGGTGAGGGTGTGTGCTGGGGGGATGGGGTGAGGGTGTGTGCTGGGGGGATTGGGTGAGGGTGTGTGCTGGGGGGATGGGGTGAGGGTGTGCGCTGGGGGGATGGGGTGAGGGTGTGTGCTGGGGGGATGGGGTGAGGGTGTGCGCTGGGGGGATGGGGTGAGGGCGTGTGCCTGGGGGGCGGGGGAAATGGGGTGAGGGTGTGTGCTGGGGGGGTTGGGGTGAGGGTGTGCGCTGGGGGGATGGGGTGAGGGCGTGCGCTGGGGGGATGGGGTGAGGGTGTGTGCTGGGGGGATGGGGTGAGGGTGTGTGCTGGGGGGATGGGGTGAGGGTGTGTGCTGGGGGGATGGGGTGAGGGTGTGTGCTGGGGGGATGGGGTGAGGGTGTGTGCTGGGGGGGATGGGGTGAGGGTGTGCGCTGGGGGGATGGGGTGAGTGTGTGTGCGCTGTGGGGGGGACGGGGTGAGGGTGTGTGCTGGGGGGGATGGGGTGAGGGTGTGTGCTGGGGGGGATCGGGTGAGGGTGTGCGCTGTGGGGGATGAGGTGAGGGTGTGCGCTGTGGGGGATGAGGTGAGGGTGTGCGCTGGGGGGATGGGGTGAGGGTGTGTGCTGGGGGGATGGGGTGAGGGTGTGTGCTGGGGGGATGGGGTGAGGGTGTGTGCGCTGTGGGGGGGACGGGGTGAGGGTGTGTGCTGGGGGGATTGGGGTGAGGGTGTGTGCTGGGGGGGATGGGGTGAGGGTGTGCGCTGTGGGGGATGAGGTGAGGGTGTGTGCTGGGGGGATGGGGTGAGGGTGTGTGCGCTGTGGGGGGGATGGGGTGAGGGTGTGTGCCTGGGGGGCGGGGGAAATGGGGTGAGAGTGTGTGCTGGGGGGATGGGGTGAGGGTGTGTGTGCTGTGGGGGTGGGGTGGGGTGAGGGTGTGTGTGCTGGGGGGGTGGGGTGGGTGTGTGTGCTGGGGGTGGGGGTTTGGTGTGAGGGTGTGCACTGGGGGGATGGGGTGAGGGTGTGTGCGCTGTGGGGGGGATGGGGTGAGGGTGTGTGCTGGGGGCGGGGGGTTGGGGTGAGGGTGTGCGCTGGTGGGAGGGGGTGGGTGTGTGCTGGGGGCGGGGGGTTGGGGTGAGGGTGAGTGCTGGGGGGGTGGGGGAGGGGGGTGCAGGCAGGCAAGGGACTCTCACTTGCTGGTGCGCCTCCGATCTGGCAAGGGGCAACCTCCCGGTCCCCGCCTCCGCCAGAGCCCTCTGCTCGTGTACTGTGAGGGGGTGCAGTACAGGTGACCCTCCTCCAGTTCTCACAGGCTCCCTGTGGTTGTGGGCGGTCTTCTTCTAGGGGGGAGGGCAGCAAAGCATCAGAGTTAGTCGGTACACTGCATCCCGAGCAGGTGCCACCTATATTATGGCATGGGAGCACTGGGCACCCAGCCACAGTGGCTCTCAGGGGTGTGCAGCCCATGAGGGTCAAGTGGGGGGTTTGGCAACACTCCTGGGGGGAGGGGGTTGGTCACATGTGTGGCTGGTAGGGGTTGGGTGGTGCCAGGGGCACGTCTCGGTGTACGCACCCTGGCTGCCCTCGTCTGGTCTTGCATCTTCTTGCCGCACTGCTCGGCTGTGCTTGGGGATTGCCCCACCGCGTTTACCGCAACGCCAACCTGACGCCAATTCCTCCGCACTGTGCTGGCAGCGAGCCGGTGGCCACGTCGACCGCACAGGATCGCCCTCCGATCTTCCACCGCGTCCAGCAGCGTCTCTAGGTCGTGGTCACGGAACCTCGGGGTGGCACGGCGGGGGATGTCCATCTCGCCGGTCTCGTGAGTTTGGGGCGTTCACGCACATTTTAAGCGACTCGGCACCACGTCATTGGGTCGTCAAGTAAATGGCGCGCCCGTGCTGGCCCCTTTTGCGGGCCAGAATACGTCATCAGATCAGGCCCCTGACGTGATGGCGTTTACGACGGCTCGGGGACTCTGCCGTGGGATGGGAGAATCCCGCCCCTGGACGTTAACTGGTACCCGGTGCATTTTCCATGGCAATGCCTCTTTCAATCAGAGTCCACTGGCCAACCTACCAGAACTCTCTCCTTCTGCAGCATAAATTACTGTTTCCTTTACTGTTGGTATTCTTGTAAACTTTCCTGATGAGTGCAAGCCAAAAATCTTCAACAGCATGTCTCTTTTTTCAACAATACTCAAGCTCTGTACGGCCAAACTTTAACCCATTTAATATTTAACATTCAGTGTGGCAGAAGATGCTTTCACAAATACATATTTCACTTATATATAAAATGACAAGTGATGGGGTACTTACATTTAAAGAGAAGCAAGATATAAGTCATTGAATTGATGTTCGTTTGTTGATTATTTTCCATTTCTTTTCTGATATGTGAGCATCCCTCATGACATGTGCTATTTGTGTTCTAGGGAGAACAAGTCTATAAATGGAATCCAACAGCTGGGTGGAATTGGCACACCATAATTTACATCCAAATCACCAACCGTACTGCTGTATACTAATGCTCGTACCTTCCTGTTAACTAGGTGAAAGGTAATCAGAAAAGCAGGGACTTGATGCTGTGTAGAAAGGTTGGATAGAACTGGAGACAAATCGGATGCAGGTAGCAGGGATCAAGCCATAAATTAATAGTCAATAAGAAAAGTAAAATTGCCTTGAATATCAGAATTGAACCTGTTGGGGCAGCACGGTAGCACAGTGGTTAGTGCTGTTGCTTCACAGCGCCAGGGTCCCAGGTTCGATTCCCGGGATCATTGTCTGTGCGGAGTCTGCACGTTCCCCCTGTGTCTGCGTGGGTTTCCTCCGGGTGCTCCGATTTCCTCCCACAAGCACCGAAAGATATGGGGCGGGATTCTCCACTCCCACGCCGAAGTGGCCGCGCCGTCGTGAACGCCGTCGAGGTTCACGACGGCGCGGAACGGCCCCGGTCCCGACCGATTCACGCCCTGACAATGGGCCAGTATCGGGGCCGCGTCATCTACACGCGCCAGGCCTTGTTGCCCGCGTAAAAGCGGCGCCGCATAGATGACGCGGCCGGCGCCGCATAACGGACGTCATCTGCGCATGCGTGGTTGCCGCCCTCTCTAAGTCCGCCCCGCAAGAAGATGGGGGACGGATCTTGCGGGGCCGTGGAAGGACGTAGGTCCTCCTTCAGAGAGGACGGCCCGACGATCGATGGGCACCGATCGCGGGCCACCCCACATTCCAGGTGAAGCCCGGTGCAGGATCCCCCCTCGCCCCCCCACAGGCCGCCCCCCCAGTGTTCACGCACCGCCCACGACTGCAGCGACCAGGTGTGGACGGCGCCGGGGGGAACCCGCCGTTTTGGCCTGGCCGCTCGCCCATTCGGGCCTCAGAATAGCGGGGGTGCCGGAGAATCGCCATTTTCGGTATCTCCGGCGATTCTGCGGCCCGTGAAACTTGACCGGGCCGTTCCCGCCGCTTGGGAGAATCGCGGGAGGGCGTCGGACCGGCATCCCCGGAAATTTTGGCGGCCCAGGTGATTCTCCCAACCGGCGTGGGAGTGGAGAATCGCGCGCCCATGCTGTTCGGTAATTTGGACATTCTCAATTCTCCCTCAGTGTACCCGAACAGGCGCCGGAGTGTGGCGATGAGGGGCTTTTCACAGTAACTGTGAAAATGCAAGTGTTAATGCAAGTCTACTTGTGACAATAAAGATTATGACTATGATACCTCAGACCTTTAGAATCAGCTGTTAATTTTTAAATAGAAAAATATTCCTTCAGAAAGCATGTGCAAAATGTCTTTTCTAAACATTTCTCATGTTGAACATTATTTAGTATCTTTCACAACTATATAGTACGAATACCTTTATACCATTTGCTGAATAAGGCAAACAGCCTCATATGTTTTATTTTTGAGCAGATAGTGAATGTCATCACAAACCTCAAAACGGTTAATGCACGATCAAAATAAATCCATCCACTGCACATAAAACAGTTAGCGAAGAAAACTATCATATGTAGCGGAGTAGCAAGCGTTATAAACCTGTCTCCTCGTATTGCAGTATCAGTTAGATTTCCGTAATTAGCTTTCAACAAACATCAAGAGGGCGCATCACGCAAACAGCACATTAATGCAACTGAAGTGGAGGTTTTATTAATGGGAATGCGGAGGCAAACCACCTTGAGATGACTCCAGATTTCCCATTGGGTGCTTCACACTTCCTTTGTTGAACTCACAACTCTTTATTTGTTTTTTCTGACTCTGCAGGTCATCCATTTTCCAACCAGGTTTACGCCACCTGCCCTTCCGCATTCACAGAAGGCATGAAGCACTGACATGCCAGCTAACTGTTCTCAATCTTAAAGCCGTTTTATCCAACCACAATTCTACAAAAGATGTTTTCTTTTTAGAAAGAAAATAGATCTCTCTGACACCATGCTAATCAAGCCCGAATCTCCTAGAAAATATCATGGAAATTTCCGCCACAGTCCAAAGGTGTGCAATTTAGGCAGATTGGCCATGCTAAATTGCCCCTTAGTGTCCCGGGATGTGCAGGTTAGGTTAAGGGGTTATTGCGATAGGGTGGGGAAGTGGGCTTGGGTAATGTTGCTAACGTTTGGTTTGCTCTTAACTTGGCTCTGTTTAATCACGTTTGTTCAAGAGTCGCCAGGTATCTTTCAACACCGCCACAAGGTTCAGAACTGAATACTGATCAAAGACTCGATACACCAGTTAGTAAATTCAAAAGCAATGCTCATTTATTTACACACAGTCAAATCTACTCATGCATAAACTCTACAAACTAAACTACGACTATCACTAAAGCCTATACTTAACTTTGGGCGCCCACTCAGTCAGAGGAACAATGGCCGTTGCTCTGTTCTGAGGCCGCTGGGTTGAGATGTTTACAGGGGAGCAACTAGGAGCGTCTATCTCGTAGCGTGCATTGACTTTGGACTTACTTGGTCTGATGCAGCTGCTTGGCAGGTCTCTCTCTTCGGTGAGAGCCAAAGCCAAAGGAGGGGGGATACCATTTATATGGAAAAGGGGCTATGTGCGCTTTTGGGCAGGCCTTGAACTTGGCCTCAACTAATTGGGTCTTTCCCAATCATCGGTATCGATTTTCCTCCAATAGAGGGGTGGTTCCCTGATCGCTGGCCGTGTCCTGGTGACTGTCAGTCTGCTTTGTCTTAGCTTCTTCTGGCGCCGGGGAGTCTGTCCTAACATTGTGTATCTAAATGTTTCCCTTTAGTCCCCGGAGATGGCTCATTAGTATATAGATTGTTTGGTAGTTTCTGTCCTGTCTGAGAGTTTAAGGTCCTAATCAACAGACAGAGCTTGCACCTGCTTGCTTCTTAGCATTGTCCAATTTTCCCTGCATTCTTTGCAAGTGTCCATTTTGTAATCGGGACGTGGCCATCCCAGATGGCTACAGTAGAGTGCTCTTTCGAAAGTTGGGTGCAGACTTGATGGACCGAATGGCCTCCTTCCGCACCGTAGAGATTCCATGGTTCTATGCGAACAGGCCATTCAGCCCATCATCCCCCATGCTGGTTCTGTTGTGGAGTTCCCACATCTGAAACCGTGGAAAAGGCAACTTTTGTGCATCTAGAAATGGGGAGGGGGAGATGAAAGAAACTGTAAGTGTTCCCTCTTGTTCACTGTTTCATTAAGTGACATTGCGACAAGAAATGAATGAAAATTGTGGAATTCTTGCACATTGGATATTCTATTTCTCATGAGTTCAGCAGGCATTGCAGATTAACTGAAATTTCATGACCCAGCTGTAAGCAGCACATTGCAATTTACACGATTGTCCTTCAACTGGGAAATCTGCAAAGGTTGCAGAGTGTTTTCTTGATTTACACCAACTGACATTCCATGGGTGTTGTGCACTCAAAGGGCATGTCTGCAGTCTCCCTTACTGAGCAATGCAGATAACCCAGCTAATGTGTTGGGTGTTCTGGATCACAAACAGGTCACCAACACTGGAAGTGGTGCAACTCTCTTTTATTACAAGGTTAACTATATTAACATACTTGAACTGTGGGTAAATGCAATACCAGCTTTAACTGTTGACCCTTGCTTAATCCTAACCAGGTGATGCACTCAGCACATGGTGAATGTCTGTGTTGCAGGCTGTGAGCTCTGTGCTCCGAGCTGGCTGCTACTAGAATGAGCGGGAACTCTCCTGCCCCCTGTCTTTATAGTGCGTGTGCTCTCACTGGTGACTGGCTGCGGTGTTGTGTATGCTGATTGGTCCCACTGCATGTCCATCAGTGTGTGTGTGTGTGTCTGCACCAGCGTGTCATCTTGTTTGAGCAGGATTTTGTAAGTGTATGGAAGCGTGCCCATGCCTTCGAAAACGTCACCGTTCTGGTCGATGATGGCATTGAGTTGCGCCCTGAAGTCCGCATCCTGGAAGGCAGACGTGTCCTCTGGAGAGAGAGAGTGTACTCGTTGAACGAGGTTCAGGAGTTTGCACGCCTGTGCGCCTAGCAGAGAGTCCTTCGAGGAGCCCACGATCTCGAAGGGAAGGATGGCTTTTCGCAAGTTGTGCGTCACTTCGAGTTGGCATGAACCGGTAGCAGGAATGATGTTGCCGTTGTAGTCCACTAGTTGGCAGGTCGACGGATGAATGGTTGGTTTAACCCCAAGGGTCTGAAAGGCTGACCACGCTAGGAGATTAGCGGAAGCACCAGTGTCCAGGCGGAATCGTATCTGGGATCGGTTGACCGTCAGGGTGGCGCACCACTCGTCGTCTGGATCAATGCTGTGCACCGACAGCGGCTGGTGGTTTTGATTCGGGGACAGCCTGTTCTTTGTTATAACAGCGACTGGAAAAGGCTCCCTCGGGTCCTCAGTGTCACTGGTCTGTGGGAAGTAGGAATCGGACTCGGTTTGGGGGTAGGTAACTGCTTGTTGCAGGGTTCTTTGGAGGTTTATTTCATTTCCTGGTTCAATTTGAGGCATTGTGCTGTCATTCCAGGTGAAGGAAGGTTGTTTTACAGCTTTAAAAGATTTTTTCTTTGATTTGGGACGTTTCCCCTTTAATGGACTGCCTGGACGTCGCTCCTGTTTTGCCCCTTGGAGAACTTGAATTTTTAAAAGATTTCTTCTGCTCTGGCACCGGCGATGGTGAGGAGAAGCGCCGTTTTTTCAGAATCGGCGCGGTCTTCTAGTTCGGCTGCCAGCAGGAAGATTTCAAACTATTGCCGGAATGCCCGCCGTGGCACTGGAGCTGCCGCGGAACCCGGATCTTGAACATCTTGCCTGGGTATCGTTGCTGGTTGTCACTGTACGCTGAGGTGCCGGTGATGCGGAGCGGCGGTGGCGGGTTGATGTTCGCCATACTTCAGGATGCCGGAATGCTGATGAATTGCAGGTGGGTCTCAGAAGTGCTAGTATGCAACCACTCCTGGTATCATGATGTGTTGGGTGTTCTGGATCACAAACAGGTCACCAACACTGGAAGTGGTGCAACTCTCTTTTATTACAAGGTTAACTATATTAACATACTTGAACTGTGGGTAAATGCAATACCAGCTTTAACTGTTGACACTTGCCTAGTCCTAACCAGGTGATGCACTCAGCACATGGTGAATGTCTGTGTTGCAGGCTGTGAGCTCTGTGCTCCGAGCTGGCTGCTACTAGAATGAGCGGGAACTCTCCTGTCCCCTGTCTTTATAGTGCGTGTGCTCTCACTGGTGATTGGCTGCGGTGTTGTGTATGCTAATTGGTCCCACTGCATGTCCATCAGTGTGTGTGTGTGTGTCTGCACCATGATATACTGGTGTATATTATGACACCAGCTTCTTCGAACAATCCACCCACTTGTATACTGTATGTTCTGCGCTTTCATTCTGTATTGATGAACACTAAGCCGCAAGTCTGTGAGCTTCAACATTTACTTAACTTTCCTCGATGGGCCAAGCTTTTGGCTCTGGTGGCTTGCAACCACAGCTCCATTCTGCAGGCATTGAAAATACTCAGCTACTGTGCGTAAGATCCCAGTATATCAGTGGCATTACTGCTAATGATCATGGACCATATAAAAGCTATAAAGTCACAAGCTATTAGAAACGAGATAAACGGAAAAAATGTTTCCAGTGAACTAATTATACAAATGTGTAGCTTATTACTGTTGATTTGAATAAATATTAGTTGCATACCTATGATCTATTACCACATTCATTATTCTCTGTTTGGTTCCACAGACTGCCGAGGAACAGGAAACTAAAGTAATTATTTATCTTAAATCGCCATATGAGAATATTAAGCCCTTTTTATTATTTTTCCAACAATGCAATTATTTTTGGTTCTGAGCAGCAATATAAACACACTAATCATTTAGTTCTTAAAACCCTTTGAAGTCTATTAAAGAAAAATGCCTCGGTTTGAAAAATTTCAAACAAGCCACATGTTCTATCAAATCAATCTAACCAGCAGAAGAATATTATCTAAATATTAAATGGCTTGTGATCTGATGTTAAGCATCTAATAAGAAGCAGCTGTGGTTTTTGAACTTGGCTCTGAAGTTGTTGAAGTCCAAATAAAGGGGGCACCTTCGCAATTAAAGTCATCCGGCTTCTTTGAAAAGCAAGCCGCCAATCACGCCACTATTAAGGGCAGGTTTATTGCTTTGTGAGCGGAGCTTTGAAAATGAGCTGAGATTCATTTGCGAGCTTTTTCCTTAACAAACGCTCCCATAAAACTGCAAACATGGTTTTGATAGTTTGTCGTACGTAAACCCAGTGCCGCATAATTCCAACAAGTGGCTCTTAAGGTAGACATCCTAGTCTAACCCTTCCCCCACCCTGGCAGGCCTTTCAATTAATTCACGCAGTACTTATTGGAAACTCTCTTTGAACGTCACAATTCGCCTGCAACGTTAACCAGGGGACCAGCAAGTAATAAAGGTCAGTTGAGTAGAAACTTGATCATTGAAAGCCGTCTCCATGGAAGCTGCAAACTTCAGTAGAGGGTTCTGTTTTCTTGCTTTACCAGAAGTGGATGCACAAGGTCATTCTCTCTATTGATAAATCACGCTACTGTGATACGCAAATGACAACTCAAACTAAGATTAAACTAGATGGCGGAGTACAAAAGACTATCAACCAGCCATTTTCTTGACACTTTTATTCAATCATCTGAAGATTGCTTACGACAGGGATAGCAGCTGTTTTGTCTTCATCTTTCCACATTTGATAAAATGTGTCAACTCAAATTTTTGTAAATACTTCACTTACCACCACAGCGTACTCCAGTAATGCTCAGCATACGTGTCCCACATTGGCAGATGACGGAGGCAGGTCAGATCTCTCTGTTACCCATAAAGGTTAACGTGGTTCTGAAAACAACATTAAGAAAGCTGAAATAACTCTGAACATCAAAGATAAAAGGTCACATAACACAAATGAATTCAATACAGACACAACCCCCTTTTGTACGCAAGAGATAAAACAGAGTGTTGCAGCCAATAAACTGGAGGCACACTTCTTTTTCATGCTGCAGATGTAGCTCAAATGCTGAGAGCAATAAGTTGAAGGTTTAACACAATCATAGAATCAAATTTTAATCAACTGCAAAGCTAGAGCCCATTTGTGAACGTAATTTTAAGTTTGTAGCAAAAGGAAAGGCTGCATATTTCTTTGTTACAAGACACCTTGCTGTTTTTAGTTTATTGCAAAACTAGTACCAAAGATCAAATGCTCTCTGTGCAAACGATGTGGTAAAATAGTGCTGTGCTGGACTTTTCAATCTGAAGTCTAATCGCTGAATATGACATTGGAGTGCTTTGCAAATGTAGTTAGTAGTGATGTTTCAAATGATTAATAGAGGCTGAAGGCCTGGTATGGTATCATCGTGGATCAGTACGTATTGATCTCATTATCTCACGTGTAGTCTGAGAACCGGTTATACTTTCCGTGAATTGGAAAAAAATATCAATGGAACCACATTTTAAAAGAATTCCCTCACCCATGTGGTGTCAGCATCACTGGCAAGGCCAACATTTATTACCCTTCTCGAATTGCCTTTGAGAAGGTGATGGTGAGCTGCCTAAGATCAGGAACTTGTGACAAAGGTGCAGAGTCGTTTTTATGTACCCATATAATGTCACCTTTATTTTTTTTGAAAGAGTCTCACAGAGGATTGCACACTTCAGAGTTTCAGCTTGCAGTTGCTCCAACAGTTCAGCAGAGTCTGCACCATATCACATTTCCTGGCGGGAATTCCCCGACCGTTTGCTGGCAGCGGGATTCTTCGGCCCTGCCAGCAGAGCGCACCTCCCCCCCCCCCCCCGCACCCGCACCCCCCCGGGGGTTTCCCGGCTTCAATGGGAATTTCCATTGATAGCGGCGGGAGCAGAAAATCCCGCCACCAGCAAACGGCATGCCGCCTCCCAATGCCCAGAAACAGGCAGCTGGGAGGCCAGAGAAATCCACCACTGTTTTGTTCCCTGTGTGGTAGGTAACATGTGCTACTCAATCCTTGGTTAATGATGAGGTCTTCTGAATTTCGATGAAGAAGGCTCAAACTCGTCCAGTAATAACAAAAGGTTTATTGAGTAACTATAACATTAATTGCATGTGTTCTTTACTTTAACTTTGATACTAGTGATAAGGTGAACAAGATCTAACTACAGTAACTATACGTAACTCCAGTAGCCATCTGAACTAGTCTGCTATTGCACTGGTCACAGTGCACCCAAGAGAGAGGGAGAGACCCAATGTGGTTGCCTTTTATACCCCTGTTGGTCCGGCCCTCTAGTGATCATGTGGTGCTACTGATTACACATTAACCCCTTGTGTACATGCACAAATAGAGATCACTACAAACACCATGGGCGCGATTCTCCACTCCCGCGCCGGTTGGGAGAATCGCCTGGGCCGCCAAATTTTCCCACGACGCTGGTCCGACGCCCTCCCAAGCGGCGAGAACGGCCCCGTCGAGTTCCGCGCTGTGCAGGCCGGAGAATCGCCCGAGACACCCAAAATGGCGATTCTCCGGCACCCCTGCTATTCTCAGGCCCGGATGGACCGAAGTCCCGGCGGCGTGACCCCAGTTCACGCCGTCGCCGTTCACACCTGCTTTTTAAAGTCGTCAGCCAGTCGTGCTGGCTGACGCTGAGCAGGGAGGAGGTGAGCGGACTGTTGCGCAGCGCCCGGAGACCGGGTCGGCTTACCCGAGAAGGCTGCGGCCAAAGGGGGGGTGCGGGAGAGGGTGCAGGGGGGGGGGAGGGGGAGGGCGGGAGAGTGTGCAGGTGGGAGGGGGGAGGCAGGAGAGTGTACAGGTGGGGGGGGGTGTGGGGTGGGAGAGCGTACAGGTGGGGGGGGGGGTGGGAGAGCGTACAGGTGGGAGGGGGGGTGGGAGAGTGTGCAGGTGGGAGGGGGGGTGTGGGAGAGTGCGCAGGTGGGAGGGGGGTGTGGGAGAGTGTGCAGGTAGGAGGGGGGGTGGGAGAGTGTGCAGGTAGGAGGGGGGGTGGGAGAGTTTGCAGGTGGGAGGGGGGGTGTGGGAGAGTGTGCAGGTGGGAGGAGGGTGAGGGAGAGTGTGCAGGTAGGAGGGGGGGTGGGAGAGTGTGCAGGTAGGAGGGGGGTGGGAGAGTTTGCAGGTGGGAGGGGGGGTGTGGGAGAGTGTGCAGGTGGGAGGAGGGTGAGGGAGAGTGTGCAGGTGGGGTGGGCGGGAGAGTGTGCAGGTAGGAGGGGGGATGAGGGAGAGTGTGCAGGTGGGAGGGGGGATGAGGGAGAGTGTGCAGGTGGGAGGGGGGATGAGGGAGAGTGTGCAGGTGGGAGGGGGGATGAGGGAGAGTGTGCAGGTGGGAGGGGGGGTGAGGGAGAGTGTGGATGGTATCGTCCATCCGGGGATGCCACATGTCAGCCGCCCTGATATGGCAGGACGGTGACGAGGACACGGCCGCAGGGTGAGTGTGGCTGATGGGCACAGGAGAGTGGCACACTGGTGAGCAGTACGGTGTGAACTGACCGTTGGGCGCAGACAGTGACCAGGTGTTAGGCTGGCTGCGTCTCTGCAGCGTGACCAGGCCACCGGGGCACACAGGGATCCCATGCAGCCCGGCTGATGAGATGTGGAAGAACCTCTGTGTAACATGTTGTTTCTCTGCCCCCCACTACCCTCCTGCAGGTCACCATGTATGCCAACCAGACAGCGATGTTCAATTCATTGGTTGGAGCAGCAGCTCTGGAGTTTGCCATCCGGCAGCGTAGAGTCGGACGGCCCACAGTGGCTGCAGATGCAGCGGTCGCCGGTGCAGCAGAGGGGATGGCCGCGGAGTGGCCCGTCGTCGACGCGCAGGCCGCAGGCGCTCAGGACCCGAATGTACAGGGGGATGCCGAGGGGAACATTGACCGCCAGACGGCGATGAATGCAGAGGAAGCGCTTGGGGGGAGCAGGAGGAGGAGGAGGAGGAGCAGGGGGAGCAGGAGGATCCACTGATGGTGGTGCCAGGGCGCCACAGGCGTCCAGCAAGGCCGAGGGTGTACCGTGACAGAATTTGTTCGAGGCCCGAACGGATATCACATGCAGGAGGAGACTACGGTTCAGCAGGGAGACGGTCGCACATATATGCCAGCTTGTGGCGCACCTCGCATCACGTGGAATGGGAGGAGGACACGCGATACCAGTCTCCGTCAAGGTGACGGTGGCCCTAAACTTTTATGCGACCTGTTCCTTCCAGGCGCCGAGCGGGGACCTATCCGGGATATCACAGGCATCGGTCCACAGGTGCATCAGGGCCGTCACCGACGCCTTGTACGCCATCGCGGACAGGTACATTCAATTCCCCGAGGACCGAGCACAGTAGGAAGCATGGGCACGTGGATTCGCCAAGGTGGCCGGGATATCGATGGTCCAGGGTGTCATCGATGGTGTGCACGTCCCCATGCGCCCGCCTGCAGACAGCAGGGACGTTTCATGAACAGAAAGGGCGCATACTCCATGAACATTCAGGTGGTGTGCGACCTCCACATGAAGATCATGCACGTGTGTGCAAAGTACCATCGTTCATCCCCGCAATGTTCGATGGATGCCCTCCCCGGCTGAGGGGCTGGTTGCTGGGCAACAAGGGCTATCCGTTGAGGTCATGGCTGCTGACGCCAATACGGAGGCCTCACACCAACGCGGAGAGCCTATACAACAAGGCCCATGCAGCAACCAGGGGTGTGGTGGAGCGGTGCTTCGGGCTGCTGAAGATGCGCTTCAGATGCCTGGACCGATCAGGAGGGGCCCTGCAGTACCGGCCCGACAGGGTCGGTCGCATAGTTGTGGTCTGCTGTGCGGTGCACAACATTGCCATGCAGAGGGGAGATGACCTGGTGGAGGAGCCGGAGGGAGGACCCGACGGCACCGGAGCCAACGCAAACAAGGGGGAGGGGGAAGAGGAGGATGCGGAGGATGGGGCGCATCAGGGTAGGGGGAGGGGCGCAGGACACAGACACAGCCCGGCTGCTCGTTACGCCCAGGAGGCTGCGCGACGGCACCGCCGCGGACAGCGGGCACGCGATGCGTTGGTGGCCGCACGGTTCATGCACTGTGGGAGTGGGATTCACTAAACACTGCCACTTGCACCGTCACTCTTGTACACGGGCACCACAGAGCAACCCCCCCCCCCCCCCCTGCCCCGCACCCCTGCACCGTGTTCACGGCAACAATTCCACATCACCTTACCACTGTGGCGCTACGGGATTGCACAACATTGGTGATTGGGTAAGCGGGTGTGATCAGTGCCATGTTGAATGATGACGGCCCGCTCTGCAATGAGCTGTGAGCTCAGATTCGCCAGACGAGGTCTGACTCATGGCTATAGCTGAACCATGCACTCCGGTGGTCACAGCCTTCGTGACGGATATTTCACCACATGCACGTGGAGTGGCTGGTGTCAGTGTACCGAGGACAACGGTGTCCGATTATGGGGGGGCGGGAGGGGGGGAAAGGGTCAGCACATCTGGAACAGACCTTGAACGGCTCATATACCACTATGCCAATCGGGCACCCTCACGGCCCCCTTGGCAGCGGACATAGCACACAGTCTTACAAGTCAAATTTAACAGTGCGTTTATTCGTGTGGTTAACATAGGTGCCCTACCCACTACAACTATACTGTGCCCTGCACCCGTGCCAACCTCTTACGTGCCTAACGTCTTTGCCTCACGGGCCCTACCACTACATCTAGGTGTGTTCCCAGATGGTACAGCAGGAGTGGAGGTGGACTGCTGTGAATCACGCCCTTCGACATGGCTCCCCGTCGGCATACGTTTCCTGGGGCGGCCCGGCTTCGATGGGCCAGGCTGCTCGGCGGGCGTGCTGGATGGCGTGGTGCCACCCTGACCTGCCCGCTCCCCACCAGATGCGCCAGGGACGGAACGGGGGGAGGCCGAGTGTACCGCACCCGTGCGGTGTCGGCCTGGGTGGCTGCGATGAGCCACACCACTCTCTGCTCCTGGACGCGGATAGACTCCTCCAGCTGCGTGTGCAGGTCCTGGAAGATGCCCTCATCCCGTTATTCAGTCCCTGGGTGTCCACATGCATCGGTTGTCTGGGTGGATCAATTACATCCAGGAACCCGGGAACCGGCTGGGTGGCAGCTGGTTGCTGGGCCTGGGCTGCCCTCCGACCGTCCAGCACCTCAGCTGCTCCAAACTCCACCTGCTGTACCGGCTCGGCTGTGGGGTGCGCACCAGACAGTGACCCGGGAGCCTCATCACTTATATGCCCAACCGAGGTGGGTGTCTCTGTGATGGTGAATGGTGTGGGAGACAGCAGTGCCGCAAGCTCGAGGTCATCGTCCGTCAGGACGTCTGGTGTGTACTGGTCCCCCTCATGGCCCGGCGCAAGCTCCATGCGGGCCATGTCTTCTTGGGTTTGATCCAGCGGGTGTGTGGCCGTGATGTGGGCTTCGGCATGACTGTCCACCCTGTGCCCCTCACTAATGTCTGTCCCGGTGGTCGGAGCGTCCCGGTCCTGTGTCCCAGACTGAGAGGTCTGCCCTCCTGTCCGACCAACAGCCAACCTCTGGCGTGCGTCCCTGGGTGCAGTTGCGGTGGGCGGCGTTGCGCTGCTTCCTGGGCGAGACGTCCATGGAGGTTCGGCGGGTGGCCCTGGGGAACATAAAAGATTCGGGCTTCGTTAGACACGGTGGCCCAGGTGTATGGTGGTGGTGGGTGCACAGTGTGACGGGGGATGGGATCGGGGGTGCAGTGGCCAGAGTGTGAGGGGGGATGGGATCGGGGGTGCAATGGCCAGAGTGTGAGGGGGGATGGGATCGGGGGTGCAATGGCCAGAGTGTGAGGGGGAATGGGATCGGGGGTGCACTGGCCAGAGTGTGAGGGGGATGGGATCGGGGGTGCAGTGGCCAGAGTGTGAGGGGGGATGGGATCGGGGGTGCAGTGGCCAGAGTGTGAGGGGGATGAGATCGGGGGTGCAATGGCCAGAGTGTGAGGGGGATGGGATCGGGGGTGCAGAGGCCAGAGTGTGAGGGGGATGGGATCGGGGTGCAATGGCCAGAGTGTGAGGGGGGATGGGATCGGGGGTGCAGTGGCCAGAGTGTGAGGGGGGATGGGATCGGGGGTGCAGTGGCCAGAGTGTGAGGGGGGATGGGATCGGGGGTGCAGTGGCCTGAGTGTGAGGGGGGATGGGATCGGGGGTGCAGTGGCCAGAGTGTGAGGGGGATGGGATCGGGGTGCAATGGCCAGAGTGTGAGGGGGGATGGGATCGGGGGTGCAGTGGCCAGAGTGTGAGGGGGGATGAGATCGGGGGTGCAGTGGCCAGGGTGTGAGGGGGGATGGGATCGGGGGTGCAGAGGCCAGAGTGTGAGGGGGATGGGATCGGGGGTGCAATGGCCAGAGTGTGAGGGGGGATGGGATCGGGGGTGCAGTGGCCAGAGTGTGAGGGGGGATGGGATCGGGGGTGCAGTGGCCAGAGTGTGAGGGGGGATGGGATCTGGGGTGCAGTGGCCAGAGTGTGAGGGGGGAATAGATCGGGGGTGCAGTGGCCAGAGTGTGAGGGGGGATGGGATCGGGGGTGCAGTGGCCAGAGTGTGAGGGGGGATGAGATCGGGGGTGCAGTGGCCAGAGTGTGAGGGGGGATGGGATCGGGGGTGCAGTGGCCAGAGTGTGAGGGGGGATGGGATCGGGGGTGCAGTGGCCAGAGTGTGAGGGGGGATGGGATCGGGGGTGCAGTGGCCAGAGTGTGAGGGGGAGGGGATCGGGGGTGCAGTGGCCAGAGTGTGAGGGGGGATGGGATCGGGGGTGCAGTGGCCAGAGTGTGAGGGGGGATGGGATCGGGGGTGCAGTGGCCAGAGTGTGAGGGGGGATGGGATCGGGGGTGCAGTGGCCAGAGTGTGAGGGGGGAGGGGATCGGGGGTGCAGTGGCCAGAGTGTGAGGGGGGATGGGATCGGGGGTGCAGTGGCCAGAGTGTGAGGGGGGATGGGATCGGGGGTGCAGTGGCCAGAGTGTGAGGGGGGAGGGGATCGGGGGTGCAGTGGCCAGAGTGTGAGGGGGGCGATGACGGGTTGGGGGTGGGGAGGACATGCAGGGTTCTCTCACTTGCTTCTGCGCCTCCGACCTGGCATGGCGCGACCTCCCGGGTGGCGGATCCCCCAGCGAGGTCCAGGGCCCTCTGCTCGTGAACGGTTAGGGGGTGCAGGACAGGAGAACCCCCTCCAATTCTCATGCGCTCACACTGGTTGTGCGCTGTCTTGTCCTGGGGTGGGGTGGGGGGGGTTGGATAAAGCATCACCATTAGGTGGGTATCAACAGGGCATGCAGATATAGACAACATTGTTGCTGGTTCTGGAGACAGCACGCCATGGCTTCGCTCCAGGGGGGTCCCGGGGCTCATGTGGGTCGAGTAGATAGTTGGGCACCGTGACCCCCCCAAAGCCCCCTGACCCCCCCAGCACCGTCCCTGATGCCCCAACACTCCCCTCATGGCACTTACCCTGGCAGCCCGGGTGAGGTCGTGCAGCTTCTTGTGGCACTGCTCCCCTGTCCGGGGGGCCTGCCCCACAGCACTGACAGCGGTGCCTACCTCCCGGCAGCCGCGCCTCACCGCGCTGGATGGCTGGCGCTGCCCACGTCTTGGGCAGAGGGTGTCCCTTCTCTGTTCCACCTCATCCACCAGGGTGTCCAGTTCCGTGTCCCGGAACCTCGGTGCGGCTCTTCAGGGCTCAGCCATCTCCTCTCTTCTCCTCCGAGTCCTCTGTGCGCTGATCGCGCCATTTATGGCGCAGCGCCGCGTCATTTGGGCGTCGCGCGGTGACGACGTAGCCTTCGCGGCACGCCCCCCGAGGTTCTCGCGGCCCATATCCTAGCCCATTTTCGGGCCCTGAATCGGTTGGGATCGGGGGCCGTTTCGCGCCATCGTGAACCTCAACGGCGGCCACGACGGCGTGGGCACTTCGGCGCGGGAGTGGAGAATCGCGCCCCATATCTAGCAAGGAGCCTGTTTTTACTCCTTTGTTGTATACTTAAGATCAGAGCAATGCAGAAATTATGCTTGTTTTTACTGGTGTAACAGGTTTTATTTACGATTCTATTTACATGCCTACTCCATGCTTCAGTTCCAGCTTCCAGCTCTTTCTACAGTTTGTTTACTACTAGTCAAGCACAGTTTGCACAGATCAGCTAACCAGATTCATATCATAGGGTGGCTTGGTAGCACAGTGGTTAGCACTGTTGCTTCACAGCTCCAGGGTCCCAGGTTCGATTCCGGCTTGGGTCACTGTCTGTGCGGAGTCTGCACATCCTCCCCGTGTCGGCGTGGGTTTCCTCCGGGTGCTCCGGGAGTTTCCTCCCACAGTCCAAAGATGTGCTGGTTAGGTGGATTGGGCATGCTAAAATTGCCCTTAATGTCCGAAATTGCCCTCAGTGTTGGGTGGGGTCACTGGGTTATGGGGATAGGGTGGAGGTGTGGGATTGGGTAGGGTGCTCTTTCCAAGAGCCGGTGCAGACTCGATGGGCCGAATGGCCTCCTACTGCACTATGAAATATTCTATGAATCTGCTTACCAGCTTACCCAAACATGCGCCGGAATGTGGCGACTAGGGGCTTTTCACAGTAACTTCATACTTGTGACAATAAAAGGTTATTATTATTATAACTCGGTTTCTCTCTCCACAGATGCTGCCAGGCCTGCTGCATTTTTCTAGCAACTTCTGTTTTTAGTTCTGATTTCCAGCATCCGTAGTATTTTGCTTTTATATTAGAATGAAAGAAACTGTGGCGTTTTAAAGGTAGGACTACAAATTTCAACAAGTGGAAGGATAATTCTCATTTACACCTTAAATTGAGTTTGGTTTCCGCCCAAAATAATTTTCGTGGAAGGGTAAAGGTTCTTGTGAACACACTGGGCGGGAGTCTGTGATCCTGAGGCTGTGTCAACACGGCCTCAGGATCAGCAATTCTGGCCCCTACAGGGGGCCAGCACAGCACTGGAGTGGTTCACACCGCTCCAGCTGCTGATCCCGGCGTCAACTGGACGCCGCGGGATCCACGCATGCGCAGTGGCACCGGTGCCAACACGCGTATGCGCAGTGGCTTCCTTCAACCCCCCCCCGGCCCCGACGCAACATGGCGCAGGGCTACAGGAAGAAAGGAGGCCCCCAGCCAGCGAGTCCGGCCCGCCGAGCGGTGGGCCCCGATCGTGGGCCAGGCCACATTGGAGGTCGTCCCCCCCCCCCCCCCTCCCCGGGTTCGGACACCCCCTCCTCCCCCACAGGCCGCCCCCTGACCCGTCCACGCTGAGTTCCCGCCGGCTGAGAGCAGGTGTGGGTGGCGCCGGCGGGACTCGGCTTTTTTACGACGGCTGCTCGGCCCATCCTGGGCTGAAAATCGGCGGAGGGTTGGGGGGGGGGGGGGCCCATAGAGCGGCCCCCCCACCCGGGGGCGCGCCAACCGCGCCGGCGCCAATGGCTCTGCGAAGAATCGCGTGGCCGGCGCCGGGCCTGCGTGGCACGATTCGCGCCTGGCGAGGGGATTGTCCGGCCCAGCCCCGGGCTGAGAGAATCAGGCCCACTATGCTCTCTCTCCAGTCGCAGCTACATTTGCTCTTTCCTTCTCTTCCCCCGACAGCAGGAGCCTGCTGTATTCTTCAGGTCACTGGTGACGGAAGGCGGTCCATGAAGAAACAGAACAGCAATGCAGGAGCCACTTAAGAATTCTTAATGTTCTTCAGCAACCATAACCATATAGAAACCATCCATGTAGTAAAAGAAATACACTCCCAATGCCAGCAAAATACCTCAACAACAATAATGCCCCAATACAATTGGCAGGAGAATTATAAAGCAAAATATAAACCCACGGGCTGTATTTCTCCACCCCGCCCACTGATAGAGCGTCATGGGTGGGACCATGTAAAAGTCCACTGACCTCGGTGAAGAATTTCCAATCGCCAGGCGAGCGCGGCCGGAGAATCCCGCCCCAAGACCCGCAGGGACATATTAGATCAACTGACCAAAAGCATCGTCAAAGAAACCGTTATTAAGGAGCTTCTTAACGGAGAAAAGGGAGGTAGAGAGATGGAGAGAATTTCCAAGTTTATGTCCCAGGCAATTGATGGCGTGGCCACCAATCGTGGGGCAATTAAAACTGGGGACGCTCGAGGGGTCAGAATTCGAGGAGCGCCGATATCTCAGAGGGTTGTGGGGATGGAGGGGATTACAAAAATCGTTTGAGCAAAAGGCAGATGTGAATTATTTTAAATGTAATTCAAATTAGCCACTTTTCAACTTGTCTATTGGCCAGAACAAGAACAGTTGTTACTAGTGTGGGCAGAGACTAAATGTAGGGGTGGGTTGTGGAGGGAGGCAGAGGTGGGGAGGGTTGTAATTATGCCACGGCTCAAATTAGCTCCCATTGGGAACTGTAGTGTTCCATTGTCCACAGTGTAGGTGTAAACTAAGCCTTCCCACTCGCTAGTCGCTCACACGTCTGTTGTTGGTTCGGCAGAATCCCGGCAGTGCAGAAGGAGGCCATTCAGCCCATTCAGTCCACACTGACTCTCTGATAAAGCACCCGACCTAGGCCCAGTCCCTACCACATCTCAATAACCTCACCTCACCTGCACATCTTTGGACACGAAGGGGCAATTTTATCGTGGCCAATCCACCGAACCTGCATATCTTTGGACTGTGGGAGGAAACCAGAGCACCTGGAGGAAACCCACGCAGACATGGAGAGAACATACAAACTTCACACAGACAGTCACTCAAGACCAGAATTGAACCCGGGTCCCTGGCGCTGTGAGGCAGCAGAGCTAACCATTGTGCCACCGTGCCGCCCCTTTGATGGACCTGCCCATTGGGGAAGTCTTACAATACCAGGTTAAAGTCCAACAGGTTTTTTTTGAATTACTACCTTTTGGAGCGCAACTCCTTCATCAGGTGAGTGAAGAGGTGGGTTCTACAACTACATACAGAAACAAAGTCAATGAAGCAAGACGATACTTTGAATGCCAGTCTTTGTAAGTCTTTACAGGTCCAGACAGTATGGCTGGAGGGAGGGATAATCACAGGTTAAAGAGGTGTGAATTGTCCCAAGCCAGGACAGTTGGTAGGATTTTGCAAGCCCAAGCCAGATGGTGAGGGTTGAATGTAATGAGACATGAATCTGTTGGACTTTACCCTGGTGTTGTAAGACTTCTTACTGTGTCCACCCCAGTCCAACGCCGGCATCTCCACATCTTGCCCATTGGGAGCCTGTGACCAGCAATATTTCTGCTATGGTAACTCTGATTTGAAATTCAAATATTTGCAGATTAAATATTGCCACATTTATCTCCCTGCTGCATCTCTAGTACGGCTGCTAACTCTTCCACCTTGAGCTCATTGTTCTTCGTAAGGGTCTACTTCACTCTCATACATTTTCTTTTCTGAGTTCAGGTTGTGCTCCATGCAGAGCACTGCTCTTGTTTTGGATGCTATTTTATGCAGCTTTATAATAAGGCACGCCAGGACTATCCCAGCTGGAGACTCGTTCTGCTGGTTTGAGATGGAGGACCCCTTTCGTCTCCCTGCGGAGGATATTTTCATTAAGTTGAGTTTCATTAACTTTGGACCGTGGATTCATAGGTCAAGGCCAAACAGTGTATCCTAGTCGCTCAGGTTACCTTTGCCTAGCTTAGGTTATGCAATAAATAATGTTGGCACTGTACACTGTTGTAAGGTAAATGTGTACTGGTGGCTTCCAATCTGTCTGATATTCAACTATATAATGGGATAATCTTGACATTCATTGAATGAAACTCCTTCCCATTCATGGCCATAGTAGCATTTTTGAAAGAAGCCTGTATAACTCCATTGGTTGTCTTCAGGAGCCCGGATATTCCTGGGAACATAGCCACCCTATGAAAAAGCAGCCTTCATTCCAGCTGCTGCAACATTGATAATGTGAATAACTCTCGTTCTCTGTTGATTTCAGTGGAGTATAAAAATTGGCAGCATTGAAACTGATGCCGTCAATTTCCTGATGGGCGGGTTAGATTAAAACCATCCTCTGTTGCTCTAATGAAGAACTGGCCTCATATCAGTGACTGTACGATACGACTCTTTGCAATCGTCCATTGTAATTGAGTGGACACAGTGAATCCTTTTATCCAATGTAATAAGTGAAATGAAAGTGGCCATAGTAACAGGTTGCCCTTCCCTTTGAGAGAGCTGAGTGATGACGATTTAACCTGAGGGTCACCACACCTCAGGCTAGAGGAAAGATTGAGCCTTCATGGATAACCTCAGCCAGGGCAGCACAGTGGCACAGTGGTTAGCATTGCTGCCTCGCAGCGGCAGGGACCCGGGTTCGATTCCGACTTTGGGTGACTGTCTATGTGGACTTTGCACATTCTCCCCGTGTCTGCGTGGGTTTTCTTCCGGGTGTTCCGGTTTCTTCCAAAGGTGTGCAGGTTAGGTGGATTAGCCACGCAAAATTGGCCCTTCGTGTCCAAAGGTTAATGGGGTTTCAAGATTACAGGGATAGGGCGGGGGAGTGGGCTTGGGTGGAGAACTCATTCAGAGGGTCGGCGAAGACCCGATGGGCCGAATGGCCTCCTTCTGCACTGTAGGTATTCTATGAATATATCATTCTGCATGAATTGAACCCGTGCTTTTGGCATCGCTCCACATCGCCGTCTAGCCAACTGAGCTAACTCACCCCCAACTACCACAAACACAAGTGAATTGTAAACTTAACCAGTACGCAACAGATCTGTGTGCCTTGCTGGAATGGTTAACACAATGTCATTTCGTAGTGTAGGGTCAGCACTAAATCAATTGTCCCCATGCCTTCCTAGTTAATTTAAAGTGCAGTTTCCTTTGAAGAACCAAGATTTGCAATGATTGCAATTGACTTTCTAGATGTTAAATAAAACATAGGAAGTCAGGCATGAGAACAACACAATGAGCAGTGAATGAGACAGATAAGCAGTATTCACTCTGATGAGGCGATTCATTTTCGAACGATAGCGCCAAGTGTCCCGCGTATTAACATTCCTTTCAAACAATGAACATTACAGACATTGCTGATTCCTCCAAATCGAAGAAAAGTTGGAGGCGGGTGTGGAGGTACTATAAAATTACTTTACTATTACACTGCCATCGTAAAACGTAAAGTTATCTATATCGTGGCGTAAGTGAGGACGTTCCATTTTTGTGGTTTGGCTGATGTTGGGAGACCTCAGGCAATTGTCAAGCCCTGTGACCTGAATTACTTGTTGCAATGATGTCACGCCGCTCTTCGTTATATAATCCACTTCAATGAAACTGTACGAGAATCTTGATCAGCAAACGAGAGACTTTACTCGGAATTGTTAATGTACCGCCGAAAGCTTGTGTTGTTCAGCTGGTAGCTTATCTGCCTCTAAGACAGAAAGTTCTGGGCCCTTTGCTCATGTGTGTCAGCTGGGCATTGAGTAGCTTAACCAAAGCTCCTTAAAGGGACCACTGTGTTCTCCTATGATTGACTCCCCAACAGTACTGCCTCTGACCACCCCTCCTCCTCTTCCCAAGAAGTGTGTGTGTGTGTGTGTGGGGGGTGGTGGGGGGGGGGGGGGGGGGGGGGGTGGGGGGTGGCGGGGGAAGGGGGGGAGTCTGTGAAGATGGACATGTCAGGCAGCCAATGGTGGAGGTGGAAGGTCATTATTCAGAAACCCTGAGGAACGCGTCCAACCAGAATTGGCAACCTTGTTCCCTTGACAACGCTCGCAGCTCTCCATTTGGGAATGAGGTCTGTCGCTTTGAAGGGTTCAGCTATCTCCATCGGAAAGTTGAGTGGCAAGAAATGTGCTCCCCACCCACGTCCACCCACAGTCTGCCCATGGTTGAAATCTATCCCGTCGTCATTGAAGAAGCACTTGCAGGTTTATCAAGGTCGAGAATCCAGAGCGAGGTTAAAATTAAGAGTGGATTGACGCAAATATTGTGAAAACGATTAGGTGAAGTTGCAAACTTAACCGCAAAGCAGCTCATGAAACCCCAATGTTGAAAGATTGGATGTTACCCGCAGAGATATTGAAGGACGCAGAGAAGCTGCAAACTACGTGTAGCCATCTGGGATGGCCACGTCCCGATTACAAAATGGACACTTGCAAAGAATGCAGGGAAAATTGGACAATACCGAAAAAGCAAGCAGGTGCAAGGTCTATCTGTTGATTAGAGCTGTAGCTCTCAGACAGGACCGGCACTGCAGAACCATCTACATACTAATGAGCCATCCCCGGGAACAAAAGGCAACATTTAGGTAAACAATGCTAAGACAGACATCCCAGCGCCAGAGGAGACTAAAACAAAGCAAACCAATGGCCACCTAGGACACGCCCAGCAACCAGAGAACCCACCCCTCTATTGGAGGCAAATCGATAAGGACAATTGGGAAATGGCCCAATTAATTGGGGCCAAGTTCAAGGCCGGCCCAAAAGCGTGCAAAGCCCTTTTGGGGTATAAAAAGGACTCCCCAAAAGAGGATCTCTCTCTTGGCCTTGGCTCTCAGCGAGTAGAGACCCGCCAAAGCTACACCAGACCAAGTAAGTTCCAAGTCAACGCACGCTACGAGATAGATGCTCCTAGTTGCTATCCTGTAAACAGCTCAACCCAGCAGCTCAGAACTGAGCAACGGCCATTGTTCCTCTGACTGAGTGGGCACCCGAAGCTAAGGATAGGCTTTTAGTAATAGTGATAGTTTAGGTTGTAGAGTTTTATGCATGAGTAGATTTGACTGTGTGTAAATAAATGAGCATTGCTTTTGAACTTACTAACTGGTGTATCGAGTCTTTGATCAGTATTCGGTTTTGAACCCTGTGGCGGTATGAAAGATACCTGGCGACGCTTGAGCAAACGTAATTAAACAGAGCCAAATTAAGGGACAACAGCAAGTTAGCAACATTTACTGGCGACTTCTGATGGGACTCGACTTAGAAGTGGCCTAACCACTCCGAGAAAACCCAAAATTTGAATTGAGAATCCAATTGGAAACAGAAAAACCACAAGCGTAAGAACAGTACTGATCAAGCCTCCGGGATTCGGAAGTGTGTTAATGCATGCGTACTAACAGGGATATAAGGTAAATCTGAGAAATTTTGTTGTGTGAAACTGTCGGGAGTTTTGTCGGCCAGAAATTAGTGTAAGTCGTACCCGTGTTTACATCACCACTTTATCACCCGCTGTTCCAAATTCAGTCGAGAATCTAGATAGAGAAAATGGCAATGAAGGCAATGGAACGCCTTTGGAACCCCCAGGAATTCGAGGTCGCAGCGACCAGTAGAGTAGGACAGTGTCCCATTTGGGAAGATGAGATCAGGAAATATCTCAAAGGGAAAGGATGGCCCCTTTGGAGTGAATTCTGCGCAAATGACAAAACAGGTCCCGGGAGTATAGGACATACTTGGTGGGAGAACCTGTCCGAGATCCACAAGAAGAGCTTGGTAAAAGCTCGCAAGCCGATGGCAATCGTGTCCTGTCTGGCACAATTGTGAGGCACAGAGGAGATCGTTAGGACACTCCGTAGCGAGATAGAGGAGAGAAATTGAGCCAGTGAGGTAGACTTGAATGAAGTAGGGAAGAAGACAAGAGACAGAACAGCAAGTTGAGAAATTGCAGAAACAGTGCAATGATTTAAATGCAGCCCGACGAGCACTCCATACTTCCACAACGGAACAAAGGCAGAGCTCCGTAGGCACGCAAAGTGCCGGAAGCAAATTGCAGAATTGCAGTCTCTGCTTTCAGTTCAAAATGGATTTCAAAGTACATTTGGACCCCAATTAGACCAGGAAAATGGCCCCGATTGGCAGGAATTGAATGAGACTGCCCATAGATACGTGCATGGGATGTGTACGCAGGAAAAACCACAGAAGAGAAAAGCACCCCAACCCCCAACCAAACAGGCAGAACACCCCCCCCCCCCATGAACCCTGTAACCACACACCTCAGGGCCACAGCAGAAGGAGAAGCAGATTTCCTTTACACAACCCAGTTAACCGTGACCCAATTACGGGACGCGTGTGGAAAAATTACACCGTTCCTTCCCACATCAGACCCCCACCAATTTTTCGAGGAAGTCAAAGAGCAGGCTACCATGTACAGCCTGGACAAAAAGGAGCAAGTGAAGCTCACAGTTTTAATCCTCGACCCTTCAGTCGTGGCAGCCCTTCCCGACCCACAGAATGTAGGAGGAGGCACACTCCAAGAGATGCACACAGCGATCCTAGATGCGACCGGCTCTAACAGAGGAGACCACGTAGAAGGCCGAAACAAGTGTAGGCAAAAGAAAACAGAGCACCTCACAGCGTTTGCTGGACGCTTGTGGATACACTTCACCGCAGTTTTCGGAGAGTTAATATGGCCAAATGGACTTGAATCCTAGTCTCTCACACGACAGACGCGGGACAGAAAGCTTGCGCAAATTATGACCCCTCAGACGAGGCCCAGAATGAAAAATGGATTTTGA
The DNA here is from genome assembly GCF_047496885.1 of Scyliorhinus torazame. Lineage (NCBI taxonomy): Eukaryota > Metazoa > Chordata > Chondrichthyes > Carcharhiniformes > Scyliorhinidae > Scyliorhinus > Scyliorhinus torazame. The sequence goes on along the minus strand of NC_092721.1, from coordinate 20,325,918 downwards.
AGAGATTATCCCGCACTTGGGAGCAATCAGTCCAAAGCAAAACCGCATTTATAAAACCAGATGAAGAGCAGGCAGATATGAATCCAGTTAAAGCGCACCAGAACCCTGCATGGGTAAATGAGGGCAGGAACAGCCAAAATCCCAAGAATGTTACAATTGTGGACAGTTAGGACACTTTGCACGAGAGTGTAACGCGCCCCAAAAGCAGCAGAGAAACCAACAGACAGGCACCCTAAACTGTAATAGGGCAAAGCTGATCCATAGCATTAGCACCCGTTCAGAGAATGCAGACATGAACGGCACCGAGTGACGGTATTCGGGCTCCCCAACTTGGGTCAGCGACACCCTTTGGGACAAGTCCAGTAGACCGATAATAGCAGGCAAAGTTAGAATTTCTTTGGGCCACAGGAGGGTCCCGCACCACACTCAATTCCTCCACGATGTTTCAACGAGACACGTGGCCCACAACAGACACCATCACACTCAGCGGCTTTACAGGCCATTTACAACAGGGACACATCACAGCCCCTGTAGCAATACAAATAGAGGACATCACAACCACGCACCCCGTAGTTTTGGTTGATCTGCTCCAGGCAGCAGAACATATCCTTGGGATCGATTTTATGAGCTCCCACAACCTTTCTTTTGACCCAGTTAACAAGTGTGTATGGAAAATGGCAAAGGCAGTACGAGCCCCCACCACGCTCACAGTAGGAGAGTATGTAAACAGGATTCGCTCAGTAGGAGACTTCTGGTTCGACCCTCGAGCCATTAGTGCAGACAAACAGGTTTGGGCAGTCCAGCAGGAACATAAAGCAGCATTTGCACAGCACAAGCACGACTGTGGCAAATTCGCTAGCTTTGTGAACATTACAGGTCCCGACCCTAAACCTCAGAAGCAGTAGGGATTTCCCCAGGAAGCAGAGGGAGAAATCTCAAAGGTAATAGAGAGTTTGTTGGATCAAGGCGTACTCAGATCACTTCCAGTTGCGGCGATGCAGAGCTAAGTCACACGTTCGGCAGCTCCCGCTTGGAACAGACTTTTGGGCTCTTTTCAGGGCCCCCAACAACATTTTGTCGACATTTCCCGGTGTGGGAAGAAGATTGCAATATTCCCCCGACAGCGTATGGCTTGGACCAGGAGCGGGGCGACTAAAAAAGTGGTGGTGAACCCAAAGAAAGTGCGAGGGAAGAAGAACAAGTTGGCGGCGGGCGGGGACCAGGCAGCGTGGATGCAGTGGGCGCAGGGGCAGCAGGAGGTTATCCAGCGCTGCTTCAGGGAGCTCAAAGTGGACCTGCTGGAGCCGATGAAGGCTTCTATCGACAAGCCTCTGGAGACCCAGACGGCCCAGGGGGTGGCGATCCGCGAGGTCCGACAAAAGATCTCCGACAACGAGGACGAGATGTTAGGCCTTGCGGTAAAGGTGGAGGCGCACAAGGCGCTCCACAAGAAATGACAGGAACGGTTCGAGGAGATGGAGAATCGGTCGAGGCAAAATAATTTGCGGATCCTGGGCCTCCCGGAGGGGCTGGAGTGGTCCGACGTGGGGGCCTATGTGGTCACCATGTGAAACTCGCTGATGGGAGCGGGGTCCTTCCAGGGGCCCCTGGAGCTGGAAGGGGCCCATCGAGTGCAGGCGAGGAGGCGCAAGGCTAACGAGCCGCCGCGGGCGGTGTTGGTGCGGTTTGATCGGTTCGCTGATTGGGAGTGCGTACTCAGGTGGGCCAAGAAAGAGAGGAGCAGCAGGTGGCAGAACGCGGAGGTTCGAATATATCAGGACTGGAGCGCGGAGGTGGCGAAGAAGAGGGCCGGGTACAACCGGGCGATGGCGGTGCTGCACAGGAAGGGGGTGAAGTTTGGCATGCTGCAGCCGGCGCGACTCTGGGTCACTTACAAGGACCGGCACCATTATTTTGAATCCCCGGAGGAGGCGTGGGCCTTTGTTCAGGCCGAGAAGCTGGACACAAACTGAGAGTTGGGATGGGTGGTCTGAGATTGCTGTTGGTGTGTTACATTTTGAGGGGGGGTTCTTTGCTCTTGTTTCTTTTTGGTTCGGTGTGGGTGGTTAGGGTTGGTTGGGCACTGGTTTGGCTGGGTCTGTCGGGTGGGCTCTTGGAGGGGGGTAAGTAAATGGAGTAGGGGTGGATGGCCGGTAGGGGGGATGGGGCCCTGCGGGGGAGGGTGAGGCCCAAGTCGGGGGTGAGGGGACTGGGCCTGTAAAAGGAGCTGCGTCAGAGGGGGCGGGGCCGGGCAGGTGTTGTTGCTGGTATGGTCAAGGGGGAGCTGGAGCGAGTAGAGGGGGTTGGGACAGGGGTCTGCCGCCGTGGGGAACGGGCCGGGCATGGGGTGAGGGCACGTGGCTGGCCGAGGAGGGGTTATGGCTAGTCGGCGGGGGAGGCCAAAAATCGGGGGGTGGCGATCTTGATGGGAAAGAGGGTGTCATTCGAGGCGTTGTGCATTGTGACAGACAATGGCGGCAGGTACGTAATGGTAAGTGGTAAGCTGCAAGGGGAGAGGGTGGTGCTGGTCAACGTGTGCGCCCCGAACTGGGACGATGCGGGTTTTATGCGGCGCATGTTGGGTCGGATCCCGGACTTGGAAGTGGGGGGGCCTGATAATGGGGGGGGGACTTTAACACGGTGTTGGATCCGGCACTGGATTGCTCCAGGTCTAGGATGGGTAGGAAGCCGGCGGCGGCTAAAGTGCTGAGGGGGTTTATGGACCAGATGGAAGGGGTGGACCCTCGGAGATTTGCAGGGCCGGGGGCTAGGGAATTTTCATTCTTCTCGCATGTTCATAAGGCTTATTCCCGGATTGACTTTTTTATTATGAGTAGGGCGCTGATAGCGAGAGTAGAGGATACCGAGTACTCGGCGATAGCCATTTCGGATCACGCCCCACTTTGGGTAGACCTAGAGCTGGGGGGGGGGGGGCGGGGGAGGGAGGGACCCGCGCCCGTTGTGGCGCTTGGAGGTGGGGCTGTTGGCAAACGAGGAGGTGAGTGAGCGGGTCCGAGGAAGCATAGTGAGATACCTGGAGGCCAACGATAACGGGGCGGTCCGAGTAGGGATGGTCTGGGAGGCGCTGAAGGCGGTGGTTAGGGGAGAGCTGATCTCCATTAGGGCCCACAAGGAGAGGAGAGAGCAGAGGGAGAGGGAGAGGCTGGTGGGGGAGATGGTGAGGGTAGACAGGAGGTATGCGGACCTGCCTGAGGAGGGACTGTTGAGGGAGAGGCGTAGCCTACAGGCCGAATTCGACCTGTTGACCACCAGGAAGGAGGAGGCACAGTGGAGGAAGGCCCAGGGGGTGATTTATGAGTATGGGGAAAAGGCAAGTCGGATGCTGGCGCATCCGCTTCGGAAGCGGGACGCAGCTAGGGAGATCGGGGGAGTTAAGGATAGGGGAGGGAGAGTGGTGCGGAGTGGGGTTGGCATCAATGGGGTCTTCAGGGACTTTTATGAGGAACTGTATCGGTCCAAGCCCCCACTGGAGGAGGGAGGGATGGGCCGTTTCCTGGACCAATTGAGGTTTCCAAAGGTGGAGAAGGGACTGGTGGCGAGATTGGGGGCCCCGATTGGGCTGGAGGAGCTGGCCAAAGGGATAGGGAGCATGCAGGCGGGGAAGGCACCGGGGCCGGACGGTTTCCCGCTCGAATTCTACAAAAAATATGTGAACATGTTGGGCCCATTGCTAGTTAGGACCTTCAATGAGGCAAGGGAGGGGGGGGGGGGGATTTGCCCCTGACGATGTCCCGGGCACTGATCTCCTTGATCCTGAAGCGGGACAAGGATCCCCTGCAGTGTGGGTCTTACAGGCCTATTTCGTTGCCAAGGTGCTGGCGAAGGTCTTAGCCACGAGAATTGAGGATTGTGTGCCGCAGATGATCCATGAAGACCAGACGGGGTTTGTGAAGGGGAGACAGTTGAACGCGAATGTGTGGAGGCTCCTGAACGTTATTATGATGCCGGCGAGGGAGGGGGAGGCGGAGATAGTGGTGGCGATGGACGCTGAGAAGGCCTTCGATAGGGTAGAGTGGGGGTACTTGTGGGAGGTGCTGAAGAGGTTCGGGTTTGGGGAGGGGTTTGTCAGGTGGGTCAGGCTGTTGTACAAGGTCCTGATGGCGAGTGTGGCCATGAACAAGAGGAGGGCGATTGAACCCCTGGCTAATGGCACTGAGGGAGTCAAGGAACTGGAGGGGATTGGTGCGGGGTGGGGAGGAGCATAGGGTGTCGCTCTATGTGGATGACTTGCTGCTATATGTGGCGGATCCAGTGGGGGGAATGCCGGAGGTAATGAGGATCCTCAGGGAGTTTGGGGATTTCTCAGGGTACAAGCTCAATATGGGGAAGAGCGAGTTGTTCGTGGTTCACCCAGGGGACCAGGAGAGGGGGATTGGCGAGCTCCCACTAAAAAGGGTGGAGAGGAGCTTCAGGTATTTGGGGGCCCAGGTGGCCAGGAGCTGGAGGGCCCTGCATAGACTTAATTTCATGAGGCTAGTGGAGCAAATGGAGGAGGGGTTCAAGAGGTGGGACGCGTTGCCGCTGTCCCTGGTGGGTAGGGTGCAGTCAGTTAAGATGACCGTGCTCCCAAGGTTTTTGTTCCTGTTCCAGTGCCTCCCCATTCTTATCCCGAAGGCATTCTTTAGGCGGGTCAACAAGAGCATAACGGGGTTTGTGTGGGCGCGAGGGGCTCTGAGGGTGAGAAGGGTGTTCCTGGAGCGGAGTAGGGATGGGGGGGGCTGGCACTGCCCAACCCCTGTGAGTACTTCTGGGCCGCCAATGTGGCGATGGTGTGCAAGTGGGTAATGGAGGGGGAGGATGCTGCATGGAAGAGGCTGGAGACGGCGTCTTGTGAGGGTACGAGTCTGGAGGCGCTGGCAACGGCGCCGCTGTCGCTCCCTCCAATGAGGTATACCACGAGCCCGGTAGTGACGGCTACCCTCAAAATCTGGAGGCAGTGGAGGCGGCACAGGGGGGAAGTGGGGGCCTTGGCGTGGACCCCAATACGGGGGAACCACCGGTTTGTCCCAGGGAGAACAGATGGAGGGTTTTCGGGGTGGCACAGGGCAGGGATAAGAATGTTGGGGGAGTTGTTTGTGGATGGGACGTTCGCGAGCTTGGGTGAGCTGGAGGAGAGGTACGGGCTCCCCCCGGGGAACACCTTTAGGTATCTATTGGTAAGGGCGTTTGCCAGGCGGCAAGTGGTGGAATTCCCGTGGCTGCTGCCACGCACAGTACAGGACAGGGTGCTCTCGGGGGGGTGGATTGGAGAGGGGAAGATCTCGGCAACTTACCAGGTGATGCAGGAGGAGGAGGAGGCCTCGGTGGTGGAGTTGAAAGGTAAGTGGGAGGAGGAGTTGGGAGAGGAGATCGAGGAGGGGTCGTGGGCAGATGCCCTAGGGAGGGTGAACTCTTCCTCATTGTGCGCGAGACTCAGCCTCATACAGTTTAAGGTGCTGCACAGGGCACACATGACCGGGACAAGGTTGAGCCAGTTCTTTGGGGGTGAGGACAGGTATGTTAGGTGCTCAGGGAGCCCAGCAAATCACACCCATATGTTCTGGGCATGCCCAACGCTGGAGGAATTTTGGAAGGGCGTAGCGAGGACGGTGTCGGGGGTGGTAGGATCCAGGGTCAAACCGGGCTGGGGGCTCGCAATATTTGAGGTTGCAGGGGAGCCGGGAGTGCAGGAGGCGAAAGAGGCCGGTATTCAGGCCTTTGCGCCCCTGGTAGCCCGGCGAAGGATTCTTCTTCAGTGGAAGGATGCGAGGCCCCAAGCGTGAAATCCTGGATCAATGATATGGCGGGGTTTATTAAATTGGAGAGGGTGAAATTCGCCTTAAGGGGATTGGTGCAAGGGTTCTTCAGGCGGTGGCAACCGTTCTTGGACTTCCTGGCAGAACGGTAGACAATGGTCGGCAGCAGCAGCAACACGGGGGGGAGGGGAGGGGTTCTATTTTATTTTTGTTTGTTTACACTGGGGGATATGAGGGGGTGTATATATTTGCTATGTGTTAATTCGGGGTGTTAATTTATTATTTATGTATAGGGGGAGGGGGGCACGGGGGTTGTTGTATTTTGTTCTGTATTTAATTCTATTGGGTTCCTTTTTCATTTTGTTGTTGATATTTTGTGAAAACCTCAATAAAAATTATTTTTAAAAAAAGCGTACTCAGATCAGTCGCCTCCACAAACAACGCACCGATTTGGCCCGTCAGGAAACCGGATGGATCATGGCAACTGACCATTGATTACCGGGAACTGAACAAAGTAACCCCAGCAGCAGCCCCCACCGTAGCCACGAGTCCCGAGACAAATGCTCAAACAGGGATGCCAGTCAAAATTTTTTTCGGGTTTGGACATTAGTCATGGCTTCTGGTCCATTCCATTGGCTAAAGCGTGCCAGTACAAATTCGCCTTCACATTCCAGGGACAACAATACACGTGGACGTGCCATCCACAAGGCTTCCACAAGGCTTCCACAACTCCCCCTCCATTTTCCACCGACAGCTGGCAAATGGATGAGCAAAATTTTCCCGCCCCGATTGTCTGGTCCAGTATGTAGACTACTTGTTACTACAGACAGACACAAAGGGAGAGCACATTTAGTTTCTCGCCGAACTCCTAGGACTCCGAAAAGAAATTGGTTGTAAAGTCAACCTCAAGAAAGGCCCAGATTTTGAAAGAGAAAGTGATTTACTTGGGAACAGTGATCACACATGGTAAACGCGAGATCGAGCAAAAAAGAATTGCCCCTTCCCGCAATGTCTCAGCCCTCCGGTCATTTTTAGGACTGGTTGGTTACTGCCGAAACCATATTGACGGTTTCGCCACTAAAGCAGCGCCCCTTTCCGAACTTCTCAAGAAGCAGGCACCTTGGGAATGGCTTCCACAGCATACAGATGCCGTGGATACTTTAAAAAGGGCACTCAGCACAGCCCCTGCACTACAGGTCCCAGATCCACTTTCCCCGTACGCTATCGAAGTAGCAAGCACCGACCGAACCCTTTCGGCCGTGCTCCTCCAGGAACGCCATGACCAATTACGCCCCATAGCATACGCCTCACACGTGTTAGACCCTGTGGAGCAAGGATTTTCTGCCTGTGAAAGGCACCTGCTCGCAGTTTTTTGGGCAGTGCAACACTTCGCATACATTACAGGACTCAACCCCATCACCATCCTCACAGAACACACCCCGACCCAGCTATTGTTAGACGGCCGACTTAAAGATGGCACAGTCAGCCAAATCCGCGCAGCCCGTTGGACCCTTCTTTTACAGGGATGGGACATCACAGTAAAACGAACCAAGACCCACACCTTCCTTGCTGATAATTTGCAGTATGCAGGCACCCCTCATGAGTGTGAGATCATCACCACGAAACACAACACAGGCCCATTTATTCCCTAAACACCTCCCAGGAAAACAGGTAGTACATCCCAGAGACCCCAGCCCACAGACACGTGCGCACCCCTGAACGTTTATGTGGATGGCTCCTCCACAGTGTTAAATGGAAAGAGAATTACCAGTTGCGGTATTTACGTAGAGGACGCGCAGGGACGCGCCCTAGATGAGATTTCATTAAAGCTGCCAGGGCACTTAGGCACGCAGGCAGCAGAACTGGCAGCGATTGCATACATTGTAGACCATCCAGACTCGTTCTCAACACCAGCAGACATCTATTCGGACAGCTTGTATGTCTGCAATAGTTTGACGGAATTCCTACCCCTATGGGAAACGAGAGGATTTGTTCCTGGTAACCCTTACCCTCAGCCTCATTACTCTGCCATATCTTAGAGACAGCGAAGGATAGAAAATATGGAATAATTAAGGTTCGCAGTCATCACCGTTCTTCCCCCCCTGGTAACGTTTAAGTAGACGCCCTAGCGAAGGCAGGCTCCAGGCATGGTTATATTTGGAACCCCCCCGAAAGCACCCCAGTACACGCAGTTCAGGTCTCACAGACCAACATTCAGGATTTAGCGAAGGCACAGAAAGAGGATGAGAAACTCCGGGAAGTTTTAAAGGGTACCTTCCCAGCCCCATATGATAAATACAAGAATGCAATAACCACACATGACGATGTGATTTTAAAGGATGGCATTTATATAGTTCCCAGCCAGGACAGGAATCAGATCATTTGTCAGTTCCATGACAATCATGGACACCAAGGAATTGAACCCACCCTAGCCCACCTCAGGCCGCTCTGCTGTGGCCTGATTTAAAAGCCGATGTTACCCACTACATACAGAATTCTTCATCTGTGCCCAGAATAATCCGGACAGATTTGCGAAAAAGGCTCATCTTAGTCATACCCACCCCGTTAATGGACCCTGGACAAATCTCCACATAGATTATATAGGATACCTATCCCCTTGAAGAAATGGTTATAAGTATGTGTTGGTGGTCATCGACACCGTCACAAACTGGGTGGAAGCATTTCCATCGAGAACTAATACGGCCAAGACAATGGCTAAAATATTAACACACCACATCTTTACAAGATGGGGCCTCCCCCGCAGTATAGAGTCCGATCAAGGCTCCCATTTCACAGGACGTGCGATGAAAAACGTCCTCACGATTTTCGGCATTCGACAAAAGTTTCACATAGCATACCACCCCCAGTCAAGTGGTATTGTAGAGAGGATGAATAGGACATTAAAAGCCACCCTCAGGAAAATGGTTCAACAGAATAACAGCACCTGGGATTCAGTTCTCCCATCTGCTTTAATTTTTTTGAGGAACACGGTATCCACGTCCATAGGATACACCCCCCACACCCTCATGACCGGACGCCCCATGAAAGGGACAGAGTATTTATTAGGACTGGATTTGGCCAGCCCCGCAGTCACAGCCCTCAGGCATGAAAATGCAGTTCAACAATTGATACAGAACATAAAGGCGGCCCAACTCGCAGCAGCAGTGAGACTTGGAACCAGGAAGAAACAGAGCAAGGCTTGTTTCGACAAAACAGTACACGTCACTGAGTTTGCAGTAGGGCAGCAAGTCATGCTTTCCCTATACAACCCCAGTTCATTCCTTTCCCCTAAATTCTCTGGACCGTACTCCATTTCGGACAATATCTGCCCCTCGGTATACAAGATTACATATCCCAATGGTAAGTCTGCGTGGTTTCTCATAAACCAGCTCAAGGTTTATGGCTCGCAGAATAACCACACACACCACATCCTGCTCGCAGCAGCAGACGAGCACGCCCCGCCCACGGATGACATTTTCCTAGCCTCCCCCAACCAGTCCAGCCCGCCCTCAGACACGACTTCCACTCTGCCCCCACATACGACTCCGCCTCTCCCCTCCTCCAGCGACAGCGACAGTGATAGCGATCACAATGACGATAGCCACAGCACATCATGATACGATTATCCCCCTGTACCAGGCCCCACTCCCAGCAAATCCGAGCATGATTCCACTGATCCCTTCGAGATTACATATATCAAAGCCCCTGACCCAGACCCACTGCCCGACAATTACCGATTGAAACCGAGTAGCTCCAACCTAAACACACGATTCTGGCACCGAGACAATTCGTTCAGGCTCATCTGGAATGATGAGATGGACCCCAATTCGCCCCAAGCAGCTTTAGCATGATTACTACAGTCAAGAGTTTGGCAGCCGGGAGAAGGTGATGACTTAGAGTCTGACTCCCACCAAACTAATCCCTTTGCGACCCTGTTCACTATTGAGCAGTGAGGTGTCCAGATGATGGAGAAAAAAGGAACCGATGGAGAGATACGGTGTCCTTTCTGATGGAACCTGCACCATGTTTGTTGTATGTTTGTTCGTTAGTGCTAATGTTAAGTGTTGTTCGTAAACTCGAATGCTTTCAGGGCCCCACGTCACCACTCCTTTGACGCCCAATGCCTGTTAGAGGAACAAGTTTGTCCCCAGACAATAGTTCAGAGGAACTAGTTTGTCAACAGAAACCAGTTTAATGGAACAAGTTTGTCCCCAGACAACCGTTCAGAGGAACTAGTTTGTCGACAGACACGACTCATAATTGCTCTCCTGATTCGAGAGGAAGCCCCCACGACGACCACATTCTTACCCGTTCTTGCCGGTTGCTCAGGCAGTGGAAAAACGGCACTGGTCCCCGCCCTGCCTGAGGACTCCCCCTCTGGTCAGCTACGATCAGGTAAAGCACAAACGGCATTGATCACCGTCCTACCCGGGGATTCCACCCATTTCTTACCCGCCGCGGCCCATACGCACCCCACTTTGGCACTTTCAGTTCGAAATTCTTTTGTTTGGTTTTGGCAACCCTTAAGTTGCTTCCGTATGCTATTTACATCCTAAAACACTAGGATGGTAGATCGCACAGGCTGCGACATAGCTCGCACTATGTCAGTATTTTTCTCGGATGTCTTGTCCCAAATATTTGGTTCAAAAAAAGAAAAATGAGGGAGTCACAGATGGTGACCAATTATAAAGGGAAATTGGCAACAAAGGACAGACAGACAGGCATACGGGATCTTAAGCAAGATAATAACAGATATTATGCTTGTGTTCACAGAACTCCGGAACCTCAGGAACCCCAGAGGAAGACAAAGAAGAAGACAGAAAGATGAAAAGGTGAAGACGACCTCCATCTTGTTCACCTGGATCTTAGTGGGATCCCTTCAGTTGCGCGCGGACGCTACCCCCCTGACCCCTACCACACAAGCCGTGAATGATTCCCACCCCTGCAATACACAGAACCCCGAGATAGCTAGCCCTGCGACAGCTAACAATACCCCGACGTTCTGTGATAAGTTTATCACCTGGTACTCACTATCGTATGTAGTAGAAGCCCTCTTAGTACTGGCGATACTTTGCAGTGTTGTGCAGACAGTTAGAGCAGGAAATGGCGAAAGAGAGCCTACCGCTCTCGCACCCTGGTATACAGGATTAGGTCCCCTATTTTCGGATTTCACCAAACCGCCGAACCCCTTCACATGAATTAAAGTGCATCCGTTTTTCTTTACGTATTCGGTTAAATAAAGAAATGTAAACCTCTGTGTCTGACTGCCAGGCCAGAGAAATTTGTGTGCTGCTATTTTGTACAGTTTAAGATGTTGTAGATTTTTGGAATTGTTTGAGTGAGGATAGTTTATTGAGGATAGTTAGCGGTTCCAGTTTTTGTATTTTTCTGTAATGCATGCATTAATGTCATAGCGCCCCGTAGAGTTTTATAATAATGAATGTATTTAAAATGATTTAGGTAAAATTGTGTTGCATAGGATAGGGCAGAGTAGAGCCTGATTATGGGTGCCCCGTTTGGTCAGAGGACGAATACGACACAGTAATGGGATCCTTCACGCTTCGCGTTGAGGATCACAAGGAGGGAGTGTAGCCATCTGGGATGGCCACATCCCGATTACAAAATGGACACTTGCAAAGAATGCAGGGAAAATTGGACAATACCGAAAAAGCAAGCAGGTGCAAGGTCTGACTGTTGATTAGAGCTGTAGCTCTCAGACAGAATCGGTACTGCAGAACCATCTACATACTAATGAGCCATCCCCGGGAACAAAAGGCAACATTTAGGTAAACAATGCTAAGACAGACATCCCAGCGCCAGAGGAGACTAAAACAAAGCAGACCAACGGTCACCTAAGACATGCCCAGCAAGCAGGAAACCCACCCCTCTATTGGAGGCAAATTGATAAGGACAATTGGGAAACAGCACAATTAATTGGAGCCAAGTTCAAGGCCCGCCCAAAAGCGCGCAAAGCCCTTTTGGGGTATAAAAAGGACTCCCCAAGAGAGGATCTCTCTCTTGGCCTTGGCTCTCAGTGAGGAGAGGCCCGCCAAAGCTACACCAGACCAAGTAAGTTCCAAGTCAACGCACGCTACGAGATAGACGCTCCTAGTTGCTATCCTGTAAACAGCTCAACCCAGCAGCCTCAGAACCGATCAACGGCCATTGTTCCTCTGACTGAGTGGGCACCCGAAGCTAAGTATAGGCTTTTAGTAATAGTGATCGTTTAGGTTGTAGAGTTTTATGCATGAGTAGATTTGACTATGTGTAAATAAATGAGCATTGCTTTTGAACTTACTAACTGGTGTATCGAGTCTTTGATCAGTATTCGGTTCTGAACCTTGTGGCGGTGTCGAAAGATACCTGGCGACTTCTGAGCAAACGTAATTAAACAGAGCCAAATTAAGAGACAACAGCAAGTTGGAAATCTAAAACGATACTGCAGATATTGGAAATAGGACAATGAATAATTGTAAAAGGACGGCAAGTTACATTAAATAAAAACATGCTGGTTAAACTCAGCGGGTCAGGCAGCATTTGTGGAGAGAAATAGAATTAACGTTTCAGACCTGAGTGGCCCTTTTGGAGAGCATAGTTTTCAGTTCTGATGAAGGACAACATCTCACAATGTTAACTTGTCTTCTCTCTTTAGAACATCGAGTGGGAGTCAAGGCGATAAATCTAGACCGAAGTGGATTTGTGAAAGGCAGCTCATTACTAAAAATGAACATGGAGGATACTACTTCTTACTTTCAGAAAGTATTATCGAAGGTGCCTCACAGGAGATTTATGACTCAAAGGGCCAAGCTCTGGAAAAGGCTTTAAAATTTATTAGCTAGTTAATAGAAAAAAAGAGGATGCTTAATAATGTTAATTGGTCTAATTAGGCTTCGGTGAACAGTGATAAATTTCAAAAATCAGTCCTACGATCTTTCCTTTTCATAAATTGTTATCAATATTCAATAAATCATTGATATTATGATTAGAAAATTCTCGTGTTGCATTTATTTTCTATGACATCAGATAACTGCTCATTTAGATTCTGGAACAGTTTCCATAGCTATGGGTGGCCTTATCTTTGCACTCCAAAAAGAAAGACCTGCATTTTCGTAGCACCTTTCATGTTGACCAAACGGCCAACTCTATTTTACAGGCAACAAAGTACTTTCCCAAGGTCCAGCCACTATTGAAATGTGGAAAACGCAGCAACCAATTTGCGAACAGCAAACTCCCACAAATATGCAACTGTATAAAACACCGGCTAGGCCCCAGCTGGAGTACTGTGCGCAGTTCTGGTCACCTCACTATAGGAAGGAAGTGATTGTGCTGGAGAGGGTTCAGAGGAAATTCACCAGGATGTTGCCTGGGTTGGAGAGTTCCAGCTATGAAGAGAGATTGGATTGGCTGGGGTGGCTTCCCTTGGAGCAGAGGAGACGGAGGGGGACCTGATTGAGGTGTATAAAACTATGAGGGGCATAGATAGGGTGGATAGGAAGGAACATTTCTCCTTAGCGTAGAGCTTAATAACCAAGGGGCATAGATTTAAGGTAAGGGGCAGGAGTTTTACAGACAATGTAAAGAAAACTTTTGTACCCAGAGGGTGGTTAGAATCTGGAACTCGCTGCCTGAAAGGATGGTAGAGGCAGGAATCCTCACAACATTTAAGAAGCATTTAGATGAGCACTTGAAATGCCGCAGCAGACAAGGATACGGACAAGGCTGCTAGATAATGGGATTAGAGTAAATAAATGCTTGATGGAAGCGCAGACTTGATGGGACAAACGGCCTCTTTCCATGCTGTAAAAACTCTGTGGCGGGATTCTCCGACCCCCTGCCGGGTCGGAGAATCCCCGGGGGGGCAGCGTGAATCCCGCCCCGCCGCTACGACGCTGGCTACCGTATTCTCCGCCGCTGGTTTTCGGGCGGGGGTGGAGATCACGTTGCGCCGGTCGGGGGCCGTTGGTAGCGCCACCCCCCCCCCGGCAATTCTCCGGGCCCGATGGGCCGAGTGGGCGTCGGTTTCTGGCCATTCCCGCCGGCATGGATTGGACATGGTCCCAGATGGCGGGACATGGCTGGTAGGCCGGCTGGTGCAGTCCTCGGGGGGGGGGGGGGTGCGGGGGGATCCGGCCCTGGGGGGCCTGGCCCACGATCGGGGTCCACCGATCTGTGGGCAGGCCTGTGCTGTGGGGGCACTCCTTCCTTCCGCGCCGGCCCATGTAGGGCTCCATCATGGCCAGTGCGGAGAAGAAACCCCCTTGCGCATGCGCTAACTCACGCCGGCCCTTCGGCGCCGGCCTAGACCCCGGAAGTGCAGAGGATTCCACAACTTCCGGTCGGACCGACGCCGGAGTGGTTCGTGCCGCTTTTTACGCCGGAGTCGGGCCATCGCTGGGATTCGGGAGAATCCCGCAATATGATTCTAAATAGTAGTGTGATAATGACCAAACAATCTGTTCCTGTGACGTTAATTAAGGGATAAATATTGGCTGGGACAAAGAGTCTAATTTCCGTGCTCCTCTGTGAAATAGTGCCACGGGATCCTTTTTGTTCACCTGAGAGGGAAGATTTAATACCTCACTAATGTTACCTCACACTGGGCCAGCGCGCAGTCAATTCCAACTTCACTTCATCCGGCGTCGCAACACAGTTGAAATGATGTTTTATTTTAAAATACCCAAGGGCAGCACGGTAGCCTTGTGGATAGCACAATTGCTTCACAGCTCCAGGGTCCCAGGTTCGATTCTGGCTTGGGTCACTGTCTGTGCGGAGTCTGCACATCCTCCCCGTGTGTGCATGGGTTTCCTCCGGGTGCTCCGGTTTCCTCCCACAGTCCAAAGATGTGCAGGTTAGGTGGATTGGCCATGATAAATTGCCCTTAGTGTCCAAAATTGCCCTTAGTGTTGGGTGGGATTACTGGGATATGGGGATAGGGTGGCGGTGTTGACATTGGGTAGGGTGCTCTTTCCAAGAGCCGGTGCAGACTCGATGGGCCGAATGGCCTCCTTCTGCACTGTAAATTCTATGATAATCTATGATCCTCAACTGCCCAATAACTGCATTCACCAGGTTTAAACGCAATTTACTTTTAATTAATAACAGTAACTATAATAAAACAAGAAACAAATACAACTGGTTAACTGCTACTTAACCTCTAACACACCCTCCTCTACACACACACACACACACACACAAACAAACACAGAGGCGAAAGGGAGGTGCAACAATAATGATGAAAGCAATTGGATAAGTGTTTTTAGACACAATCTAATGGAAACATTTCCAAGTGTCATTTGTGGCGGGTTTTGTTGCAAAACTCCCACTGGTTCTGTCAGCGGGTTCCTCACCACCGCCTAACCACACTTAGTCACTTTTTTGGGCCCTGGAGAGTATCTCACCAGGTTAACCCACACTTAGGGTGTGATTTAACTAAATGGGGACAAAGTCCCATAGCGAGCACGTTTAGCCGCGTGTTTCCCGGTGCTCGTAGTGCCGAGAGACACCCTGCTAATCAACGTGCCCCCGGTTAGATGGGTGTGTCAGTGGGAACCATGCGGCTGAGGCCGCACGTAGCCTTGTTTACTGCACTGAGGAGCCCCGCTTGCCAGAACTCCTCGGTGTAGCGAGAGATTGGGAAGCCATTTAAAAATGTCATCCCGCTGCAATCCCCGACCCCAACCCCAACTCAGTATGAGGGGGCCCCTGGGCCCACCTGCACTCCTCCCAACACCCGTGCAGGGCATCGCTGGCCTGATCGCCGCCGCACAAAAAATGCGAGCTTGGCACCTTGGCAGTGCCAATCTGGTACCCTGGCAATGCCACCTGGACACCTTGGAAGTGCCAATTTGCTAGCCTGGCAGTGCCCCTGCCAGCTGGCAGTGTCACCTGGAAACCTTGGCAGTATCAGGCTGGCACCCAGGTGGCACTGCCAGGGTGGCACCAGCAGTGCTCGGGGTGCACTGTGGGGTGCGGGGGGGACCCCTTTAGAGTGAGTTGGGGCTTGGGGGGTTTGGGGGATCGCGTTGGGAGCTTGAGAGATCAGCACGCCATTTAAAAATGGCATCCCGACCTCACTGCAATGAGGAGTTCCAGCGAGCGGAGCTCCTCAATGCAGAAAACGGGCTGAGTGTGGCCTCGGGCGAGAGCCCCTGTATCTAACCTGTTGGATGTTAGATAAAAGGGTGTTTCTCAGTGCTGTGAGCGCCGGGGAACACGCAACTAAATGTGCCCGCTGTGGGACTCTGTTCCCATTTGTTTAGATCGGGCCCGTTATCTTTTTTTCAGCTTGTAATGATTTTCACTGTAGACTCTGAGAAATAGCAGGCAGCCAGCATCCGAGAGAGAGAGGGAGAGAGAGAGAGAGACAGAGAGAGTGAGATTCTTCTTTCAGGGTCGAGAAGCTTCTGAATGTTGGCAGCAGAGTGGCGAGAGAGTGAGAGCAGCTTCCATCTTGAGGGTCCAGTGGCCTCTCTCCGAAAAAACCCACCTGGCAAGAACCAGTTGCTGTCGGTAGTCAGGCAGAACACTGCCACTAGCCAATCCATTGGCCACCAGCCAACCAATTGAAATGAAGTCCTCAAATCTCTTGGGTGCCATAAAGTCTGGGTTCTTCTCCCCAAAACACGAAACATGATAACACAGTGTATTATTTCGGCACTTTGAGTGTCTTACCGTCTCTTCTTTATGTAAAGCTTTGGCTCCAGTAACGATTCATGGACCAAAAGTGATAAAGCCAAAATAAAAGAGATAGGAATTAAGAGAGTCAACAGAAAGGGCCCTTACACAAGAAATACAGACACCCCAACTAGGTAGCACTCTTTCAGTGCCGAACTCTATAGTGTCAAACATGTTTCTTTTGGCCCAAGTCCTGGTGTGGGGATTTGAACCTTCTGACTCAGAGGTGAGAATGCTACTTGAACTGCAGTTGAGGGTCTCTGGTGTGGGTATCTGATGGAGAATCTGATGGGGGGGGGGAGTTCTGATGAGGGTCCCTGATGGAGTCTCTGTTGGGGGTCTCTGTTGGTGGTCTCTGATGGGGTCTGTGATGGTAATCTCGATTGGGGCGGCCGAATGGGGGCCTGGTAGAGGGGGTCTGATGGCAAATCTAATTGGGTGACCGAGAGTGTCGGTGGGGGGAGGTCGATTTATCCTCATGCATCGTGCTGTGGGGCAGGGGTGACCTGTTATTCTCGTGGTGCGGGGGAGGGGGGGGGGGAGATGGGGAAGAATGGCCTTCCTGACAGTGGGGGGTGGGGACGACTTAAGTTTTGGGGGGGAGGGATGGTCTGCTGCAGGACCTCGGTATCAAGAGACCCGCTCAAAATGACAGCCCGACATCGAGATTCTGTCGGAATCCGATGAGCTCCCCTCCATGCATAAATTAGCTTGGTAAAGGACAGGGAATTGTGCCTAAGCGGCAGTGGCAAGTCTTCACTGGCAGGAGTACTTAGTCTCCAGAATGGAGAATCCAGGCCTACATCATTATACGTTGTATAAATTTTCAAAAAATGTTTACTTTGCTCTTCAGACATGTGACATTTATCTATCTAATCACAAATCAACTTTCATTTATTTACTGTGTTTACTGGGGTCATCCATGTTAACATGACAGATCGAGTATGTTTTGTCTAAATCCCGTGGGGCCGATTGCGTTTCATTATCGGATATGTTTGGTTTTCAGCTATGATATGCTTATCGTATTAAACTTCCCGCGCTATAGGTTGGGTCAGGTGGGCGAGGTGTGTGTCATTCGGGTCACTGACCTCCCGCACATAAAGACCATTGGCTTGGGATGTTTTCGATATTTGGATGCACAAAGGATGCTTGAGCTGGAGCTCTTTGAATATCGGTCACCCAATTATAATGTACTGGAAAAACGACTGTCTGGTATGCTTTGTTCACAAATGGCTCTTTTTAATATTGTGATTATAAAGCAATTATAATAACATGAGGTTATCACAAGAAACAACTGCATACACAGTCCATATTTAATGAACCATTCTCCATTCCAACACTGAACGATGGAAAAGGACAAGGTACATGCGGCATCCTGAGTAACACTGAATATCTGTTGATGTGCGTATCTGTCTGAAGCATGCAGCTGATGTCTAATCGCTGCTTGAATTTGTGTAATGTACTTTAGGTGAGAATGTGTCTCTTCTGGATCCTGTGCCATTCCGTCACCAAGGAAAATAATTGATCAGAATGTTTTTGGATGTTTCATATCAACTGCAAAGCTAGAATTTTGAAATGGGACTTTCAAACATATTTGTCAGATCGGTTATTAAGGCAACACGGTAGGACAGTGGTTAGCACTGTGGCTTCACGGTGTCAGGGTCCCAGGTTCGATTCCCGGCTTGGGTCACTGTCTGTGCGGAGTCAGCACGTTCTCCCCGTGTCTGCGTGGGTTTCCTCCGGGTGCTCCGGTTTCCCCCCACAAGTCCCGAAAGACGTGCTATTAGGTAAGTTGGACATTCTGAATTCTCCCTCTGTGTACCCGAACAGGCGCCGGAATGTGGCGATTAGGGGCTTTTCACAGGATCTTCATTGCAGTGTTAATGTAAGCCTACTTGTGACAATAAGGACTATTATTATAAAAAAACAAGGCCAACCTCAAGAGTGTACTTCCAAAATTCCACCAGCACATCTCCTGTCCCACCAGGGGCGACAACACTCTTGACCACTGCTACTCAAAAATCAAGGGCGCCTACTGTTCCATCCCCCGACCGCACTTTGGGAAATCAGACCATAAGACGGTGCTCCTTCTCCCGGCATACAAGCAGAAACTCAAGCGGGAGAATCCAGCTAAGAAGGTCGTGCAGTGCTGGTCCGAGGAAACAGAAGAGCTCTTACGTGACTGCTTAGAGACAGTATTTAAGAATTCAGCGACCAACGTAAATGAGTATGCCACCACCGTCACAGACTTCATCAGCAAATGTGTGGACGACTGCGTGCCAAAGTAAGCAGTACGTACGTTCCCCAACCGGAAACCATGGCTCAATCGCGAGATTGACTCCCTACTGAAGGACAAATCTGAGGTGTTCAAGTCAGACGACCCTGACCTATACAAGAAATCCAGGTACTACCTCCGCAAAGCCATCCGTGATGCCAAGAGAGAATATCAAACCAAGCTAGAGTCACAGACAGACTCTCAGCGATTGTGGCAAGGATTAAACAACATAACGGGCTACAAAGCGAAGCCGAGCAGTATCTCCGGCAACAGATCACCCCTCCCCGATGAACTCAATGCATTCTATGCTCGGTTCCAGCAGGTAACCAACAATCCGCTGTCGAGTGCCCCAGCAGCCCATAACTTACCCATACCCACCATCACAGCTTCCGAAGTCAGATCGGCCTTCCTGAAAGTGAACCATTGGAAGGCGACGGGCCCGGATGGGATCCCTGGTCATGCACTCAGAGCCTGTGCGGACCAGCTGGCAGAGGTATTCACGGACATCTTTAACCTGTCCCTACTCCACTCCGACGTCCCCACCTGCTTCAAGAAGCCCACCATCATACCGGTGCCAAAGAAGAACCAGGCAACGTGCCTCAATGGCTATCGTCTGGTGGCCCTGACTTCAGTCGTAATGAAGTGCTTCGAGAGGTTGATCATGAAGCGCATCACCTCCATACTCCCAGAACGTCTTGATCCACTGCAATTCGCATACCGTTGCAACCGGTCCACAGCAGACGCCATTTCCCTGGCCCCACACTCATCCCTAGAGCATCTCGACAACAAGGACTCCTACATCAGACTCCTATTTATTGACTACAGCTCCGCCTTCAACACCATAATCCCAGCCAAGCTCATATCAAAGCTCCAAAACCTAGGACTTGGCTCCCCACTCTGCAACTGGATCCTCGGTTTTCTGACCAACAGACCACAATCAGTAAGAATGAACAGCAATACCTCCTCCACAATAGTCCTCAATACCGGGACCCCACTAGACTGCGTACTTAGCCCCCTACTCTACTCCCTGTACACACATGACTGCGTGGCAAAATTTGGTTCCAACTCCATCTACAGGTTTGCTGACGATACGACCATAGTGGGCCGGATCTCGAATAATGACGAGTCAGAACACAGGAGGGAGATTGAGAATCTAGTGGAGTGGTGCAGCGACAACAATCTCTCCCTCAATGCCAGCAAAACTAAAGAGCTGGTCATTGACTTCAGGAAGCAAAGTACTGTACACACCGCTGTCAGCATCAACGGGGCCGAGGTGGAGATGGTTAGCAGTTTCAAATTCCTAGGGGTGCACATCTCCAATAATCTGTCCTGGTCCACCCACGTCAACGCTACCACCAAGAAAGCACAACAGCGCCTATACTTCCTCAGGAAACTAAGAAAATTTGGCATGTCCACATTAACCCTTACCAACTTTTACAGATGCACCATAGAAAGCATCCTATCTGGCTGCATCACAACCTGGCATGGCAACTGCTCGGCCCAGGACCGCAAGGAACTTCAGAGAGTCGTGAACACCGCCCAGTCCATCACACGAACCTGCCTCCCATCCATTGACTCCATCTACACCTCCCGCTGCCTGGGGAAAGCGGGCAGCATAATCAAAGATTCCTCCCACCCGGCATACTCACTCTTCCAACTTCTTCCAACGGGCAGGAGGTACAGAAGTCTGAGAACACGCACGAAGAGACTCAAAAACAGCTTCTTCCCCACTGTCACCAGACTCCTAAATGACCCTCTAATGGACTGACCTCATTAACACTACACACTGTATGCTTCATCCGATGCCGGTGCTTATGTAGTTACATTGTATATCTTGTGTTGCCCTATTATGTATTTTCTTTTCTTCCTTTTTCATCCCATGTACTTAATGATCTGTTGAGCTGCTCGCAGAAAAATACTTTTCACTGTACCTCGGTACACGTGACAATAAACAAATCCAATCCAAAGGTCTGATGTTCCTTTTTAAAATAAATTTAGAGTACCCAATTATTTGTTTTCCAATTAAGGGGCAATTTAGCGTGGCCAATCCACCTACCCTACACATCTTTGGGTCGTGGGGGCGAAACCCTCGCAGACACGGGGAGAATGTGCAAACTCCACACGGACAGTGACCCAGAGCCGGGATCAAACCTGGGACCTCAGCGCCATGAGGCAGCAGTGCTAATCAGCTAATCACTGCGCCACTGTGCCACTCCAAAGGTCTGAAGTTCAACTGGGGATGGAGTGTGCGGTGAGGCTGGTGGTACGGGGCAGGGTGGGGGGGGGGAGAGAGCGGGGGGGGGGGGGGTTACTGCGGACAAAGACAAGAGGGGCAATGTGAAGGATGGTCGTACGGAGAGGGGCGAAGGGCCCGGGCTTGTGATAGCAGGCAGAGGGGTAAGCAGACAGATGACGAAGCCAAACATTCGAAGGTAGAGGGAAGGCCGAGGGGACGGAAGCTGGACCCTGGCGAGGGTGCATGACAAGCTCACAAACAAGCGGTCAACGGATACCATGTTGCGTATTGGAAGGGGACTGCACAAAGACTCCAGACGCAGTGGGTAGAGGTTGAAGTGACCATAGGCTCCTCGCGGGTGATGGGCGCAGGGTTGAATCAAGGAACAGACTTTTTCATGAGCCTGCTCGCCTTCTCCCTCTGGGTTGCTGACATCCTGGATGGTTCGGTGAGGACAGGTGGGCTGGAGAGAGTGACCTGGGTGTGCTGGACTGCTGTTTATATATGGTCCTGGAACCTTCAAACCCAACCGCTGCGAATTAGCGGCGACCCACCAGGGAACTCACCTGTGCATAATTAAATGAGGTTCCACGCGCAGAACCTGGTGCTGGATCCCGTAATCCTTTTTAAAAAATAAATTTAGAGTACCTAATTCATTTGTTTCCAATTACGGGGCACGGTAGTGTGGCCAATCCGCCTAGCCTGCACATCTTTGGGTTGTGGGTGTTCTAGCTTCTATTGGTAACCAGCGGTGTACTGGCTCCTGTTGGTAACCAACTGTGTGCTGGCTCCTGTTGGCAACAGCTCTGTGCGAGCACCTGCTGCTTACCAGCTCAATGCGAGCTCCTGTAGCTAACCAGCTCCATGCTAGCTCCTGTAGGTGACCCAGCTGTGTGCTGGCTCCTGTAGGGGACCAAACCTGTGCGAGCTCCTGTAGGTAACTTTTGTGAGGGCCACGAAGAATCTAGCACGAGCTTTAAGGATACAAAGTAATAACATTTATTTACAATAACATACACACATATATATATATATATATATATAATATATATATATACACAGCAGCAACAACTTCCCTTGCTGCACATTCCTTCCTGCTGGTTCCAAACTGGCCAGCTTTATTTATACTTGGAGTTTACTAATGGTTTCTCCGCCCCCCTCATTGGGGAAGCTCATACTCCCACAGGATTGTGGGATTGTCATTAGTCCCCAGCCAATGGTAAGCAGGCAGGTTAGAACAGTAACCAGCACTGTGCTAGCTCAGCTAGTAACCAGCTGTGTGCTAGCTCCGTCAGTAACCAGCTATGTGCTAGCTCAGTCAGTAACCAGCTGTATGCTAGCTCAGTCAGTAGCCAGCAGTGTGCTAGCTCAGTCAGTAACCAGCTGTGTGCTAGCTCAGTCAGTAACCTGCTATGTGCTAGCTCCGTCAGTAACCAGCTATGTGCTAACACCGTCAGTAACCAGCTGTGTGCTAGCTCCGTCAGTAACCAGCTGTGTGCTAGCTCCATCAGTAACCAGTTGTGTGCTAGCTCAGTCAGTAACCAGTTGTGTGCTAGCTCCGTCAGTAACCAGCTGTGTGCTATCTCTGTCAGTAATCAGCTGTGTGCTAGCTCCGTCAGTAATCAGCTGTGTGCTAGCTCAGTCAGTAACCAGCTGTGTGCTAGCTCCATCAGTAACCAGCTGTGTGCTAGCTCCGTCAGTAATCAGCTGTGTGCTAGCTCAGTCAGTAACCAGCTGTGTGTTGGCTCCATCAGTAACCAGCTGTGTGCTAGCTCCGTCAGTAACCAGCTGTGTGCTAGCTCCATCGGTAACCAGCTGTGTGCTAGCTCAGTCAGTAACCAGGTATGTGCTAGCTCAGTCAGTAACCAGCTGTGTGCTAGCTCCGTCAGTAACCAGCTGTGTGCTAGCTCCATTAGTAATCAGCTGTGTGCTAGCTCAGTCAGTAACCAGTTGTGTGCTAGCTCCGTCAGTAACCAGCTGTGTGCTAGCTCAGTCAGTAACCAGCTGTGTGCTAGCTCAGTCAGTAACCAGCTGTGTGCTAGCTCCATCAGTAACCAGCTGTGTGCTAGCTCCATCAGTAACCAGCTGTGTGCTAGCTCCGTCAGGAACCAGTTGTGTGCTAGCTCAGTCAGTAACCAACTGTGTGCTAGCGCTGACAGTAACCAGCTGTGCGCTAGCTCTGTCAGCAACCAGCTGTGTGCTAGCTCTTTCAGTAACCGGCTGTGTGCTATCTCCGTCAGTAACCAGCTGTGTGCTAGCTCAGTCAGTAACCAACTGTGTGCTAGCGCTGACAGTAACCAGCTGTGTGCTAGCTCTGTCAGCAACCAGCTGTGTGCTAGCTCTTTCAGTAACCGGCTGTGTGCTATCTCCGTCAGTAACCAGCTGTGTGCTAGCTCTGTCAGTAACCAGCTGTGTGCTATCTCCGTCAGTAACCAGCTGTGTGCTAGCTCTGTCAGTAACCAGCTGTGTGCTATCTACGTCAGTAACCAGCTGTGTGCTAGCTCCATCAGTAACCAGCTGTGTGCTAGCTCCATCAGTAACCAGCTGTGTGCTAGCTCCATCAGTAACCAGCTGTGTGCTAGCTCCGTCAGGAACCAGTTGTGTGCTAGCTCTGTCAGTAACCAGCTGTGTGCTAGCTCAGTCAGTAACCAACTGTGTGCTAGCTCTGTCAGTAACCAGCAGTGTGCTAGCTCCATCAGTAACCAGCTTTGTACTAGCTCTGTCAGCAACCAGCTGTGTGCTAGCTCTTTCAGTAACCAACTGTGTGCTAGCGCTGACAGTAACCAGCTGTGTGCTAGCTCTGTCAGCAACCAGCTGTGTGCTAGCTCTTTCAGTAACCGGCTGTGTGCTATCTCCGTCAGTAACCAGCTGTGTGCTAGCTCAGTCAGTAACCAGCTGTGTGCTAGCTCAGTCAGTAACCAACTGTGTGCTAGCGCTGACAGTAACCAGCTGTGTGCTAGCTCTGTCAGCAACCAGCTGTGTGCTATCTCCGTCAGTAACCAGCTGTGTGCTAGCTCTGTCAGTAACCAGCTGTGTGCTATCTACGTCAGTAACCAGCTGTGTGCTAGCTCCATCAGTAACCAGCTGTGTGCTAGCTCCATCAGTAACCAGCTGTGTGCTAGCTCCATCAGTAACCAGCTGTGTGCTAGCTCTTTCAGTAACCGGCTATGTGCTATCTCCGTCAGTAACCAGCTGTGTGCTAGCTCAGTCAGTAACCAGCTGTGTGCTAGCTCTGTCGGTAACCAGCTGTGTGCTAGCTCCATCAGTAACCAGCTGTGTTCTAGCTCTTTCAGTAACCAGCTGTGTGCTATCTCCGTCAGTAACCAGCTGTGTGCTAGCTCAGTCAGTAACCAGCTGTGTGCTAGCTCTGTCAGTAACCAGCTGTGTGCTATCTCCGTCAGTAACCAGCTGTGTGCTAGCTCTGTCAGTAACCAGCTGTGTGCTATCTCCGTCAGTAACCAGCTGTGTGCTAGCTCTGTCAGTAACCAGCTGTGTGCTAGCTCTGTCAGTAACCGGCTGTGTGCTATCTCCGTCAGTAACCAGCTGTGTGCTAGCTCTTTCAGTAACCGGCTGTGTGCTATCTCCGTCAGTAACCAGCTGTGTTCTAGCTCTGTCAGTAACCAGCTGTGTGCTAGCTCTGTCAGTAACCAGCTGTGTGCTAGCTCTGTCAGTAACCAGCTGTGTTCTAGCTCTTTCAGTAACCGGCTGTGTGCAAGCTCAGTCAGTAACCAGCTGTGTGCTAGCTCAGTCAGTAACCAGCTGTGTTCTAGCTCTGTCAGTAACCAGCTGTGTGCTATCTCCGTCAGTAACCAGCTGTGTGCTAGCTCTGTCAGTAACCAGCTGTGTGCTAGCTCTTTCAGTAACTGGCTGTGTGCTATCTCCGTCAGTAACCCGCTGTGTGCTAGCTCAGTCAGTAACCAGCTTTGTACTAGCTCCGTCAGTAACCAGCTGTGTGCTAGCTCAGTCAGTAACCAGCTGTGTGCTAGCACCATCAGTAACCAGCTGTGTGCTAGCTCCATCAGTAACCAGCTGTGTGCTAGCTCTGTCAGTAACCAGCTGTGTGCTAGCTCAGTCAGTAACCAGCTCTGTGCTAGCTCCGTCAGTAACCAGTTGTGTGCTAGCTCAGTCAGTAACCAGCTGTGTGCTAGCTCAGTCAGTAACCAACTGTGTGCTAGCTCTGACAGTAACCAGTTGTGTGCTAGCTCTGTCAGTAACCAGCTGTGTGCTAGCTCCGTCAGTAACCAGCTGTGTGCTAGCTCAGTCAGTAACTAGCTGTGTGCTATCTCAGTCAGTAACCAGCTGTGTGCTAGCTCTGTCAGTAACCAGCTGTGTGCTAGCTCCGTCAGTAATCAGCTGTGTGCTAGCTCAGTCAGTAACTAGCTGTGTGCTAGCTCCATCGGTAACCAGCTGTGCGCTGGCTCCATCAGTAACCAGCTGTGTGCTAGCTCTGTCAGCAACCAGCTGTGTGCTAGCTCTTTCAGTAACTGGCTGTGTGCTATCTCCGTCAGTAACCATCTGTGTGCGAGCTCTGTCAGCAACCAGCTGTGTGCTAGCTCTTTCAGTAACCGGCTGTGTGCTATCTCCGTCAGTAACCAGCTGTGTTCTAGCTCCGTCAGTAATCAGCTGTGTGCTAGCTCCGTCAGTAACCAGCTGCGTGCTAGCTCTGCCAGTAACCAGCTTTGTGCAAGTTCTGTCGGTAAACAGCTATGTGCTAGCTCAGTCAGTAACCAGCTGTGTGCTAGCTCCGTCACAACCAGCTGTGTGCTAGCTCTGTCAGTAACCAGCTGTGTGCTAGCTCCGTCAGTAACCAGCTGCGTGCTAGCTCTGCCAGTAACCAGCTTTGTGCAAGTTCTGTCGGTAAACAGCTATGTGCTAGCTCAGTCAGTAACCAGCTGTGTGCTAGCTCCGTCACAACCAGCTGTGTGCTAGCTCCGTCAGTAACCAGCTGTGTGCAAGTTCTGTCGGTAAACAGCTATGTGCTAGCTCCATCAGTAACCAGCTGTGTGCTAGCTCAGTCAGTAACCAGCTGTGTGCTAGCTCCGTCAGTAACCAGCTGTGTGCTAGCTCAGTCAGTAACCAGCTGTGTGCTAGCTCCGTCAGCAACCAGCTGTGTGCTAGCTCCATCAGTAACCAGCTGTGTGCTAGCTCTGTCAGCAACCAGCTGTGTACTAGCTCTTTCAGTAACCGGTTGTGTGCTATCTCCGTCAGTAACCAGCTGTGTGCTAGTTCTGTCGGTAACCAGCTATGTGCTAGCTCCATCAGTAACCAGCTGTGTGCTAGCTCCGTCAGTAACCAGCTGTGTGCTAGCTCAGTCAGTAACCAGCTGTGTGCTAGATCCGTCAGCAACCAGCTGTGTGCTAGCTCCATCAGTAACCAGCTGTGTGCTAGCTGTCAGCAACCAGCTGTGTACTAGCTCTTTCAGTAACCGGTTGTGTGCTATCTCCGTCAGTAACCAGCTGTGTGCTAGCTCAGTCAGTAACCAGCTGTGTGCTAGCTCAGTCAGTAACTAGCTGTGTGCTAGCTCAGTCAGCAACCAACTGTGTGCTAGCGCTGACAGTAACCAGCTGTGTGCTAGCTCTGACAGTAACCAGCTGTGTGCTAGCTCCGTCAGTAATCAGCTTAGTGCTAGCTCAGTCAGTAACTAGCTGTGTGCTAGCTCAGGCAGTTACCAGCTGTGTGCTAGCTCTGACAGTAACCAGCTGTGTGCTAGCTCAGTCAGTAACCAGCTGTGTGCTCGCTCCATCAGTAACCAGTTGTGTGCTAGCTCCGTCAGTAACCAGCAGTGTGCTATCTCCGTCAGTAACCAGCTGTGTGCTAGCTCCATCAGTAACCAGCTGTGTGCTAGCTCCGTCAGTAACCAGCTGTGTGCTGTCTCCGTCCGTAACCAGCTGTGTGCTGGCTCCGTCAGTAACCACTGTGTGCTAGCTCTGTCAGCAACCAGCTGTGTGCTAGCTCTTTCAGTAACTGGCTGTGTGCTATCTCCGTCAGTAACCATCTGTGTGCTAGCTCTGTCAGTAACCAGCTGTGTGCAAGCTCAGTCAGTAACCAGCTGTGTGCTAGCTCTGTCAGTAACCAGCTGTGTGCTAGCTCCGTCAGTAACCAGCTGCGTGCTAGCTCTGCCAGTAACCAGCTTTGTGCTAGCTCCGTCAGTAACCAGCTGTGTGCTAGCTCCGTCAGTAACCAGCTGTGTGAAAGCTCTGTCGGTAACCAGCTATATGCTAGCTCCATCAGTAACCAGCTGTGTGCTAGCTCAGTCAGTAACCAGCTGTGTGCTATCTCCGTCAGTAAGCAGCTGTGTGCTAGCTCAGTCAGTAACCAGCTGTGTGCTAGTTCCGTCAGTAACCAGCTGTGTGCTAGCTCCGTCAGTAACCAGCTGTGTGCAAGCTCTGTCGGTAACCAGCTATGTGCTAGCTCCATCAGTAACCAGCTGTGTGCTAGCTCAGTCAGTAACCAGCTGTGTGCTATCTCCGTCAGTAAGCAGCTGTTTGCTAGCTCAGTCAGTAACCAGCTGTGTGCTAGTTCCGTCAGTAACCAGCTGTGTGCTAGCTCCGTCAGTAACCAGCTGTGTGCTAGCTCCATCAGTAACCAGCTGCGTGCTAGCTCTGCCAGTAACCAGCTTTGTGCTAGCTCCGTCAGTAACCAGCTGTGTGCTAGCTCCGTCAGTAACCAGCTGTGTGCAAGCTCTGTCGGTAACCAGCTATGTGCTAGCTCCATCAGTAACCAGCTGTGTGCAAGCTCTGTCGGTAACCAGCTATGTGCTAGCTCCATCAGTAACCAGCTGTGTGCTAGCTCCGTCAGTAACCAGCTGTGTGCTAGCTCCATCAGTAACCAGCTGTGTGCTAGCTTCGTCAGTAACCAGCTGTGTGCAAGCTCTGTCGGTAACCAGCTATGTGCTAGCTCCATCAGTAACCAG
Source organism: Scyliorhinus torazame (assembly GCF_047496885.1). Classification (NCBI taxonomy): domain Eukaryota; kingdom Metazoa; phylum Chordata; class Chondrichthyes; order Carcharhiniformes; family Scyliorhinidae; genus Scyliorhinus; species Scyliorhinus torazame. Next base: position 20,298,064 of record NC_092721.1, on the reverse strand, counting down.
CTGTGTGCTAGCTCAGTCAGTAACCAGGTATGTGCTTGTTTTGTCAGTAGCCAGCTGTTGTGTTGGGCGCTCTGGATCCGTGGAACACATACAGGTCACCAACACTTGAAATAGTGCAACACTATTTTATTGAGTCATTAACTGTTTAACATACTCTCAGTGTGGGTTAACATGATACTAGCTTTAACTTAAGACCTTTGCCTTGTCCTAACCAGTTGATGCACTCAGCACATGGTGAATCTCTGTGTTGCAGGCTGTGAGCTCTGTCCTACTAGGAAGCTGCAGCTCGAATGAGCGGGAACTCTGATGCCCCCTATCTTTATGGTGTGTGTGCTCTAACTGGTGATTGGCTGCGGTGTTGTGTCTGTTGATTAGTCCCACTGTGTGCCCATCAGTGTGTGTGTCTGCACCATGTTATACTGGTGTATATTATGACACCAGCTACATGCTCACATCAGTTGGTAGATACTCAGCTGTGTGCCAGCTCCTGTTGATACCCAGCAATGTGCCAGCCCCTGTAGATACCCAGCTGTGTGCCAGCTCCTGTAGATGCCCAGCTATGTGCCAGCCCCTGTAGATACCCAGCTGCGTGCCAGCTCCTGTAGATATCCAGCTGTGTGCCAGCTCCTGTAGATGCCCAGTTTTCTGCCAGCTCCTGTAGATACCCAGCTGTGTGCCAGCTCCTGTAGATACCCAGCTGTGTACCAGCTCCTGTAGATACCCAGCTGTGTGCCAGCTCCTGTAGATACCCAGCTATGTGCCAGTTCCAGTAGAAACCCAGCTATGTGCCAGCTCATGTCGATACCCAGCTATGTGCCAGCTCATGTCGATACCCAGCTGTGTACCAGCTCATGTCGATACCCAGCTGTGTACCAGCTCATGTCGATACCCAGTTGTGTACCAGCTCATGTCGATACCCAGCTATGTGTCAGCTCATGTCGATATCCAGCTATGTGCCAGCTCATGTCGATACCCAGCTGTGTACCAACTCATGTCGATACCCAGCTGTGTACCAGCTCATGTCGATATCCAGCTATGTGCCAGCTCATGTCGATACCCAGCTGTGTACCAACTCATGTCGATACCCAGCTGTGTACCAGCTCATGTCGATACCCAGCTATGTACCAACTCATGTCGATACCCAGCTGTGTACCAGCTCATGTCGATACCCAGCTATGTACCAACTCATGTCGATACCCAGCTGTGTACCAGCTCATGTCGATACCCAGCTGTAGCAGATTGAAGTTCAGATTGTTTCCTGGAAGGCTGGAAGTTCTGATGGAATTATATTCACCAGGCAGGCATGCAGTATTTCCCAAAGGATGAGGTTTTACATCAAAATGATAAAAGTTTTCAATGAAATAATTTTTTTTCCTTTTAGACAATACATTTTTAACTTGCTTCAGGAAAAATATAGTTCGTAATTGGTTCAAAAATTAAACTTTTCATTTGAAATTGCCTATTTAAGCGTGGTGTATTGTCACTGGACTAGTAATACAGGTGTCCCAAGGTAATGCTCAGGGAACCTGTTTTTGAATCCCAACATGGCAGGCTGTGAAATTCTAAATCAATAAAAATCTACAATTTAATGTCTCATGATGACCATGGAACCTTGCCGAATGTTGTTAAAATGCAGCTGGTTCACAAAAGAACTTTTGGGAAGGAAATCCGCCATCCTTAGCTGGTCTGGCCTACATGTGACTCCAGAGCCACAGCAATGTGGTTGACTCTTAAATGCCCTCAGAAGTTGTCTATCAAATCACATAGTTCAAAGGCAATTAGGGATGGGCAATAAATGCTCACCCCACCAGCAGCGCCCACATCCCATCAATTAATACAAGGTTGGCAATCGGTAGCTTGTGGTGTCCCTCAGGGATCAGTGTTGGGCCCACAACTGTTCACAATTTACATAGATGATTTGGAGTTGGGGACCAGGGGCAATGTGTCCAAGTTTGCAGACAACACTAAGATAAGTGGCAAAGCAAAAAGTGCAGAGGATACAGGAAGACTGCAGAGGGATTTGGATAGGCTAAGTGAATGGGCTAGGGTCTGGCAGATGGAATACAATGTTGACAAATGTGAGGTTATCCATTTTGGTAGGAATAACAGCAAAAGGGATTATTTTTTAAATGATAAAATATTAAAACATGCTGCTGTGCAGAGAGAGACCTGGGTGTGCTAGTGCATGAGTCGCAAAAAGTTGGTTTACAGGTGCAACAGGTGAGAAGGCAAATGGAATTTTGTTCTTCATTGCTAGAGGGATGAAGTTTAAGACTAGGGAGGTTATGCTGCAATTGTATAAGGTGTTAGTGAGGTCACACCTGGAGTATTGTGTTCAGTTTTGGTCTCCTTACTTGAGAAAGGACGTACTGGCACTGGAGGGTGTGCAGAGGAGGTTCACTAGGTTAATCCCAGAGCTGAAGGGGTTGGATTACGAGGAGAGGTTGAGTAGACTGGGACTGTACTCGTTGGAATTTAGAAGGGTGAGGGGAGATCTTATAGAAACATATAAAATTATGAAGGGAATAGATAGGATAGATGCGGGCAGGTTGTTTCCACTGGCGGGTGATAGCAGAACTAGGGGGCATAGCCTCAAAATAAGGGGAAGTAGATTTAGGACTGAGTTTAGAAGGAACTTCTTCACCAAAAGGGTTGTGAATCTATGGAATTCCTTGCCCAGTGAAGCAGTAGAGACTCCTTCATTAAAATGTTTTTAAAGATAAAGATAGATAGTTTTTTGAAGAATAAAGGGATTAAGGCTTATGGTGTTCGGGCCGGAAAGTGGAGCTGAGTCCACAAAAGATCAGCCATGATCTCATTGAATGGTGGAGCAGGCTCGAGGGGCCAGATGGCCTACTCCTGCTCCTAGTTCTTATGTAAAACATTTTAAAAATTTATATCGACCTGAATTTTATATGCCCACAGTTGATGTGTTTCCAGTAGGGGGAGTGGCAGGGAGGGTTAAGTAAAATTGGGTAGTCGCCCATTCCACCATCTTCCCGATCACCCCCGAGATCTCTTTCACATTGGACGGGCGCTTCGATTGGCAGCCCACCCGTCATATTTAAATAGACAATTCAAGGTAAATTAGGCTTGTTATCAAGCCTAGTGACCCTAATAATACACTGCCCGCTTCACAACACATCAGGCATGGGCAGCATGGTGGGCATGGAAAGTCTGAATTTTCTTTACATGAAATGTTTGAAGGGAAGCAAGAATGTGGGTTTCGCTCTCCTGGGGGTTCCCTTTGCTGTTTGCAGAGTGGCCCTCTCTTTTGCTGAATCTCACCTCCCCCCTCACTTCCTTCCTGTTCTGTTATGCTCTTGTCGTAGCATAAGCTGCTTCCTTGATGTGCACTCTGACAAAGGAAGGTTCAGACTTGGCGATAGCTTCAACACGTTTATTAAACTATTAACAATTCTCCTACTTGGATTCAACGCTACTGTTAATCCTTCTGTAGCTACTCAGACTGACGAACCAGTCTGCTACAATCCACGTGACGGTTGTGATGTTCAATCAACCCTGTGTCTGTACTCACTATGTGTCTCCACTGGAAAGAGACTGAGCATGTGTGATGTGTCCTTTTATATGGGTTGGTGTAATGACATCCTGTGGTGGTGTCACCTCTGTGTGTATCGTGAATGCCCATTGGTCGTGTCCTATCTTACTGACCTATTGGTTGACTGCCTGTGGGTCATGTCTCTGGTGTTCCCTCTAGTGTCTAGCTAGGTGTAGTGTATGTACATTAACCCTTTGTGTACTTACAGTGATGTATAACACCACACTTCCTATCTGCTCCCGCCATGCCCTCCCCCCTGCTCTCTCCCCTCTTACTGTTCCTCTGCCTAATGCACGCGCACCCTCCTCGCCCGTGATCGCAGATTTACTTGTTCCGGGGATTCATGGGCTTTGAGCTTCTTCTTCTGCAGCACCTTCGCACTGCCTGTGGAAGTAGTTGAGTCGGAAACATTAGGGACCTTCAAATGGCTATTGGATAGATACATGGATTACGGTAGAATGATGAGATGTAGATTAATTTGTTCTTAATCTATGACAAAGGTTCGGCACAACATCGTGGGCCGAAGGGCCTGTTCTGTGCTGTATTTTTCTATGTTCTATGTTTCTGGCATTGCTGGGACCAACAATAAGGTTGGCTGGTAGCTCCAGAAGGTGGGACCTGCGCCCCAATGAGCAGCGGAAATCCCAATCCCATCTCATTCGTCCACCTCTCAGTGCTTTATGGCTGCATGTGGAGCATGTCGGATCCGCGTCAACGTAATTGCCAGGGTCCCCCGTAATATTCCAACCATCATATTGATGTCTTGAGCACTGTCAAGTGAAGTTTTACGATGTACCGACGCAGTTTTATACATAAACCTGGTGATTATTTATAGTAAATGTAAAAATGCTTAGATTATTATAATTCATATTATTTTAATGTGAGTTCGAACCATAGTCATTTCCGACATTGAAAAAGGCCATTTGGCCCAGTATGCTTGTACTAACCCTTTGCTGTTAAAATTAAATCTTATTTTAAATGGATTATTACTAGCTAGAAAAGAATGCCAATCAGAAGATCTAGTTCACAAGACACATCCTGAAAATATATATCTTTTGATCTCTGTACCAACCTTAGCGTAATACCACTTTGTTATCAGGTAGCACATTTGGAGAGCTTGCATTTTCCTTGTTACTTATGCAAGTGTAAAGACATCAGTAAACTACGACACGGCTTCCACCAGTTCGTACATTAGTACCCTATGGTCTCTTAATCTTTATGAAATTGAGGATGCATGTTTTGCACAAAGCTGCAGAGGAAATAAAATGCGTACGGCGTGGAAATATATTGGTGATAGTCGTTAAATTGGTGAGTGAAGGCTGATTTACAGCTCCAAGAGGTAACATGAAAGAGCCACCTTAAATTAAAGTTCAATTGGAAATGCACTAGAACTGGCACAGACAGCATTTTGGTCCCTTTCCAGGATAATGCAGAGATTGACAGGGTAGCTATGGGAAAATCACAGCGCAAATAGCCTAAATTATTGAACGATGGTTGGTAAACATGAAGCAAGGAACAGCAGAAATAGCTCTACTTTGTATTCTTTCAATCTATCTTTTTTATATTCTAAAAGGTTGAGGAATACTGCCTGATTAACCCAATCTATTAAATTTCCCAGACCTTGTAGGCAATAAAACATTGCAAGATTAAAAACTTGCAACAGGGCAATTAGGGATGGACAATTAATCCTGGCCTTACCTGCGATGCTCACATCACACTGAATTAAAAATGTGTAAAATCTGTAGGTCACATTTTTAGATATAGGATGGATTCGCATTTTAAACATTTCTTGTGCAGATATAGCTTGTTGCTTTGTCTTGACAGAAAGAGGGTTATAAATACTTTTCAGTGGTTTTGTTCACTTTTGGGACCAAAAATATTGCCTTTGCTAATTTTAGTACAAACAGACGTGTAGGGAAGAAAATGCAATATAGACTGAAAGAAATAACACACTATTCATTTCTGGTTGTTGACCTTTCTTCAGAACTAATGAAGCATACCAAGTAAGATAAAGCAGAAAATGCAAGCCTATGACAGTCGCAAAAAAACTTAATATTGTTGAAAGCCTTAGAGGAGTGTAGAAAGTACAGGGGTGAAGTAAACAAGGAAATTAGTAAAGCGAAGAGAGGATATGAAAGAATATTGGCAGGTAAAGTCAAGGAAAATTCAAAGATGCTTTATCAGTGCTGTTATATTTAAGTTGGTTGCCACAAAGAGAAAAAGAAGTGCAGGTGACACGCTCTAAGTTGGTAAAAACATGGGGCAGGATTTATTAAGAGATTTGCTTCTACAGGGCAAGAGGGTGAACTCCCCAAAGTCCCCGAAAACGTTTCGCTGACATCACAACAGGTCACGTGACATTTCACCAGCAAACAGTGTTACTTGAATACAGAACAAGTTTACTAAGAACACGCCAAGTAAAAATAAAGAAACATAGTTTTATTTACACACAATATATACATTGCCTGGTAGATCCCTATCGGGTACCAGTTCTGGTCAGTGCCTTACTCACTAACCTTTTGTACCAAGGATAATAGAGATCCTTTGCACCTAGCGGGGGGCCTCAGACTCCGCATGTACCACGCTAAGACAATCCCGTGTGGGATATTACAACAAGTACATTAAGAGCAAGAGGGTAACTAAATTAAGGGTAGGGCCCATCAGAGATGTACAAGGTAACTTATGTGTGGATGCACAAGATGTGGGCATGGTTCTTAGTGAGTACTTTGTTTCTGAGAGGGGGGATGCAGACATTCTAGTTAAAGAGGAAGGTTATGAAATATTGGATACAATAAGCATAATGAGAGAGTAAGAACTGGAGACAGCCATCCTTGAAGGTGGATAAATCACTTAGGCTGCTAAAGGAGGCCAGGGAGTAAATAACGATGCTCAGAGGGTTATTTTTCCAATCTTCACTACAAGAGAGATACCAGAACTTTGGAGGTCTGAAAAAGTTGCACCATTATTTAAAATGGTGTGAGGGATTGACCAAACAGTTATAGGGTGGTTAATATGACTCTGGCAGAGGTCATGGGTTTGGAAGGTCTGAGGAAACTTGGTGAGTTACTGCAGTGCATCTTGTAGATGGTACACACAGCTGCCACTGCTTGTCGGTGGTGGAGGGATTGAATGCTTGTGGAAGGGGTAGCAATCAAGCGGGCTGCTTTGTCCTGGGCGGTGTCGAGCTTCTGGAGTATTGGTGAAGCTGCACTCATCCAGGCAAGTGGAGAGATTCCATTACACTTCTGACTCGTGCCTTGTAGATGGTGGAAAGCTTTGGGGGGGGGGGGGGGGGGGTCAGTAGGTGAGTTACTCGCTCTCGGATTCCTTGCCTTTAATCTGCTCTGGTAGCCACAGTGTTAATATCGATCGTCCAGTTTAGTATCTGATCAATGGTAACCCTCAGGATGTTGTTTGTGGGGATTCAGTGATGGTAATGCCATTGATTGTCAACGGATGATGGTTAAATCCTCTCTTGTACAAGATGGTTATTGCCTGGCACTTGTGTGGCGCGAATGTAACTTGCCACTTGTCAGCCCAAGCCTGGATATTATCCAGGTCTTGCTGCATGTGACATGGACTGTTTCATTATCTAAGGAGTCTCAAATGGTGCTGAACATTGTGAAGTCATCTGCAAGCATCCCCACCTCTGACATTGTGATGGAAGGGAGGACATTGATGAAGCGGCTGAAGATGGTTGGGCACAGGACACTACCCTGAGGAACTCCTGCAGTGATGTCCTGGAACTGAGATAATTGACTGTCAACCACCCCAATCATCTTCCTTTGAGCCAGGTATGACTCCAACCAGCGGAGAGTTTTCCCCCTGATTCCCATTGACTCCTGGGGCGTCATTCTCCGACCCCCCGCCGGGTCGGAGAATGGCCGTTGGCCGCCGTGAATCCCGCCCCAGCCGAAGTCTCCGCTCCCGGAGATTGGGCGGGGGCGGGAATCCGGCCACGCCGGTTTGCGGGACCCCCCGCAGGATTCTCCGGCCCGGATGGGCCTAAGTCCCGCCCAGAAATTGCCTGTCCCGCCGACGTAAATCAAACCTGGTATTTACCGGCGGGACCAGGCGGCGTGGGCGGGCTCCGGGGTCCTGGGGGGGGGGGGGGCGCGGGGCGATCTGACCCCGGGGGTGCCCCCACGGTGGCCTGGCCTGCGATCGGGGCCCACCGATCCGTGGGCGGGCCTGTGCCGTGGGGGCACTCTTTCCCTTCCGCCTCCGCTACGGCCTCCACCATGGCGGAGGCGGAAGAGACTCTCCCCACTGCGCATGTGCGGGAAACTGACCGCGCCCGCTGACGCTCCCGCGCATGCGCCGGGAAACTGACAGCGGCCGCTGACGCTCCCGCGCATGCGCCGCATTTCCTCGCCAGCTGGCGGGGAAACAAACGCCATTTCAGCCAGCTGGCGGGGCGGAAATCCCTCCGGCGTCGGCCTAGCCCCTCAATGTTGGGGCTAGGCCGCCAAAGATGCGGAGCATTCCGCACCTTTGGGCCGGCGCGATGCCTGTCTGATTGGCGCCGGCTTTGGCGCCAGTCGGCGGACATCCCGCCGTTGGGGGAGAATTTCGCCCCAGGTTTGCTAGGGCTCCTTGATGCCACACATGCATGATGTCAAGGGCAGTCACTCTCTGTCATGTCCGGGATTCAGCTTTTTTGTCCATGTATGAACCAAAGTTGTAATTATATCAGGTGCTGATTGACCCTGGCGGAACCCAAATGGAGTGAGCAGGTTATTTCTGAGTAAGTATGGCTTGATAGCACTGTTGATGCCTCCTTCCATCACTTTGCTGATGATAGAGAGTAGACTGATCGCGCAGTAATTGGCTGGGTTGGATTTGTCCTGTTTCTTGTGTACAGGACACACCTGGGCAATTTTCCACATTGCTGGGTAGATGCCAGTGTTGTAGCTGTACTGGAACAGCTTGGCTAGGTGTGCGGCAACCTCTGAAGCACAAGTCTTCAGTGTTATTGCCGGAATATTGTCAGGGCCCATGGTCTTTGCAGTATCCAGTGCCTTGAGTCGTTTCTTGAAATTACGTTGAATCGCATTGGCTGAAGACTGGCATCTGGGGACCTCTGGAGGAAGTCGAGATGGATCATGCACTCGGCACTTCTCGCTGAAGATTGTTGTGAATGCTTCAGCCTTGTCATCTTGCACAGATTTGCTGGGCTCCTCCTTCATTGAGGATGGGAATATTCTTCTCACTCTTCCAGTGAGTTTTTCAATTGTCTACCACCCTTCACGACTGAATATGGCAGTCCTGCAGAGTTTAGATGTGATCCGTTGTCTGTGGGATTGCTTAGCTCTATCATTTGCTGTTTATGTTTTTTGGCTGGCAAGTAGATGTAGCTTCACCAGGTTGACACCTCATTTTTCAGTGTGCGCGATGCAGCTCCTGGCATGTCCTCCTGACTATTTATTGAACCAGGGTTAATCCCCTAGTTTGATGGTAATAGTAGAATGGGGGATAATGCTGGGCCAAGAGGTTGTAGATTGAGGTTGGGTACAATTCTACTGCTGCCGATGGCCCACAGCATCTCATGGATGCCCATTCTTGAGTTACCAGATCTGCTCGAAGTCTATCCCACTTAGCACAGTGGTAGCACCACGCAACACAATGAAGGGTATCCTCAATGTGAAGTTGGGACTTTGTCTCCCCAAGGACTGTGGGGTGGTCACTTCTACCGAATCTGCCATGGACAGATGCATCTGCAGCAGGCTTGGTGAGGATGAGGTCAAGTATATTTTTCCCGCTTGTCGGTTCCCTCACCACCTGCTGCGTTCCCAGTCTAGCGGCTCTGTCCTTTAGGACCCGGCCAGCTCAGTCTGTGGTGGTACTACCGAGCCACCCTTGGTGATGGACATTGAAGTCCTCCATCCAGAGTACATTCTGCACCCTTGCCACCCTCAGTGCTTCCTCTAAGTGGTGTTTAACATGATGATTTGGACTTAAATGTGGGAGACATGATTAGGAAATTTGCAGAGGACACAAAGAATAGCCGAGTAGTTGAGGGTGAAGAGGATAGCTTTCGATTCTAGAATTATGTCAATGGTTGGTTGAGTGGGCGAGAAAGTAGAAAAAAGAATTTAATCCGGGGAAGTGTGAGGTAATATATTTGGGGAGTGCAAACAAAGGAAGGGAATACTCAATAAATGGGAGGATATTGAAGGGGTAGAGGAAGTGAAAGACTTTCTGAGTGCATGTCCACATGTTCCGGAAGATGGTAGGGCAGGTGGATAGTGTGTTCAAGAAAGCATATGAAATGCTTTCCATTATTGGGTGAAGTATTGTACACAAAAGCTGAGATGTAATGATGGAACTGTATAAAACACTGGCTCGGCCACAGCTGGAATTTTGTGTACAGTTCTGGTCACGACATGACAGGAAGGACATAATTGCTCTGGAGAGAGTGCAGAAGAGATTTACAAGAATGTTGCCAAGACTTGAAAATTGCAGCTATAAGGAGAGATGGAATGAGCGAGGGTTGGTTTTCTTAGAACAGAGGAGACTGAGGGGTTGCTTAATTGAGGTGTACAAAATTATGAAGGGCCCGGATAGAGTTCACAGGAAAGACCTATTTCCCCGAGTGGAGAGATAATTTATCAGGCAGTGCAGATTAAAGCGATTGGTAGAAGGATGAGAGGGGGCATGAGGAATAATACCTTCACCTGGAGAGCGGTGGGTGTTTAGGTGTTGAAATGCAATCAGTCCACATGTTACATCTGACTTGTCAGTGTTATGTGGGCTGGATTCGCTGCACTACAACGGCGAAATCGCTGCCGGCACCAGGGCAGAGAATCCATTTTGGGGCACGAAATCGGGACCGGTTCCCCGATTCTCCGGGCCCCAAAAAACGAGGTACTCAGAGAGTACGCCATGCTGCCTGACACCTACCTGCGGCCATTGCTGGAGGCACGCTCCGCCATTCTCCGCCCCCGACTGGCCGAAGTCCCGACGGTGTGGATCTAATATGGTCCTGCTGGTCGGGATACTAGGGTGGCGCCTGCGGACTCATTCCGTGGCCACGCCAATCAGTGGGCAGATGGGTGCATTATACTCGGCCGGGCAATGTTGGGGCGGGCGGTCGGTGTCCGGCGCGCGGCCTTTCGGGGGCCTATTTTTAGTGTCTAGCTTCGCAGGCCGAGTCCGCCATGGAGCACGACGCAGCCGCTGGAGGTCGCCACCGTGCGCATGTGCAGCCTCCGACCCGGAAGTGCGGGGGCCCCTATCTGCAGCAAAAGCTGCTAGTTTTACGCCAGATCCCTGCTCGCCTCCTGCAGGGCTAGGAATATGTGGCCCTTTCACGCGGTTTTTCTGGCGTTAAAGTCCACAGTATTGACGACGGCGTGGGGACATAGTCCCAAAAACAGAGAATCCAGCCATATGTGGCTCTGCCATGGGACAAGTAGGTTGTCAATTCTGATCAGTTCAATAAAGCTTCTCAATGAGGCAGGGACTGATGAACACTGTTCCTATACATGAAACATGGTGTCAGAAGGGCAGATAAAATAGATTTTTTAACCCTGGAAATGATGTTGAGAAGTCGCTGAGTATCAAGACACACAGAAACGTTCAAATCTGCATAAAGCTACAGCAAAAGAACAGATGAAAAGTAAACTCAAAAGGACAAAAGAAAAGCAAACAAAGGCTGCAAAGGAAAATTCTGAGTGAATAAAATGGCTGCAGTACATTTTCCAGTTCCATCTCCAGTAACATTGGATGGTGATAACTGGCAGAATTGGCAGTTTTTCTACGTATGATGGCAAAACTATCAGATTCCAACAGGCTTAAATTAAAAGATGGGAACCAATAAGAGTAGCTGTACTCCTAACACTGCTGGAGGGAGACTGCCACAAAGTGTAAACCATCCTAAATCTAAACAAGGAGTAACGAAAACAGTCAGAAGAGATTTTGAAAGCCTCCAATTTACACTTTGACCCTGAGTTAATGCTACATATGAATGCTACGTATTCTTCACTGGAGCTTATGGTGAGACAGAAACCATTTAGATCAGTACATGCCTGCAGTAAGACAGCTTGTAGAATCGTGTGAATATGGAGAGCTAAAAGATTACATGATTAAAGATGGATTAGTCTTACATGCCAGGCTCCTCAGTGAGAGAAGGTCTATTGGAAGATGAGGAACTGACGCTAAAGGAAGTGAAAGATGTGTGTTGAAATACAGAAACTATGAAATATTAGCTGCAGCACATGTAAGGCGGAGCAGACCGGGAGATACATTGTGCTGGGAGACTGGCCAGGAGCAATCGCAGAGAAAGGGCAGAATACAGATACGGTGAAGGACAGCATGCAAAGGAAAATAAAGTCCAGTGTGGGGAAAGCAGTAGTTTTTTGGGCAAGAAGCAGTATCATTTCACACGCAAGTGCTTGGCGATCAAAAACTGAAATAAGCATATCCAGATGGCCACTGGAAAGCAATCAACAGTAGAGTCTGCTGAAGAACTATACACAATACAACAGGCTGATTCCGCCAAGTCTATAGATGACAAATAGTTTGCGACTGTTATAGTGATGACTGCAGAGGAAGAATTTCAAACAAACAGGAAATGTCAGATAGACACTGGTGTATATCATGACCTGCGTAGACCTGTATGAACTGGGCAGCACGGTTTCATGGTGGTTAGCACAATTGCTTCACAGCTCCAGGGTCCCAGGTTCGATTCCCGGCTTGGGTCACTGTCTGTGCGGAGTCTGCACATTCTCCCCGTGTGTGCCTGGGTTTCCTCCGGGTGCTCCGGTTTCCTCCCACAGTCCAAAGATGTGCACGTTAGGTGGATTGGCCATGCTAAATTGCCCTTAGTGTCTAAAATTGCCCTTAGAGTTGGGTGGGGTTACTGGGTTATGGGGATAGGGTGGAGGTGTGGACCTTGGGTGGGGTGCTCTTTCCAAGAGCCGGTGCGGACTCGATGGGCCGAGTGGCCTCCTTCTGCACTGTAAATTCTATGAAAAAAAATACAGATGTCCAAAAATGAAACCCATGAAAGTGAGATTGAGGGTACATGATGGTGTAATACCCGTTAGTCTGAGAGCCCAAAGCAGTGATGAGAAGGAATGTCTCGAGTTCCAGATCATAGATGGGATGGACCAGCGTCCCATTTCAGCTGGAGCAAATCTATAGCTTGGGCTGCTGACCTTGAATGTGCCAACAGAGAAAGGGCGACAAAAGAACCCAGAGAGAAAAAAACAAACAGAGAGGGAAACAAAAGACTCCAGAGTGTGGTAGACAGAAGACCCAGAGAGAGGGAGACAATAGTCAAGTAAACTGCAAGATGATTGCCGACCGTATCAGTGCAATGGAATTCACGGGCTATAGGTAAATGAAACAGTTCTGCAGGAAAATGTTCGCAACAGAGCTCAACTAGAATATTTGAAACACAAGATTCAATTTATGAATAGATCTGTGAAAACACATGATAAACTGAAGTCTGTCAGGGCATGGACCTTCAACGTTAAGAACAGGAGTCAGCTCATGTGGAAAGTTGGAAGAAGTTGTCTCCTTGTCACCTCAATCCTAATCAGTGGAAGTGAATGACCAAATATCCTGGTGCAACTGCAGGCTTATCCGAACATTGACAAAGCTGTTCGCTACAGTGTGAAGCTGCACGTTCACAGTGATCAGAGAGAAGGGATCTTAGTACCAGCTATGCTAAGTACAGAGCCCAGAGATCCAGAAGGCCCCAGTAACCATGCTGGAACAATAGTTACCGAGGCAACAAGAGCTCTCCAGACAAGCAACATCACCCAATGTCAATGTGCATGCATGGGCAATTAATTGGCCACTTAACGGCCTCAATTGGGCCAGCGTAAAACTGTGGAGAGTTCGGGACAGGCGGGAGCCCAGTGGGAAGACCATTTGAAATGATTTTACTGCCACTTCCCACCTACAAACCCACCAGCAGGGGAATGTAAAATTCTGCCTATGCTTTTTCTTTTGGTCTGATGTCATTTTCTAATATCTCAGTAAATATGCATAAAATAACACAGGGTGCAATTTTCTGATCCTTCCCTCCTTCGCTGAAGAAGAGCCCCTATGGTGGGTTCCCCGGTGGTGGGACTGGCGAGCAGTGCAAATTGCCATTGACTTTGGCGGGACCGTAAACTCCCGCCGGCGGCCAATGGAGAACCTTCTCCGCCGTCATAAAACCCGCTGCGGGGGCAGGCTGGAAAATCTTGACCAGACAATGTACAGCACAGAAACAGGCCATTCAGCCCAGCTGGTCTCTGCCAGTGTTTATGCCCCACACATGTTTCTTACCACCAGGACTTCATCCAGCATATCTTTCTATCCCTCACTCTCTCATGTACTTATCTAACATTCGTTAAATTGATCTATGCCATTAGCTTCAATTAGAATATATAATTGTCCTTTTTGTTCCTACAGTGCCGACACGCTCCTTAACCCCAAGTAGGGTTGAAAAAATACAATTATTTTTCCATATCTCCAAAATCTTTGTGTGTTTTCAATTATAAAATTCTGTTTTGCTTTAGAAACAAACATTTAAAAGAATTCCGATGTTTATTAGCAAATGAGGCATACATTTTTGCTCATGTCTCTTCATGTTATTTGAACAAACTTAACTTTTAATATACTTTCATAGATCATACCCAAGATTTAGCAGACAATTGCCAAATGCATTTCTTTTGTCCAATATTTTAGCAAAGGCATTCAGCTATTTAAAAAAAAACGGGCTAATGCCTGATTAAAAATTGGAGGGCCGTTAACTTTGTCGGCCTATTATTCAGATGCATAGTCACGGATCTCCATGATTCATACGTGTGGATTAGTCATGTTCTGTGTCAGTAAATTCACTTTTTCTCCCTCACATTATGAAAGCTAAAGTTGATCCAAATCCTTATGCGGATTGGTTGATCCACTTTGATGGTTTCAAGTTTCCCCAATTTGGACTTATTGAGCCAATTAAGTCTGTACGATTTCTTATCTGGGCACATGGGTTGATCAAATGAATCACTAAGATTAGAAATTTCCATGGGCTCTTTGTGGAGTATTATTTTGTAACGCGCATATCCTATCTTTTCCTTGGCATTTGATCTTTACATCTGCAAAGATAAAACTTCGACAAGTACTAAATCTCATGATTATTCGGACAGTAAAAATCAAAGATGTTAAGCAACTTAGCCTCAGCCTTTCTGCCAATCAATGAGGCTTTTTCAATGTTGCAGCCTTACTGGAAGCCCCAACAGATAGGCCTAATCATATTATTCTAAGCATTCTTATTTCAGAAGAAGAAGCAAAACAGAGTCTGCCATCAAAACCTTTGCGTCTCTATTGTTATTGGAAACATTATTTAGATAAATGTATCAGGTCGTGAGAAATACATTAACTTCCTTTGGATTAAATATCATTCAGATGGAAAGGAAGCGTTTGGCCAGTGGTTGCGGATCCGTGGAGAATTCCTGGTTTTCAGGGACTTCTTTGTGGACGAACGAAAATAATCAAGGAATAAATGAAACCGTAGAAGATGAAGAGTGTTGTGTTATGTACTCTGGGATAGCACAGGCTGCAACTGGATGCAGCTTTGACCAAAAGATACTCCAGACCTTGAAGTTAGTTCAATCATATTTATTGAACCAGTAGCACAGTGAGCACAGTTCTCTATGAGTTCGCCTCTCTGCTAACCTAAGTGTGGTTACTCTGTCTGACTGAACCAGACTAGCTCTTAGCCACGTGCTGGAGGTGTGATAATGTACATACACCCTGACTCACTCTGTAGATGTTCATCAGTGGAAAGAGACGGAGTGTCAGTGCCTCGTGCCTTTAATAGTGAGATACCACACCTGAGTGTCCTGCCTGCTCATTGGTCGTGTCCTGTTCTCTGTGTTCATTAGCTACCTGTCTGTGCCTGTCTGTATATCATTATCAGCATGTCTACATATCATGACAAAGAGAAGATACAGAACAGCAGGAAGGAAGAACGGCAGGAAGGAAGAACGGCAGGAAGGAAGCACAGCCAAATGAATGTGAAAAGAAGAAACAGTTGAGGGAAAGCTAACTTCAGAAGGAAAAATGTCAAGCAAGAAACAGGTCAAGCGGGTCAGGATTAACAAGAGAATCAGATGGAGAATTTTTCTCACCTTCATTCACAGGATGTGGCTGCTGACAAGGCCCCTTTATGGCCCATACCTAATTTCCTTTGAGAAAGTAGAGGCAACCTCTCTTCTTGAATGTAGCTAAGTGACTTGTTTGACCATTTCAGCCAGCAGTTCAGAGTCAGCCATATTACTGTGGGTCTGGAGTGACCTATAGGCCAGACCGGGTAAGGGTGACAGATTTCCTTCTCGAAAGGACATTACGAGAGTCCAGTTAATTTGGGGTCACCATGCCAGATATTTTTTTTATTCTAGAGTTATTTATTTGAAATCTCCCAGATGTTGTGGTGGTATTTGAACAAAAGTTCCATTATTAACCCAGGCTTCTGGCTTACTCATCCAATAGCACAATCCTACCACACCCCTGCAACATTCAGGAAATCAAGTTTGAACTTTGATTTTTAAAACTCACAAACAAATAGGAAAAAAGAAAAGAAAATGTATGAAATTATTCATTTTCTTAATTACTTTTCCGCATTTACATAGAAAAATATGCATTATTAATGTGGTAAAATTGTAGAGAGAAGACATGATATACAGAAATAAAACCTAACAATATAAGAGCACAATGTAAGATTTACAAGAAAAATTGATTAAGCAAAAAGTACTTGACATGCTGTGTATAATTCTAGTCTCCACGTTACAGAACATATGGAGGGACGCTGGTGAAGATGCAAATAAGATTTACAAGGATTAAACAGGTGGCACAGTGATTAACACTGCTGCCTCACAGAGCCAGGGACCTGGGTTTGATTCCAGCCTTGGGTGACTGTCTGTGTGGAGTTTGTACTTTCTCCCCATGCCTGCGTGGGTTTCCTCCCACAGTCCAAAGATGTGCAGGTTAAGTGGATTGGCCATGATCAGTGTGCAAGGTTACGGGGATAGGGTGGGGGAGGTGGCCTAGGTCGGGTGCTTATTTGGAGGGTAGGTGCAGACTCAATGTGTTGAATTGCATCCTTCAGCATTGTAGGGAAAAGATAATGCTCAGTGACAGAATAGGTGGTCTTTAAAATTATGAACGGGTTTGACGGGGTAAACATTGGGAAGATGTTTTCACATGTGGGATGTCGGCAAAACTAAGGGTCATAACTATCTGATAGTCACTAATATATCCAATGTGATATTCAAGAGAAACGTCTTTAGCCGGGGAGTGGGGAAAATGTGGATATTACGACCTCAGTGACCAGATTGGATGCTTCGAAGGGGAAATTAGATAAGTAGATGAGAGAGAAAGCAGAAAGAAGGGAATGAAATGAAATGAAATGAAAATCGCTTATTGTCACAAGTAGGCTTCAAATGAAGTTACTGTGAAAAGCCCCTAGTCGCCACATTCCGGCGCCTGTTCGGGGAGGCTGGTACGGGAATTGAACCGTGCTGCTGGCCTGCCTTGGCCTGCTTTAAAAGCCAGCGATTTAGCCCTGTGCCAAGCCACCCCTGGTTCAGTCCCTGGTTCAGCATTCCTGAATGCTGAAAGGCGTACGTGGGCGACGCGGTAGCGCCAGGGACCCGGGTTCGATTCCTGCTTGAGTCACTGTCTGTGCGGAGTCTGCACGTTCTCCCCGTGTCTGCGTGGGTTTCCTCCGGATGCTCCGGGTTCCTCCCACAAGTACCGAAAGACGTGCTTGTTAAGTGAATTGGACATTTAGAATTCTTCCTCAGTGTACCTCACCCGAACAGGTGCCGGAGTGTGGCGTCTTGAAGTTTTTCACAGTAACATTGCAGTGTTAATGTAAGCCTACTTGTGACAATAGAGATTATTATTATTGGGGGATTCTGGAGAAACCCCTTATCCAGAGAGCAGTGAGAGTAGGTTGGAAGGAGCACGTGTGCAGCATGAACAACTGCACAGCGTGATCCACTGAACTGCTTGTTGCTATGCTGAACACACTGTACAATTCACAAGTGCACAAGATATATAGGAGCAGAATTAGGACTTGTGACAATAATGAAGATTATTATTATTATTACTACTAGGGATGAGGCTCATGTGGAGCATCAATACCGGCATTAGCCACTTAGTTCCTAATGGCCTGTTTCTGGTCTGGTAAATACTCTGGGCAACAGTCAAAATACAACAATTGACGTGAGAGTTCCAGGAATTGAAGGCGGAGAAAGCAAAACCTCCCAGGGTTTCCATTGGTAGCTTCGATCCAATTTTGGAAGTGCAGGGCATGGCTGTCGTGTCAGCTGTTGCGCTCTATTGGGCAAAAAGCCTTCTGTGACTCTAAACTCTCGGCCTGAATTCTTCAGCCATTGGGATTCCCTTTTCCCACTGGCAACGCACCCCCCACCCACAGATTTTCAAGCGGTGTCGGGGTCTGCCGCCGAGAAACGGGCCGCTCCGGGACCGGAGAATGCTGCCCTTGAGGTCAAAATGGTCTCTTGGGTAGAATACTGTCGATGATCATGGAACTTGGCCTCACTGCCAATCGCTCGATTCCGAAAGGAAGAACCAAAAGGCAATTGAGGTTTCGTTGAAATAGAATAAACTGGGGAAGTAACTATAATATGCATCAAAATTCCATAGTTTATTTCAGAAGGCCACGAACGAGTTCACACCGTGTAGTTCAAAGAAACTATTATGTACATCACACGGTAGATCCCAACTAGCTCTGCCTTGCTGGTGCCTAACTGGCCGGCTTTATATACTGTCCAACTATATATTGCTTAGAGGCCCCCCGCCCCTTAATAGGGGAGCTCATACTCTGCAAGGTTCACAATGAAGCTAATTGTTCCCTCCCTATAAGATACATGTGGGTTATAACAGTTTAATTTAAGGAGAGCTCTCATACAGCTTTAATGTGAAATTTTTCTTTACGTCTTTAAAAGCTAGCATTAACATAACCAAGTCATTATCATTAATATTTTAAATCTACGGAATAAAATGGCCATTGAGTGGAAATTCATGTGGTGCCCTGGAATTGTCTTGCATCAAATATCTGAATCCACTAAAGAGAGGTTGGGGTAAAATGCTGCATTTTACAACCTTGGGGATGACCATATGGTGATACCAATCTTGGGGATGACTATAGATGCCCTGGATGGCCAGGGCAGCACGATAGCACAGTGGTTAGCACAATTGCTTCACAGCTCCAGTTTCCCAGGTTCGGTTCCCGGCTTGGGTCACTGTCTGTGCAGAGTCTGCACGTTCTCCCCGTGTGTGCGTGGGTTTTCTCCGGGCGCTCCGGTTTCCTCCCACAGTCCAAAGATGTGCAGGTTAGGTGGATTGGCCATGCTAAATTGCCCTTAGTGTCCAAAATTGCCCTTAGTGTTAGGTGGGGTTACTGGGTTATGGGGATAGGGTGGAGGTGTTGGTGCACTTTCCAAGAGCCGGTGCAGACTCGATGGGCCGAATGGCCTCCTTCTGCACTGTAAATTCTATGATCTGGTGATAACTCAAGTAAACTATCCAAATAATGATGGGAAATATTATGCCAGATATTTTCATCAGCACTTAGTTCCCCCAATTTACTTTAGGACCGAAGGTATCCCGGCTTCATTAAAACATGCAAAAACAAATTAAATAAATATGATATTTCCTACTTAGCAAGGCCATTGAATGAAGATCTGCTTTTAATTAAAAGATTTCATAAGTAATTCATGATGAGGCCATTTTTGAGCTGTTTCCTCTTTCTCATGTGAAATGGAAGTGACACAATCTGCAAAGTTGTCCACAGTGACAACTGTAACATGCATCTTTATTCAATATTTAGGGCAGCCATTAATCTTACTAACCTAAGGAAATGTAGAAATTCACTGCACAGCTGGAAGCTTATCTGTGCCGGCTGAAAAGTACCAATCCCGGCTAATCCCACTTGCCTTCCAGCACTCGGTCCGGAATCTTACAGGTTACAGCACTGGAAGAGTACATCAAGTACTTTTTAAAAGGTGATGAGGTTTTCTGCCCCTACCATGCCATCAGGCAGTGAGTTCCGGGTGAAAAGACTACTCTTCAATTCCCCGCAATGAATCTGTCCCCCCCACATTCCTCCCAATCACAGCCAGCCGTGTTCTACACCAAAACGGTTGAATCGTAAGTAAAGTCAAGTTATTCACTTCAATGGGCGGTACTTTACAGACGTTGATGTTGGCAACAGTCCAGAAGTTGGGATGGGTTTGTCTGGGAGATTGGCAAATCTACTTTTATGAGCGAAAAACCTAAAGCTGAAACAAATTTGGAATGCATATAGAGGTAGTCAGTCTAGGTTGACTGCAGGTCAATAGATCTGATCTGACTCTGACCACTTTGGCTTCTGATGGGACCTTTCTTCTTGATGCTCTTACTCCAACAGTGCAGTTTTAATAAGAGTTCTTAACCTGCTTTTATACCTTGGCGACACTGCAACTGCCCTCATGCCCAATCTTTCTGGCCCACTTGATTGATTTATGGAGTGTGTGCGCAGTATGGTAGTACGCTGGTTAGTACAGTTGCTTCAGGGTCCCAGGTTCGATTCCTGACTTGGGTCACTGTCTGTACAGAGTCTGCACGTTCTCCCCATGTCTGCGCGGGTTTCCTCTGGGTGCTCCAGTTTCCTCCCACAAGTCCCGAAAGACGTGCTATTAGGTGCATTGAACATCCTGAATTCTCCCTCTGTGTACCCAAACAGGCACCGGAATGTGGCGACTAGGGGATTTTCACAGTAACGTCATTGCAGTGTTAATGTAAACCTTCCAGTTTGTCAGTTTTCCCCACGTGAGTCCCCTACATAATCGCTTCATCACAGGATGCCTGGTGCAACTGCTTTCTGATTCTTTCAAGGTTTCACCATCTCACAGGCGATTGTGCAAGAGCCTTCGAATCATGATTGCTGGGCCAAGGATTGACACTCCACTCCTTGCTTCCAATCTTAATTGGGAGCTGCCCCTTCCTCGTCCGATCTTCCAACTGGGATCTGGAGAGAACAGTGTAGTGTACTGGTTCCGGGGATTCTTCATTACAGGGCAGCAGTGTCAGGGAAATTAAGCCTGTGGTAATCTAGGAGACAGAAAGATGAAGGTTTAAACAGATTTATTCTAAACTCAAAAGTAAAGCCCCACCCATGGAGCACAGCACAAATGTTCCAGGCCGGTCCCGATCTGGGGTGAGATTTAAAGGACTTGGTAACGAGTCCCCGCTGGGCGGGCCACCGCCTATTACCATGGGAACTCTTATACCACAAGCCCCATGTGGAGATCAATGAGTGATCCCCGTGGTCCTTGTGAGGGTTATCACAAAGCCCCTTTTCATGGCACTCGACTGTCGTAAAGCAGGCAAATTTAAAGGTGGGTAGTTGGGGTAGGTGGGGGTAGTTGGAGGCATGGGAGGTGGTTGGGGCATCAGAGAGGTAGTTGGGAGAGTGAGGGTGTAATTGGAGGGTATTTAGGGGATGGGAGAGTAGTTGAGTGGTCGGGAGGGTAGTCAAGGGAGTTGCGATGGTAGTCAGGGAATGTCAAGGGTTGGGGGTGATTGGGAGGGGGGCATCGGAACATAGGATCAAGAATAGGCCATTCGGCCCTTCAAGCTACTCCCTCAATCTGATCATGGCTGATCATCCACCTCAATGCCACTTTCCCGAATTACCTCCATATTCCATGTTGTCATTGGTATTCAGAAATCTATCGATTTCTGTCTAGTATATACTCAATGATTGAGATTCTAAAGCCTTCTAGCATGCAAGTTCAGCAGGTAATAGGGAAGGCAAATGGAGTTTTTCCTTTATTTGAAATGGAATGGAATATACGGACAGGGTAGTCTTGATATACTATACAAGGCCGTGCCTTGAGTACGGTGAACTGTTTTGGTTCCTTTACTTGAGGAAAGATGTACTTACATTGGAGGCAGAGCAAAGAAGGTTGACTAGGTTGGTCCTGGGTATGGAGAGAGAGAGAGAGAGTAGAGAGAGTCTCAGATTGAGATCTCCCATGCGTAAATCCCGTTATGGTCCTCTCGTGAGATTTAACGGTCATGACGGGATTTGTGCCCACGGCGAACGGGCCCGCTTAATCTTAGTCCCCACTGCCTTTGTGACTGTTTCCGAAGATCTCTTCATGATGGTTTATTTTTCAACAATTGGTCAGCTCTAAGACATTGACCTGTTGTACCTCATCTGTCTCCAGTTAATTCATTTTCATGTTGACCAAATGCAATTCCGTCGCAGGTGCATATTGTTCAACATAAGCGTTAAAAAATTCTGTTCACTGACTACTTCCAAATCAGGCTAATTCCAGGGGTTAAATCTAATGATGGCCTCAATTATATGACTGACCCCACTTAAGCAAATGTCATCATCCAGCTGAATTCAAATTAACTGGTCATGAGCCAACTTATCTTCATCTGATAGTGCAGCAAGGGAATGTGCCACTATTGGTCATCCACACTGCCTTTAAGAAATCCAATTGGATTTTTTTTAGTGCGGTGCCTAATCCACATTGTTTTAGAGTAGCAAATAACTAATTTTGTCTATGATATAGTTTTGGGCAGAAGACCTATCTGCTAGATACAAGTCATCGATAGAGTCATAGACACATACAGCACAGAAACAAGCCCTTCGGCCCGCCATATCTATGCTAACCTTTAAATACCAATTAATACTAATGAAGATCTTGAACCATCCCCAGCTGCATGTTGCCCAATTTTAAAATTTGGGCTTTAAGTTAAAGGCCTATATTCTGTATAAGAAGCCAGAATTGCTTCCCGGATTTTGCTTCTGATTCAGGTTCGAACTCAATAAATGTCAGAAAAATGGCAAATTGACACTTTGAAGATCAGAGGCGCGATTCACCGATCGCGGGGCTAAGTGTCCGTGAGGTCGTGAACGCCGACACGTTTTACGACGGCGCGAAACGGGCGCGGGCAGTAGGGATTCCGGCCCCCACAGGGGGCCAGCACGGCACTGGAGCGGTTCACGCCGCTCCAGCCTTACATCCTGGCGCGGACTGGGGGCGGCACCAACCCGCGTATGCGCAGTGGCGAAGCGCCAACCGACGCATGCGCGGTCGACTCACGGAACGCTCCGGCCCCGACGCAACGTGGCGTGGGGGTTCTGGGGCCGGGCGCGCAACAAAGTAGGCCCAGGTGTGAGGGGGGGGGGGAAGAGGCCGGCCCACCGATTGGTGGGCCCCGATCGCGGGCCAGACCCCATCGGAGGCCCCCCCCCCCCCGGTGAAGGAGTGCTTTTCCCCACCCCACAGGCCGCCCCCCGACCCTTCGCGCAGAGTTCCTGCCGGCAGCGACCAGGGGTGAACGGCGCCGGCGGGACTCTGGCGTTTCCGTGCGGCCGCTCAGCCCATCCGGGCCGGAGAATCAGCGTCCCGGCCGCGGACAGCGGCCCGCGACAGGCGCCGCGCCAAACGGCAATTCTCTGCACCTCGGAGAATCGCGCGCCTGCGTCGGGGCTGCGTGGCGAGGTAGCGTCGATTCTCCGGCCCGGGGCTGGGAGAATCACACACCTGGTCCCAATTCTGAAAACATGAGTCATCCCAAAGTGAATAGAACATTTCAGACTCCCATTGCGCTCAGTGAAATGGGGCATGATATTTTTGTCAGTAACAGAATAAGTACTGTTTGACTTGCTGCTACATCCTATTGAAAAGCAATGTGAGCAAGGGCAACCCACCAGTGCAATGGCCTTGTGCAATGGGAACTTCACCTGCATGAAATGGTGAAAACCACAAGCTGAAGGGCATAGATCACATCATTCAACACAGACCAACTGGGAAAAATCAAAGTTACCAATCAGCAATCACTGAAAACCTCCAATGGAAAGGATGTAGAAGTGGAATTACAGTAATCATCCGAAATCATGTTTGAAGAGATTCAGTCGCGATTTTACAATCAGCCATTAGTGCACGGGAAAAAAAGCCAGTTGTAACATACAGAAATGTAGAAGCTTAAATAATTGGTGATGGTTACTTTGCCAAGCCCATGGGTTCATTCGATCCCTGTTCAGTCCCGGCACCTTGGGGGAGGGTGTCGCTCGGAGGTCTCATTGATCCTTCATGGCGGTGAGCCTCTCAGTTTAAAGGGGTCTGGCGGATGGTTTGCAGCCATGCTTCCCGTGTCCTCCTTGCTGGGCTCATGACGATATCACCAAAGGGATTGCCCTTCTAGAGTGGCAGCTGGAAGGTGGGGGGTAGCAAGTAAATCCACAGGGTCAGCAAAGGGGACAACTGTGAGGTCGCTAGGTGGGGTCCCGTGATTTGCCAGGCTGCATGGGCAGAGAGGGGGATTCTGACAAGGCTTGGTTTCCAGTCTCATGAGAGAGCTCATATGTGGGGGGACGAGTGCAGTCAGAATGATCCCCCCACAGTCAGGCTGCACTTTGACGCCTGAGGGAATGAGATGTCTGTAGATCAAGGCCACTGGTTAAGGAGGCCATGGTGTCAGGGGTTAGTGTCTGGGCTGTGTGGTGATGTGCATCACTGTAAGCTAATCAGAGCCAGAGACTATGAAGGCATGTACATTAGAAAAGGATTCATATGAAGTAACTGAGAAGAAAATTGAAACGGACTGTTCTTTGGAAATTGGTACAATGACGAAAGAAACATTGGATCTAACATTTGCTGCACTACATATGGGAGAAATTGAGGGAAATGAACAAGGTTCTGTAATGTCTGGGGGAAGATTTAAAATTCCAAAGAAGAAAAGCCCAAATGAAGGACAACGGCAAGACAATGACAGTCCACCCACATTGTTTGCACCACCAGATGAAAACACTGCCAATTTATCCAACCCTAGTGAACAGCAAGCAGCTACCGAGGATCTACCCACGGTATGTGAAACGAGTGACGACAGCATCCCACTTCCCATGCAAAAGGTGCAAAGTGACAGACCTCAGCTAGTGCGTACAGAGGCACCCGACGATCACTGTGAGACCACTGGTGACTCCGGTGACACCACACTACTTCCACCCTCAATTGCTCGAACCTCTCCACTAGTCAATGCATTCCTGCATGTTCCGACTCCAGACGTGCAGCTTCAAGAAATCTCAGCTGACTCCAGTGAACCTGCTAAGACTCCGGACGGGGAGCATCAACAAAAAACAGACCAGACTCCAGATGGGGAGCAACCAAACGCCGACTCTGATTCACGTAAGCCGGACTTTACTCCAGACAGGCAGTGTCGCAACCTCGGTGATGGCACGCTCAGGGTGACAGCAGGTGCCACAATGACAGGAGATGGATCATGTGACAATCACCCTAGGTCAGCAATAACAAGCAGCAGCTACAGTCCAAGAGGAATACACCAATATTCACCACAGCTATGTCCACACATTTGTTCCACACCGACAGTGCGGCCAATGACAGCTCATGCTGGACAAACCCAGTATTCAGGTATGCAGCAGCCAGCAGTCTATGCAGCATATTCTCAAACAGGCCAGCACTACGGATTGCCCACTAATGGAATCAAGACCGAAGGAGGACTACCGCCAGCGCAATCTGCACTCCAGACTGGATGCCTTAGTTACAGCCCAGGATTTGCTGCACCACAGCCTGGCCAGACGGCACATTCCTATCAGATGCAAGGTTCTAATTTCACACCATCACCAGACATTGATGCGAGCAGCAATTCTGTTTCCAAATCGACAAGCTTCAATGCTTCTCAGCAGAATCACCCTTCCAGCACAGCATGTGACCAGAACCAGTATGCACAGTCTCATCCGACTTCAACATCTGGCACATCCATGACCTCGAATGATATTGTTGATGGTACCTCTTCAATGTCAACGACCTATCAGCTACAAGATGCCATCCAACAGCACCACCACAAACACAAAAAGAAAAAGACTCCAAAGCGGACAGCGCAGTGATTCGACCACTTATTGGTTCCTGTTGATGGCGTTCATAACCAAGAGAGACATTTGACCATGATGATTGATGGTTTATGGACTCACATGAATGATTTGGACTTATTGTTTAATCACCGTTCCATTGACTTGTATATACCTTACCTTCTCTACCTGTTCTTTGTTCAGTTTTTCTTAAAGTGTACAGAAAATATGAACATATATAAAGGGGAGGATGTGGTGATGTGCATCGCTGTAAATACATGTAAGCTGGACAGACACTAGAGGAAGCACCAGAAACATCACACACACACACTCAACCAATAGATAAGTTAGATGGGAGGCGATCAATGGACATTCACGATACACAAGGAGGTGACACGACCACAGGGGGGCATTACACCAACCCATACATAAAGGACACCACACACATGATCAGCCCCCTTCGGCCAGTGGAGACAATCAGTGAGGAGAGGCACAGGGTTGATTCATTATCACACCCACCACGTGGAAGACAGCAGCTGGTTAGTCAGTTTTGGTAGCTACAATAGGATTAGCAGTAGTGTCGAACTCAAGTTATAAAAGTGTACATAGTGTAAATAAATGAGTTGAAGTTATTTACACGTCTCGACCTTCCTTGACAAATGCAACACAAGGAAGCCGCTTATGTTACAAAGGAAACATAACAAAACAGGCTGTTCCAGTTGGAAGGCTTGTTTAACCCACAGCCCTTGTGAGCTGGGGGGAATGAGGGTGCCCTTAAGGATGAAAGTGACTGTAAATTGCGGTCTTCAAACGCATCAGGTGTGCCTCACCTCGCTCAAGGGGAAATCAGGTGCTTAATCAGCTCTCTAATCCTTCCTTGATGAGCCAATTGTGCCAATTTCATCAGCATTACAATGCACGGCGCAGTCACTCATCAGTCACCCCAGTCTTCCCATTCAGGAGATGAAGGGCGGCATCGTATTGTTCCCCCGCTAGGCCAGAATCTTTAGACGAACAGTACAAAATAAATAGGACTGCTGAAACATGTAAGTTTGATGTAAGATTATCAGAGGTATATTGAACAGGTCATCATTGTACAATGATTGACACGACACTCCCTAAAACCCCACAAAGTAGCCGATGGTGTCACGTAAGTCACATGTCTCGGTTCATAAAGAAATATTGCACACAAATACAATAACCAACATATGTAACATCCCTTCCCCTTTACTTCAAGGTCAATCGTTACGAATAACTGGTATTGACAAAGTCATTTACATCAATGTACAAGTGCAGGCATTATATTATTACATTGTAATAGCACAGTCAATAAGATAGATGATCAGGTGGGCATCCATTCCTCCACAGTTTCCAGCGCACTCCCGGGATTTTGTCATTCTTGACATTGGATGTATTTTCAGGTGCTCCAGTAGATGTTTCTACCCTGGAAGGTGTTACAGTCACTCTTTCTGAGGGAAGACTAGCAGCAACACATATTTCTGATGCAATGTTCTGTTCTGTCGATGAACGAGAAGTTACAACCCTTGGGATAGTTCTGGCACTGGTGCATGACCCTGTGTTGACAATAATTGATCTGCATGGCATCTCCACACAAATTAATCTGTTGTTTGGATTGTGTAGGAAAATGGACCTGATTGCGTCAATACCATCGCAGAGACCCACCTCTCATTAGTGGTGTAGCTATGCGCTAACACCGGTTCTCCTCCATGAAACCAGCGCTTCCTTGAGTTACATTCTCGTCTCAGTATCTGTGGCTATTGGTTTCACTCTATTATGTCAGATGTCTCCTCTGGCAATAGCAAAGCAAAGGCAGTCCTCAGCTTCATTTTCACCAATAGTTGTGTAGTTGTGTGTGGCGCATTTTGTTATGTTGCTAGAAGCATGTTCAGAAGGCGCTGAAGTTAACCTTGGTCTTTTGAAGTCTTCGGTGGTTGTTTCAAGGACTGGACAAACCTATGGACTAAACCATTCTTGGATGGGTCATAAGATGCTGACTCACTACGTTGAACTCCACACTTTGTTAAGCAGTCTTCGAACTCTTGGGCTGTAAACTATGGCCCATTGTCACTCACAATCTGTTTTGTTTTCCCGAATCTCGCAAAGATCTCGTCGAGTTTGTCAATAACCTGTTCTGCCTTGGTCGACTTCATTTCCACCACCTCAGGCAACTCATTTACAACGACCATGGACATGTGCCCCTCGACTGGACCAGCAAAGTCAACCTTCAGACGTTGCCGTGACATTTTAGGCCACTCCCATGGATGCACTGGGGACAATGGTGGTGCATTCCTTAACCTCTTTGGAACCACCTTCAATGCATTTAAATCCTTCCTTAACTAAGGAGACCATAGCTGCCCACAATATTTGAGATCGGTTTCACCAATGCCCTGTATAACTGAAGCATAGTGCGTCCTTAGTTTTACTTTTATGTGCAATTCCTTGATATGGTTCTTTGTATCTTCTTCGAATTTGAAATGTGATACAATCGGTGTATGCTCAACAACAACACCTTATATTTATATGGCGCCATCAACACAATAAAAAGAGCTTCGCAGGAGCATTATAAAGCAAAGCACAATACCAAGCCACATAAAGAGGTATTAGGTCAGATTAGGTCAAAGGGGGTAGGGTTTAAGGTGCACCTTAATGCAGGGCGGAGGAGAGATAGTGAGAGAATTGCAGAACTTGGGGCCTAGGCAACTGACATCATGGCCACCAATGGTGGAGTAATTATCACTGTCAATACACAGGAGGTCAAAATTAGAGGTGTGCAGATATCGAGTCATCGAGATTTTACAGCACGAAAGAGGCCCTTCGGCCCATCCCGTCCGGGCCGGCCATTATATTTTGGAGGGTTGCAGGAGATTACAGAGATAGGGAGGGACAAGGTCATGGAGGTATTCGAAAACCAGGATGAAAATTTGGAAGTAAGGATGTTGCTTGACCAGGAGCCAGTGTAGATCAGCAAGCACAGGGATGATAAGGAAATGGCACTTGGTGCGAGTTAAGACATGGGCAACAGAATCTTGGATGACATCTTGTTTATGGAGGACAGAATTATAGAAACCCTAAAGTGCAGAAGGAGACCATTTGGCCCATCAAGTCTACACTGACCCTCTGAAAGAGAACCCTACCCAGGCCCACTCCATACCCCCATAACCCCACCTAACCCCCAAATCCTTGGACATCATGGGGCAATTTATCATGGCCACGCCACCTAACCTGAACATCTTTGGACTGTGGGAGGAAACCGGAGCACCCGGAGAAAACCCACGCAGACACGGGGTGAATGTGCAAACTCCACACAGACAGTCACCCAAGTCTGGAACCGAACCCAGGTCCCTGGAGCTGTGAGGCAGCAGTGCTAACCACTGTGCCACCGTGCCGATCTGTAGGAATGTGGGAGACCAGCAAAGAATATATTGAGATGAGAGGTAACAAATTTCTGAACTTTTCTACCTCTTTCTGCTTCTTGAGGATGTTCTTTGAAATCTATCTCCTTGACCAAGCTTTTGTTCATCTGACGTAATCTGTTTCTGTGGTTCCATGTCCAAAGTGTTTTAATATCCCACTTGTTAAGCTCCTTGGGACATTTTGCTACATAAAGGTGTGATATAAATGCAATGTTCAACTTTATGATTTTCTTGACTGCATTCGACTGTTTACAAACATCCTTCCATCCTTCCTCTGCTCGTGGAGATGATGGGTGAAGTTTTAATTCGTTCATTTACTCAGAGTTAAAATCGGGCCCTATGCAGGGAATCCACTTCCAGGCCTTTCTCTCATTGTATGGACTGTGGGCAATAGAAGGCAATCCCAAATACTGCAGGTTTCCTGATTCACCATCAAGAGACAAAACAACGACCTGATCAGTTCAATGTGCCTTTTTGCTTTGGTGGTGCTGTTTCTGATCGGTTCTGGCTCTGTTGCTCCTGTCTGGTGACATATGTCATTTATTAATTCTAGAAATATAGTCCTGGACATGTCATCCTTTGTTCAGTGGAAGCACCCTTGCCTTTGATGCAGGAGGTTTTGTGATCGAGCACTATTTCCAGACTTGAGTACATAATCTACATCGACATTTCTGTGCTGTACTCCGGCGCCTTTTCGGGTACACTGAAGGAGAATTCAGACTGTCCAATTCAACCAACAAACACGTCTTCCGGGACTTGTGGGAGGAAACCGGAGCACCCGGAGGGAATCCGCGCAGACACGGGGAGAACGTGGAGACGCCGCACAGACAGCGACCCAAGCCGGGAATCGAACCTGGGTCCCTGGCGCTGTGAAGCAACCGTGTTTCTACCATGGCGTCCCATTCCTGTGGTGATATGCATCACTGTATATACACAAGGGGTTAATGTAAATACACTACAACTAAATAACCACTAGAGGGAGCACCAGAGATGTCATGACATGCAGATATACAGCCAATGGGTCATTACAACAGGACACAACCAATGAGCAGTCAAGACACCCAGAGGTGGCATTACCACAAGGGGGCATTACACAACCCATATAAAAGGACTGGGCACACATGCTCTGTCTCTTTCCACAGACCCACAACTAGAGAGAACATCAGGGTTGATCAGAAGCATCACACCCAGCACGTGGCTTATAGCAGACTGGTTTAGTTAGAATGAGTTACTACAGTTAGATTAGCAGGAGTCAAACTCATTAAAGAACTGTGTTAATAGGTCAATAAACATATTGAACTCATTACAAAGTCTGGACCTTCCTTTGTCAAAGCTGTTGCTCTTATTAGCCTTAGTTTTATTAGCTCTAATTCTGTCACCTTTGCTCACAAGTCGCCAGGTATCTTTCTGATACCGCCACGTGGTTCAAGCTCTAGTTATGATTAATAAGACAGCACACCACTTAATATGAGTAAAATCAACGGTCATTTATTATATACAGCAATAAATACTTATACAATAATCCTACTTTCTAGACTACTACCTACCACTACTGGCCAATACTTAACTTTGGGAATGGCCCACCAGGTCAGGGAAACAAATGGCTTATCGAATTGGGTCTGGCCTGCGGGATTCAAAGGCTGATACAGGTCATCTATCGGTTAGCGATCGCTGGAGTCAAACCTACGGTTTCTCGTCGATGGTTCTTGCGAAGGTTGCGAGCAGGAGAATAAGGGAGAGAAGGGTCGATCTGAACTTGGCCCCTTACTCTTATCGTTCCCAGGGGCTTCCCGCCTCTCGGGGTGGACCTTGACCCTGGTCCCAAGTGATTGGACTTGTTCCCAATCACTGGGTTCGATATGCTCCAATAATGGGGCGATTCCTTGATCGGGGGGGTGGTCGTTCACCTTTCTTTGTCTCGGCCACTGCTGGCGCCGAGAGGTCTGGATCGGCTTTCAATTGCTAATTTGTTGCAATTGTTCCCGGGGATGGCTGATTAAACTGCAGGTGGCTGGGTTGATGTGCTGCTAATGGTCGCAGGTATCGATCTGGGCCGACTTCCCCAGAGCCGAATATACTGTTCTGTCTGCAGCTGTCCGTTTGTGCCCTGTTGGCTGATTTTCCCATCAGCCTTTTCAGTTCGCCATTTTACATCGGGTTTTGGCCAAATTAATCGGGAATCAGCCATTTTAGGTGGCTGCAAAGCGTACATCAAGGAAGCAGCTTATGCTACACGAAGAGGCATAACACAACGATTCCCACTGCTGAAACTGTTCGTTGACTTATGCATTTTAACAAATAGTTCATTCAGTCCCTCCACCCCCCACCCGACCCCCTCTCCCCACCCACAACGTTTGGCGCCCTGAGCGACTGTCTAACTTGCCCCGTGGTTTCACCAGCTCTGGGTTAAAAGAATTCCAAAGAAAATTTGGGGGAATATTCTGTCAGTGTTTATACATTCAGGAATCATTACAAGATTGTATAGCGTGTAATCACAGTACAGATTTAATTAAATATACAGTTTGAATGGCAGATTTATAAGGAATGCGTGTGCCAGAAACCGATTGCCTGAGGTGCCCAGCGCTGATATCCAAATTGTGTGGCATATTCATAAATACCAGAGATGCAGAATCCTGTGCTACCTGAATTAAGCAGCTTCTTTATGGCCTAGATGTGCAGACACAAGTGCTGGTTTCCAACTGTTAACAATGTTCCAGAATTGAAGAAACAATGTAATATGTATTTTATACATTTTATAAACAATATGAACATGAATTTATACTCTGACAGGGGCTATTCATTGATAAATGCCCAAACAAGCTTGAAGAAGGAAACAAAATGTCGGCAGGTTAATGCTCAAGCCTTTCTTTCAGTCCATCTTATTATACTTACAAAATGTACAAATTAATCATCTGCTGTCCAATGCATGTGGATTATTGACTTTCAGATGTCTCTGGGTATTGATTTATGACAGTGCTGCACACAACTGGGATGTCGCTGGGAATTCAGGGGCCTGGCGAAGAGGACCTTTTGTGTGAGCTGTCAAACGGCAGCACTCTGAGGCATGTCCATTAATAAGACAACTCTGACAGTCCTGCAGCGGTTCGCCCGCAATCGGCACATGACTGCGGCAGGCTGTCGCTGATGTCTTCATGCTGCCAGCGGCTGATTTCCTAACCGCCTCGCAGGAGGGAAGGATAGTGGTGGGACCGTGCTCGGGCATTGAGTTCAAATTCCCCGCTCCAGCCACCGCTGCCTCACCGATATATGTCACAGCGTGGGCTGGATTTTCAGGGAGTCGGGGACACTCCACGGGCCACACAAATGGTTGGGCGGGGCCGGGAGGCAGAATTCCCGCCCTCCTTTTTGACATCAGAATTTTGCTGGCAAGGGAAGGGGTGGGCGGGGGCGGGCGGGTATGATTGCCATGGTGGGGAGGGAAGCCCAATTTCTTACCAGCGCCATTTGAACTCAGGGCCGCATTTCTGCTGCTGAAGTGCAGAGCTAGGGTCAGGATACCTTCTGACCTGCCTCAGTTGGAGGTTCACTCTGGTTAGTGGGCGTGGGATGGAGTCAGTCACACAGCCACCTGAAGAAAATCCTAGGCAACCGTGGGTGTGGGCGAGTGCCGAGGCTGCCTGGTTCGAAGAATCACAGAATCAGAGCAAAATACAGTGCAGAAGAGGCCCTTCAGCCCATCGAGGCTGCCTTGATTTTCTGGGACTTTTTTTTCCAGTTGTTTCTGAAACTGTTTGGCCCTCTAGCCCCATACTCTCTGACTCCCCCCCCCCCCACACACACACACACACACACTCACACACACACTCCCTATGGCCGACTCATGCCAACTCATGCACCACCCATCCCTCATGCCCCCATACCAACTCATGGCCCCCACTCAGTCCACCCTGGCCCTTCATGTTCTTCATGTCAACTCATCCCCCAAATCACCCTCATGGCCCTCATACTCTCTCTGCTACCTCCATAGCCACTCATCTACTATCCACCATTTGCTGACCTCAGGAACTATTTGGAGAGGAACAAAAATAAAGTTTTAACAACCTGATACAACCCTAATTACTACAGACTTGATGGTGACAAGACCCTCAGTCATAGAACCTATTTGAGGTTTAAATCTCCTCAAGTGGTTAATCCCTTATAAAACACATTTTATTCATACCCGACATCAATGACAGCTAATCCTTAAATAACAAAAGTAGAAAATGCTGGACAATCTCAGCAGGTCTGGCAGCATCTGTGGAGAGAGTACTGAGCTAATGTTTTAAATCTGGATTACCTTTTGTCGGAGCTGGAAAGCAATGGAAATGATACGCGATCTATGCTGTTGTGAGGGTGGAGCTGGGGCTGGACAGAGGACCAGCGATAGGTGAAGATTGACAAAGATGTCGGTGGGAAAATTTAATTTTCCCAAATCTTGCAGTCTTGATTCTTGTGTAAACTGTGCAGTAGAATCTTCGTATTCTCAGAGTAATGTATTATGGAGAAATTTTGTGTAGCATTAACACTTTCACCCATCTTTCAAAGCCGAGTTGGCTTTCATTCCGTCAACGTGGACTATGCAGGTCCACTGAGAACCATTTCTGAAGCAGGCCTTCTTCTAACGACAGGGCAGAAAACTCCTCTGACCTCCATGTCATGATTCAGGATCGCTCCCTTGAAAGTGCAAAAAAGCTAGCTGAAATCTCCAAGAGCGCAATACATCACTTCCAGCAAAAGTGAGTCAAAACCACTTCACTGGAAGTTGAGTGGTTATCCTTTAATATTGCCACGGAACACATGTTCGGCTGGGACTGATTAAGAGAGGGCTTTAAGTGGACCTGCATAGTTCACGTTGATGGAAAGACAGACAACTCGGCCTGAAAGATGGGTGGAAGTGTTGTGGCCACTAATATTTCACTTCAGAGCTCACTGCACTGACACCATATCCAATATCGCAACCGATAAACCCTTATGAGACTGCCTCTCTTAAAATTATGCACTACATGCTCATTCTCTATTTAAAGTCACATGTAGTCAAATGCAAGTACTCAAATCCACACTTACATTTTGTTATAAATTAATTGCATTGATAACCAAACTAATATACATTTCAATCTCTACTGATAAAGCTTATAGTGGCATAACTGAGGGGCTGGTTTAGCACAGTGGGCTAAACAGCTGGCTTGTAATGCAGAACAATGCCAGCAGCGCGGGTTCAATTCCCGTACCGGTCTCCCCAAACAGGCGCCGGAATGTGGCGACAAGGGGCTTTTCACAGTAACTTCATTGAAGCCTACTTGTGACAATAAGCGATTATTATTAACTGGTGCTTTTTTTTTGTAAATTCACGTCTGCTCAGAAACAAACTATTCCATCTGTAAGGCTCCTGATTGGGATCATAACAAGAAATTCCTTTCTGAAGATTTACTATTTTTGGTCTGGTGTTTTTTTCTTTGAACTGTCCTAAATCAAAGCGCATTTAACAAAATATGGAAATACTGAATTCATAGCTCTGTCTTTACCAAGCTGTAAATCAGTAGCATCTGATACAAGTATTTCTGAAAGTTGTTACTTCAATGTTCCAAAACGATGATAGATTATTATTGGACTCTGTAACTTCTCTTTCGTTTCCCTGTCTCTTTCTTCTTCAGCGTGAAACCTGTTGATTTATCATGAAAAATATGAACTCTTAAATAGCAAACCTTTGAGGTGGATAACATAATGAAATAATTCACAGAGACTTTGGGCATGTCATTTTCTGAAGGATATTGATCATCATTACATGACGCATGTTGTGAAGAATTATTATTAGTTGCGGTACTTGCCACAAGGGTGTTAGAAAATGGTGGATCAGTTCACTTAGGAAGATTCTCAGCTGACCTAGATCTGAATGGCGAACTTCTGATGTTTTCAAGGAGGGAATGGCTGGAGTAAGGCCAGAGTGCCTTGTGTTCGATGTGATAGCTGGACTTTGTGGACCTGCTAAGCTGGTGTGCTCTCGTTTCCCCGCACCCCATTGGTTAAATCCGCAGTTAACAGTGATGTAACCCTGGCAGCCATGCTGGTGACTTCTTTGTCTGCCCGGGTGTTGTATTGAGGATGCAGAAAAGGGAAAGCTGAAAGCAAGACCTTGATACACATGCACAATAACCTGAAGAATTTCTAAAAGTACCTTGCTTGGAAAGGAGTAGAATTGACAAATTAGCACTTTCGATGCAGAGCTTTATGTGATGGATTTTGGGGATGGAGTCCAGTTTATTCCGGCTTGATGTTCCATCTCATAATTGATGAAAGTTGTGCAGGGTGTGCACTCGTGAATTCTTTCAACGTGCGCTCTTGTTGCAACACCAGAAGCATTCATTTATAAAGCCAGCCCCTATTTGTTGTAATGTAATTGAAAAACACCAGGAACCCCCCCACCAGTCACCACACCCCGCGCCACGAGCTACAGTGTGTTTTCCAAGGCTGGAGCAGACACGCCATTGGGCGGCAGCGAGATCTTTCAATCTTGCCAATGTCTACAGCGTTTTTCTTTGTTCGCCAGTCGTGCTGCCGGGAAACCCGGCACAAGGAGCCGCCATCAGCGGGTCCGGCTGAGAAATTCATCCCCATATCTATAAATATACAGACATGCAGTCAAATCTCAATGCAAATGTGCTTAACATGGAAGGCTTCTCTACTTTAATTTCCACATTGTCGACGTGCTGTGAAATAGGTGAGAATTTTGGTTCATTTAATTTTTTTTATTGTTCCTGGTTTCTGGAACCATCAAAGTTTGTCTTAAAGCAGAAGACAAAGATTGCAACGATCCAACAGGTCTTAACGGGCGCGAAACAACTGGAAAGAAAATCGATGTCTGGTTTTGGGCGGGTTCAGTGGGGCTTTCACAGTGGCTGCAGCACCGAGAAACATCTCGCTAGTCAACGCCATCTTGCCGTTTATTTTGGCCTCGGGGCGTTTCTCTCTGCCGAGGCCATACTTCGAGTAATTTCTTGTTGTGGAACCAGCAGAAAAGGCTCCTCGCAGATCGAGGTGCCATCTTGGAAGGTTGTCCCAATCTCCCCCCCCACTTTTGATCCCCCCCTTTTTTCAGACCCCCTCCCTTCTCACCAACCTCAGGAGGCCCCTTGGGAACACCCCCTCATTCCCCCTCCACCTGGTAAGGCCCCTCCCCCCCGGGCCCAATCCTGGCACTCAGGCATCCTGATACTGCCAGCGTGGCATCCTGATACTGCCAGCGTGGCATCCTGGACGTTCCCTGCCAGCCTGACAGGGTGGCACTGCTGGGGTGCCCAAGTGAGTGACAAGGTGCCACCCTGCCCTGTCCTTGACCACCCAGGGGTCTCGAATAGCCAGGGAGACCCCCCCCCCCCCAGCTGCCAGTACACCCGGTCCACGTTTGTGTGGACCAGTGCAAAATGACTCCCTGGCAAGGTTTTGCCTCTCGCAAGAGGCCTCTCGTGTGATTCGACAGCCTCATCCTGACACCAAGTTGGGCGGGACGGGGCCACTGAACAGTGGCCATTGATGTGGACCGTGCTCATTGTGGTAGTGTGGGATAAACATGCATTCCCAAAAAGGTGCTCCTTGAAAACGGGACGGCTGTTTTCTCAACACCGGAGGAGAGAAACGGAAAATCATTGACAAAAACAGGAATCAAATTCCTCTGTTTCATTCTTTTTACATCTCCACTCTTCACAGAATATTAGCTAGAATATTGATTAAAAAGAGAACTCCCTCCAGTCTGGGTACACCATAGCCCATTGTACATGACATGATACCTCTATCTTTCACAATCAAAATCGCAGCTCAGCTCGGCAATATCCCTATAGTGACAGCAAGCTCATTAACCAGGCTAAACCCAGACGACAAGAAATGATTTTAGCTGCAGTAATACAAACCTCCCACATGGAGTAGTTTGGATGAAGTTATTGAGAATTTATTAAGCTCGTGTAACATCTATCTCCTGTTTTGATTCGCCATTTATCCATTTTTCAATCAATATTTCTGAATAATTGCGCTCACTAAGTTAACATTTCAAAATGGTCATGCTTGACATTAACTTGATACAAAAAAAGAAAGATTTCATTTTCACGCACAATTATTCTTCAGGTGCATGCCCGCGGGATCTTCTGGTCCCTCCGACAGTGCTCCCCTTCCGCGGGCTTTCCAGCTGCGAGGGATGCATTCAATGGGAAATCCTGTTGACAATGGCGGGATCAGATGATATCTCTGCTGGCAGATGGTGAGACATTTCCCCGTTGCCGCGAACCAACGGGTTGCTTGGCAAAACCCATCCAATGGCTTTGGTTTTAACTCGGGAGTGCATCCTAGACTGGTGTGAGTAGAAGGGACAGTAGAATGGGAACCCTTCCGGCGTTTGGGGCCGGATCTCAGAATGAAGCCCGGGTGCCATTTTAACCTCAAGGCCATGTCTGAATAATCCGGGACAGTCTCCCAAAAGAAACGAGGGGGGCTGACGGATTAGAATTCCAGGGTCCGAGAAACATTCCCCTGCATAACCTTGCAAGGGCTTTGGCAGTCAGTGCCGGTTCCAAGAGGGCGAGGAAAGGCTGGGGCTGGGAAGGCCCATGTGATTCCTTATGGGGACTGGCCGGGGAACACTCCTCTTCTTCCTGGCCCACAAGGATTTGATAAAAACGTAAACTTATCTTGGCCTCTTCTGAACAGCCAGCCCCTCCCTTGACTACAGAGGGAGCCATGGGTTGCTTCAAAGTCAGTAAGGTGTCGCCGGCAAGTGAGCTCGGCCAAATCAACTCATTCTTGCTTGGGGAAGGAGGAAGTTAAAATGGAGTCCAAAGTATCACATTGAACAAAATACTTTTCTGTGGATTGAGGGCCTTGTCAAATTTTGGTTTTTGAAGGGAGGTTATGATGTGAAGTTATTTTTATCTGAATGGGCGAGCATGGTTTTATTGGTCTTCTTTATCCATTTTGTAATAGTATTACCTATTTTAGTACCAATCCACATCAACTTAAATTCCTCGTTCTTAAATACCATCTGGCATTTATTTTATTTTATTTATTTTGTCATTATAAATTTAGAGTATCCAATTCTTTTTTTCCAATTAAGGGGCAATTTAACATGGCCAATCCACCTGCCCTGCACAACTTTTGGGTTGTGGGGGTGAAACCTACGCAAACACGGGGAGAATGTACAAACTCCACACGGACAGTGACCCAGAGCTGGGATCGAACCTGGGACCTCGGCGCCG
Source organism: Scyliorhinus torazame (assembly GCF_047496885.1). Taxonomy (NCBI): domain Eukaryota; kingdom Metazoa; phylum Chordata; class Chondrichthyes; order Carcharhiniformes; family Scyliorhinidae; genus Scyliorhinus; species Scyliorhinus torazame. The sequence goes on along the minus strand of NC_092721.1, from coordinate 20,259,949 downwards.
TGAGGCAGCAGTGGTAACCACTGTGCCACCGTGCTACCCTCCACCTGCCATATATTGGTCCAGTTGCTGCATCCTTTCAATCTCTTTCAGTATTATCTTTCTTTGATATTCTGTGCTCACACATAACTTTCCATCATCTGAAACCATAGCCATTCTACTCTTAGTTAACATCAATCGCAAATGTTAATTCATGCCACTGGTCACTACTGTCCAATTGGAACATCTGCTAACCATCCCACCTTTCTGTTTCTCAATATTTACCAAATTTAACTTCCTGTGTCTGACCAAACAAAGGGCTTTTTTTAGAAATCAAGTTTTATAAATTGACCATTTACCAAATTTATTTACAGCATCATAGCATTTCAGTAGGTGTATTATGCCCTGGTTTTCAAGCTCACATACCCTTGCAATTATTCACTTTATTTTTGTGAAGTGGGCTTCCTTTATAATAGGAACCAATAATTTATCCAATAACAGATGACATGTTAAAGGGCTTAAATTTCCCTAGATCGTTTCATAAAAATTAGATTGGTGATCATTTTGACGATCACCCCTGTGCTCAATGAACAATGAAACATTTCTGTTCCAACTCCTCATCTCCTGCCCTCATTTCTGTAAGCATTTCTGAATGTATTCCACCCGGTACTGACGCTTTAAGGATGTCCAAGCACCTTTTAATGACCTTTTTGATACTAACTTCCAGTTTAGCCATTCAAACATCTGTCCAAACCGTATTAAGTTAGTAGAGAAGAGTATGCATATAGCCTTGTGGAGCCTGGCAGCTGCCTAATGTTGGTAGTGATTCACTTGACAAAGGTGGTCCCTGAGTGGGTATGCACTTGGTTGCCAAGTAGGGAGTGAGGAACTGCTAGGTATGCATTCATCCAATCTCTTGCAGTCTACTGGACGGCACGTGTGTGTAACTTGGCTGATACTGGCTTCAGAAGCTCATTATGTTGTCTGAACGCCATCCAAGAATGAAAACCATGGCAACATTCATTATGTCAGTGAAGTCACGTAAGCGCTCCCACAAAATGCCAAACTACAGGGTCGCCTTAAATCGGCAGTTTAATTTTTACACGTAAGGAGTTCATCAATTAGCATAATCTGCTTATCGAAAAGGAAAATAATACTGTGCTTCATATTTAAATGAAATGAAAATCACTTATTGTCACAAGTAGGCTTCAAATGACGTTACTGTGAAAAGCCCCTAGTCGCCACATTCCGGCGCCTGTTCGGGGAGGCTGTTACGGGAATTGAACGGTGCTGCTGGCCTGCCTTCAAAGCCAGCGATTTAGCCCTGTGCTAAACAGTCCCTGACAGCATTTCGTTCTTCAAGCACCTTGAATACCGATTTCACTGGATCTTACAGGTGCACTATCCTAGTTCTGTTTGTTGAAAAGGAAGTCCATCAAAGGGCTGTATTGATCATAAAATGTTCCAAACGTTTGGAGTAAGCTCAGGTTGGGCAATCAATAAGGAACTTACAGTGCATTAGAGGAAGCCAGTACTGAGAGTATGGATATGATGTCAGTGTCATGAGAGAAAAGGAGAGGGCCACGAATAAGGGATGCTGACTAAATGAGGGATTACATGGAAATAAATCATTGTTCTGGGTCAAAATCCTGGAGCTCCCTCCCTAACAGCACAGTGGGTGTACCTAAACCTCAAGGATAGCAGCGGTTGAAGAAAGCGGCTCACCACCACCTTCTCAAAGTCAATTGGGGATGGGCAACAAATGCTGGCCTAGCCTTTAATGTATCATCCCATGAAGGAATTTTAAAAAAATCCAGATTTCTATCTCTATAAATTTGCATACCATGCCAAAATACATTGAGATATATGTTGCAAAATGGTAACATAAATTATGCAGATTTACAACTTGTAAACAGAAGATTATTTTTCTCGAACTCCATGGGCTGGATTAACTGTTTCAGCGACTAAGGGCGGGATTCTCCGATTGCCGATGCCAAAATCGCATTCGGCGATTGGCCGGAGAATCCATGTTTACTCCGAAATCGAGGGCGGTGCCGTTTGTCGGACGCTCCATCCCCTCAAAAACAGTATAATCGCTGAGTACGCCGCACTCCATTGGGATGGCCACAGGACGTCACCTGAGGCCCTCCCCAGATGCTCCGCCCCTGATGGGCTGACTTCCCGACGGCGTTGGTCGCATGTCCTCTCAGTTTTCGGGGACCTCGCATGGCGGCTGCGGACTGTGTCCAGCGCCGCCACAGTCGGGGGGGGGGGGCAGCCGTTCTGCTGGTCGGGGGGAGGACTTCGGTGGGGGTTGGGGGGACTGGTGGGGGGTGGTCTGGGGGTGGCGAGAGGGAGTTACAGGGGGGCACTATCAGGCAGGCTGGGTCTACGGGTGGCCAGCACCATGTTGTACGGCATGGCCGTCGCAGGTCGCTGCCATGCGCATGCGCGGCCACAGACCCAGCCATTCTCCGTCCGTATCAGCAGGGGGGCTTTACGTGGCGTGGCTGCTAGCCCCCCACCAGGTGGAGCATTGGTGCGGGGGCAGCGGTAACATTTTGGTCGTAAGACCAGACGCTTCCTCCGGAAATAGCCACAAAATCAGAGAATCCAGCCCGAAGTGTTGTCGCCGATGCAGGATTTGTGGACTTTCACAACAGCAAAACTGACGCCGAACCTGGATCGATTCAGCAACTGTGTGTAGCGATATGCACCACTGTATATACACAAGGGGTTAAGGTAAATACACTACAACTAAGTAACCACTAGAGGGAGCACCAGAGATGTATATACACATAGACAAACAGGAAGTAGACTCTCTTCACAAGATTGACAGCGGGTGAGCAGGACACAGACAGGCAGCTCAGATGTAACATAGTATAAGTGCTGGAGAGAGAACAAACTCATAGAAATAAAGCATCTTCTTCAACTGTAAGACTACGCGCTTTATTCAGACACAAGGAATAATACATGGTACCAGGTGACTTCAGAACGCTTACTAGAAAAGTTACAAAAGATGCAGACAAAGCAAGATCGAAAACAGAAGAAAACTCGGATGTGGGGAGACTTTGCTGAGTCGATGAAATTCGTTGGAACCCCACTGCAGCTGAAAACAACCGGTAATTTAAGTCATAAATGGAAAATCTTTAAACAAATGTTTGAATTATATATCGTAGCTAATGAGTTGAGCGCGGCCTCAGAAGAAATGAAAATAGCACTTCTCCTAGCAGGACATGAAGCTAGAGAAATCAATAACTGCTTTAATTACATGAAAGGTGAAGAGAACACCAAATTTGAAGTAATACTTAAAAAATTTGAAGATTACTGTAACACCAGTAACAATGCTGCTTCAAGGCATTCAATGCTCAGGGACAAATTGCACAGGGAATGAGTGTTGCGAAACTCAAGCAATCATCAGAACAGAAAGGTCTAATGCTGGAAATTGCGATTGACAAGTGCAGATCGCAAAAAAAAATAACTTTAAGTTTTTAACAAGAACAAAACGTCAAGAAAGTTATTTTCCACGGGTCTGAAGAAGTTAAAATGGCATCTGAGCACATTTTTAAATGCCTGGGGAACAAAAGCCGCAAATCTAGGTCTGCGCATGCGCAGGAAATGGCAGCCGCGCATGCACAATTGAACAAAAAGAGCGCACAGCTCGAAGAGGTATCTGCGCATGCGCAAGCCACACATGCGCAGTTTATAAAAAAGTGCACAGTAAAGAAAAATCGATTTGCGCATGTGCAATCGATTCCGACGCTTTACATCATGAGCGTCATGATGTCAGAGGCCCTGGACCACGCCCACTTAAAGGGGAAATGCACAAAAATTGATAAAAATAGTTTTAAAGCTACAAAACACAATTCTTTTACCTCGAAAGACAGAACAATGCCTGAACGTCTACCAGTAGTTGAAAACAACCTCCGCAGCACCCTGGAACAAGCAGTTTGCACCACCCAAAGTGAAGAGCACAATGATAAATCCGAAACAAAAGAAGATGATTTGTTTATTGAAGAATACTACTCAGACATGGCTGAGTTATTCGGATATGATGATCATAAAGGCTTCAACGCCGCGGTTGAAAAGCTCAACACGACTCTACTCATGGTAGATGAATCCAATACCATGATGCAATGGCAGATCGTCGATACATTGGATGACAGCAATCTGTCAAATACCCAAGAAGAAAACGATGCCACAGAGAGTACTGAACGACTCCATTGAGAGAGCACAGATCGACTCCACAGGGAGCTCATTGACAGACTCCAAAATGGAAGCAACTCAAGACTCCATAGCGAAGTCCATGCATGAACAAGACCATGAAGGTCTATCAACCTTATCTGAGCAACCAGCAGCAGATTTTGAAAGTCTACCAAGCTCATGTGAACAACAAAAAGACTATGAAAGTCCACCCAGCTTATTTGAGCCACCAGAAGAAGACTATGAAAGTCTATCCAGCACAGGAAAAAGTCCAGGTCAGACAACAAAGATGACACACAGAATCGCTACCACAAGCATAGAACAAAAGGTCTGAATCAGACAACAAAGTGATTCGACCATTCAAACACCTCATGATGACTTCTTGGTTACTTAAACCAAGAGCATGACGACGTTCACAAAGAAATGACCACATCAACATCACCACTTCAACAATAGAAGAAGAAAGTAACTCAACCGTACAAATTCATAACGTTTGGACTCATAAATTTATTTTATTAAGATTGGACTCATAAATATTAATTGGCTTTGTATAATCATCAATATCATCACAACTTGTGCATATCATCATTTATCTACCTGTGTTGTTCAATTTTCTTCAACAAAGTACAGAAAATATGTAAACGGAAAAAAGGGAGGATGTAGTGATATGCATCACTGTATATACACAAGGGGTTAAGGTAAATACACTACAACTAAGTAACCACTAGAGGGAGCACCAGAGGTGTATATATACATAGACAAACAGGAAGTAGACTCTCTTCACAGGAACGGCAGCTGGTGAGCAGGGCACAGACGGGCAGCTCAGATGTAACATAGTATAAGTGCTGGAGAGAGAACGAACTCATAGAAATAAAGCATCTTCTTCAACTGTAAGACTACGAGCTTTATTCAGAGACAAGGAATAATACACTGTGGAGGGGCGAGCACCAGCGCCACGTGGAACACAATCAATTCCAATGAAAAACAGTACGTGATTCGCTGGGTCTGTGATTGACACTCAGGAGGCTGTCAAGCTGCAGCTGCACATACACATTACAATCCCCACACACATTCATCCCAGTCAACAAATGGCACTAGTTGTGCTGGAGTCTGCCCATTCAGCTGATGGGTTGGCTGGGACCAGAGGGCATCTAGGGGGGTGGCCTGGGGGAACACCTATATGACCCGTGGCCCTAAGCTCACAGTGGGCAGTCAGCGGCGTGCGCAGCTGCATGGCTGCCTTGCCAGCTGCGGCAATGGTGTTCCATGCCCATCCACCCCGACCCCACAGCCCGGGCCACCCCCCACTACTCCCCCTCCCTGGCAGAAGCCCCCCTGGCCAGCGGCACAACTGTCAGCAAACTATGGCGATGTTGGACACTTACTGTATATGCTCTCTCTTCCTCAGCAGCCACCACGCCGGTTTCACAATTTTTAAAAGCACAAGTGAACCGCGCCGTCGGGAACTCGGCCCCTCGGAGGCGGAGCATCTAACTCTCAACCGATTTAGCCCATCCCCTAGCATGTTATGGCTTCTTGTTCCGGTCACGTGGTTACTGGCTGACTGTCCTTCTGGGGGAGTGGCGAGCAGTCGTCCTCTCCCCCACCCCCCACTCTGCCGCACACTCTCCTCCCCACCCCCAGCGTAAGATGCAGCCCTATGTCTGGCAGGTGAGAAGACAATTGGGCTGGAGTCTGGTTCGCTTCCTTATTGAGTGACCTGGCTGCAATAAATAGACAGATACCTGAAAAAATGAACAAGTGGACAAATTAAAACAGGGCGACTGAAAGTGACAAGAGTTCTAAAAGTCAGTGGCTTCACAAATAGAAAAACAAAAATCAACATTTGAACTTTGGACAGAAGAGCTAAGTTTCGAGCTGATAGCTTTGGAGAAGAACTATTCAGGCAGGAGAGCTTGCGTGTTAAGGTCTTGGCAGTGGCATTAATATAGAATACTGAGGATCCAACGATGACTCTGTTCTTCACTTAATAAACTTGGATTGAGTGAAAGAACATTTTTGGGTGTTACTCCAAACACACAATTTTGAAAAGGATTGACAGCTTAGCTATATTTCTCTGACACAGTGATAGGAGGACCCTGGTATGGAATAGGCTGTACTCATCAAATCCACTATTTATAGGACAAACTGACTGGAGAAGCTTGTAAATCGTGCTCCCTGCACATGTTTTTTAAGGAGCAATCACACTTATTCTGGCAAAACATCTGCAACAAATGGAGCATCAGGGGTTGCTACTTTTTTAATTAAAGATTGCTCAGGGCAAACCTTTTAGTGACTCTTGAAGCCACAATGTCCTTCAGCGTAACGTTTATTTGAAATGAAGTGAATAATTTATGCCAATAGTTTCCCTGACAGGTATCGATATTTACTTGTCTCCTATCAGGGAGAGAAATATTTTTACCTGTCTGATTTAACTGTCAAAATCAAGAGACCTCAGCATTGGTGCCATTGAACGCTTGAAGAAAGACAGAATTTGCATTTATATAGCACCTTTCACAACCCCTGGATGTCCCTAAGTGTTCTCCAACCCATGAGGTGCATTTTGAATTGCTGAAATTTAGGAACCATGGCTGCTGATTTGCGCACAGCAAGACCTCATCAACAGTAATTAAATAAATGAGCTGCTGGGGGCAGGCTGAGGGATGCACCTTAGTCAAAACACTAGGGAGAATGACTCAGCTCTTCTTCAAATAGTGCCGTGGGATCTTTTACATCCGATGTCAGATACAGAGGCAGAGAATCCCTACAATACAGAAGGAGGCCGTTCGGCCTGTCGGGTCTGCACCGCCCCTCTGAAAGAGCACCCCACCCAGGCCCAATCCCCGCCCTATCCCCGTAACTCCAATAAAGGTGGGGGAGTGGGACTTGCCAAGTTCCTCTTGCAGACAGCTGGCATGGTGACAAGGAGCTGACTGGCCTCCTTCTGAGCTGTAACTATCCGATGATTCTACGATTCCAAAGAAGAATCAGGTTACCCAGAAAAAACAATGGGACTGGCCTTTAACCCCATGAGTGCACATCAGCGAACAGGTCAACATGGCATCTTTCAATGAAATGGTTACAAAATCCAGCAAGGCAAGGCTGACTTCCTCATAGGAGTTCCCTTTGTTGCCCATTCCAAATCACCTTTGAGGGGCAGTGAAGAGTAAATGACATCACTGTGGGTTGGAGTCACATGTAGGCCAGGCCAGGTACGAATGGCAGATTTCCTTCCTTAAAGGACACGAGTGAACCTGATGGGTTTGTTTACGACAATCGATGATAATTTCATGTCCAGCACCAGTAAGGCTAACTTTCGATTCCAGTTTGTTTTTTTGTGAATGTGTAGCAGGGATGTTGATCACTGTTTGGGGTAAAAGGGTGCAGAAGCCTATCTTTTATGTAAATCATTGTGGGCTCACGGTAATTCATTCTGGTGGGAGCCTTTTACCCTGCTCCTTCTCACTTCCCTATTTTTTAATGAAGGGGCAATTTAGTGAGGCCAATCCACCTACCCTGCACATCTTTGAGTTGTAAGGGTTAAACCCACGCAGACACAGGGAGAATCTGCAAACTCCACATGGACAGTGACCCGGGGCCAGGATCGAACCCGGGTCCTCAGCGCCGCGAGGCAGCTGTGCTAACCACTGCGCCACCATGCTGCCCTCACTTCCCTTTTTTGAGCTCTCCAGTGTATCTAATATAACTCTGGTTCTCATTCACCAGACTAACGTTATCTAACTGGTGGCAGCATGGTGACGCAGTGGTTAGCACTGATGCCTCACAGCTCCAGGGTCCCAGGTTCAATTCCAGACTCAGGTGACTGTCTGTGTGCAGTTTGCACTTTCTCCCCGTGTCTGCGAGGGTTTCCTCCATATGCTCCAGTTTACTCCCACCGTCCAAAGATGTGCAGGTTAGGTGGGTTGGCCATGCCTTAGTATCCAAAAGGTTAGGTGGGGTTACTGGATTACGGGGAAAGGGTGGAGGTGTAGGGTGCTCTTTCCGTGGGGTGCAGACCCGATGGGCTGAATGACCTCCTTCTACACTGTAAATTCTATGATTCTATGTTTCTATGATTCTAAACCCTGGCATCATAGGATTGTCTTATGACGAGCGATTGAGGAAACTGGGTCTGCATTCTACAGAGTTTAGAGGAATGAGCGATGATCGCATTGAAATTTAAGGATTCTTACAGCGTGTGACCGGGTAGATGTGGGTAGGATGTTCCCCTGCTTGGTGAGTCCAGAACCAAGAGACCCAGTCTCAGAATAAGGGGCAGATGATTTAAGATTGAGATGAGGCGGGATTTCTTCACTCAAAGGGTGGTGAATCTTTGGAATTCTCAACCCCAGAGGACGGTGGAAGCTCAGTCAGACAGAAATTGTTAGATTTCTGGATATACATAGATACATAGAAGAGCAGGAGGAGGTCTTTTGGCCCTTCGAGCCTGCACCACCATTTATCACGATCATGGCTGATCATTCAACTCAATAGCCTAATCCTGCTTTTTCCCCCAAGTGCTATATCTAACCGCTTCCTGAATATAATATTAATGACATCAAGGGATATGAAGATACTGGGAGAAAATGGCATAGAGGTAGATGATCAGCCATTATCTGTTTGAATGGCAAAGCAGAGTCAATGGGCTGGATGGTCTATTCTAGCTCCTATACTCCTATGTTCTTACTCACTTCTCCTTCCCAGATCCTGTTCTGTGTCTTCAGTGACTATGATGTGGAGATGCCGGCGTTGGACTGGGGTGAGCACAGTAAGAAGTCTTACAACACCAGGTTAAAGCCCAAAATGTTTGTTTCAAACACTAGCTTTCGGAGCACTGCTCCTTCCTCAGGTGAATGCTCAATGTGTTGCAGCATCTCACCAAGATGAATTCAACGCCACCCTGCTCCTTCTCTGAGACTGTCTCTGAGGAGGAAAACAGCGGCAGTGATACGGGGGTGGCACCATCGGCAAGCCACCCAATCACCTGAATGAACATAGGTCACCCTGTTGTGTACTACTTGGTCTTTTCTGTGGCTCTGTTCCAATTAGGGCAATCCTTCTTTCTATATTGTCTATGTCCGAATGCTTAGAGTCGCCAGGTATCAAATGTTTCAACCGGCTATCGATCAAAGAGCCAAACACCAGTTAGTTAGTTCAAGGTCAAGTGTACTTTATTTACAGACAATCAATCATGCAACATAAACTCTACTCGTCAACTATACCTATTACTAAGACAACCTGTACTTAACTTCGGGCACCCGGCTTAGGTCAGGAAACGGTGGCCGCTGTTCAATTCTGGATCTCTTGGGTTCGAAGGGGTAACTGCTGCTCAGCTGGGCTCATCCGTCTGGTAGTGGGCATTGAACTCGAACTTGCTTCTGGTGTTGCTGCAGTTGGCAATGGCCGTGACTGGGGTACCAAGGCCAAAAGAGAGCGAACATATGGCGAACTCTTCCTTTATACTCGGGGGGTTTTCGCGCTCTTTTGGGCAGTCCTTCGATTTGGGCCCCACTAATTGGGTGATCCCTGATCACTCTGTTCGATTCTTTAACCAATAAGTGGGCGGGTATCTGGATGGCTGGGCCTGTCCCAAGCGGTCATTGACCCCGTTGTTTGCGTTTCCCTTGGACAGGGAGTGGCGCCGAAATGTCTGGGACTGTCCCGGTAGCTGGAGTACCTTTCGTTTGTGTTGGGGGAGATGGGCCATCACCTGCTAATCGGCCTGATTAACATGCTAATTGGACGGAGTTTCGATACCGTCTGGACTTTTGCTGACAAATATGCATTTCAGGCTCTGAGCCTGCCTGATTCTTGGCTTGTCCATTTTACCCATCAGTCTTTGCGAGTTGCTCTGTACCTAGTTGGAAGTGGCCATCCCAGATGGCTACAACCCTTCCTTCAGAGTCAGAGGGGACAATATCCCGGAGGCCCTGCCTAATGCCCCCCAGCACAAACCCTGCAGTGGTTTAAGGAGAAAGCCCCCAAGACTTCAAGGACGAGTAGGAACGGTAAATAAATGCAGCCTTTGCTGGCACTTTTCAAATAATATGTGGGAAGCTTGGTGAAAGAAACTGTTTAAGCCTTGGAAATATTATCTTCCCTGATTGCTTTCATTTATAAAGCATGTCAGACTTAGGAGATTGTTATTGCAATTTTGTATGTGACTGATATAGTCAGGTCATCCCTTGTGACACCAATCAGCTATCTATTTTTCTCCAATTTTATTTTTAAATCTTTCAAATTAAGAAGGTTTCTAGATATCACATTATAATTTAATGTATAATGTAATATAATTCATATAAATAAGACATTAAAAAGTCAGAATAATTGACTTATACTTGGGTATTATTAGTACATTGTTCTTCACAAGAATATTGAATAATACATGTGTACTGAACATTTACTATTAACTGCAAACAAATCCAGGCTACAAACTAGTTCATATTCATTATATGAAACTTCAAAAGACAGGAAATTAGTCTCAATACAAAGAGCCACAATCAACTTTTCGAAAAATAAACCCAATAGAATGATTACAGTCACTGCAGAGAATGACAAGTATTATCAACAAAAATTAATCTGGCACATCTTTTAGTGAACTCAATTAATAATGTGCAACAACAGGCTGCATTCTCACATGAAAATTAATTAGTGGAGGTAAGGTCACTTGGAGACACTGACATCGCTCATCAGAAGACTTTGGCAGCTCTAATTATTTGTCTTCCAGGCTTGGGTGATCAGAAATTATTGCAATACCTGAGCAACGTTTTTGAAAAAGCTTTGTGCAAAGCCTTTTTTTTAAAATTAGAGCTGGTATTTGATTAATACTGAGGAGGCATTCGGGCCAATCTCTTTATCATGAGTGACTGCTGCGTTTTGGGTAATCTGACTGTGAACGACAGGTCACTGACCCACCGCTCAACTCTCTCTATCTCCTCCCTTCATCTTTTTCTCCCATTCTTCCTTTCATCTTTTTTTCCACCAGCTCTTTCATCAGATTTTGTCAGCATTTTGAATGGGGGTGTGCGTGTGGGGAGGTGGATGGGGGGTGGGGTGGGGGTTGGTGGGTTTGTTGTGGGTTGCCAAAGTGACGTCCTGCAACAAATTCACTCTCACGTTCACAGATAACGGCACCGACACTGAGAAAGATCACCGGACTTTCGTTTCCTGTGCTTTGAGTCTTTGGAAATCTCGATTGGGGTTGATTTGAGAAGCACAGTGAGGTGCAGAAAGTTCAAGGAGAAGCTCTTTAACATGAAATGACATCAAAAAAACTTCTGATAAAGAAATGTCTAACTTTGCTTTGCAGTGGAATGAGATTGAGTGCGAGATTTTTCCAGAACGAATCTTGGACTTTTAAAGTTTGATTATTGAAAATGTCAATATGTATGAAATGTATTAGTGCCCTGTTATAATTTCCAAAAGAATAATAGGGGAGGACGTATGTTTATGTCATACCTATCATGACCTCAGTCCATCCCAAGTGGTTTCACAGCTGATTAAGTCCTTTTGAAGGTGGGAATAGAGGGATACGGACCCCGGAAGTGTAGAAGATTTTAATTTAGACAGAGGCACAGGCTTGGAGGGCCAAAGGGCCTGTTCCTGTGCTGTATTTTTCTTTGTTCTTTGTTCTTTGAAGTGTAGTCACTGTTATAACATGGGAGATGTGGTAGCCAATTTGCTCACACCAAGCTCTCACAAATAGCAATGTGATAATGATACAATCACGTGTTTAGTGGCACTAATTAAGGATTAAATATTGGCAAGGATATTAGGGAGAGGTTCTTTGCTCTTCTTCGAAATTCTGTTGTGGGATCTTTACGTCCTCCTGAGAAAGCAATGAGGCCTCGGTTTAATGTTTCATCTGAAAGAGATTGGTCCAACGGAGAGGGTTGATTAATTTACTGAACGTATGTGTGTACCTGCACACACACACGCCCACATATGCATGCACCTATACATAAACACACATACCTACATGCACACACATAGAATCACTACAGTGCAGAAGGAGGCTATTTGGCTCATCGAGTCTGCACTGGCTCTCTGAAAGAGTGCCCTAACTAGGCCCACACCCGCACACTATCCCACACGAAACCCAGTAACCCCACCTGATCCTTTGGACTCTGAGGGACAATTTAGCTAGGCCAATCCACCTAACCTGCACATCTTTGGACTGTGGCCGAAAGCGGAGCACCCGGAGGAAACCCACGCAGACACGGGGGTTGGGGGAGATCGTGCAAACTCCACACAGACAGTGACCTAAGGCTGGAATTGAACTCAGGTCCCTGGCGCTGTGAGGCAGCAGTGCTAACCACTGCACGACCACGCAGCCATATACACATACACACACACAGATACATATATATATAATTTTTAATACAGTTATGGCTAAAGTAATAAATGACAGGCATCATCCAGTGATTCTTTGGCTACTGTTTTCTCTGCATTGTGGATGCTTCCAATGAATAGAGACCTCAGCTCTTAGCACCTCCGGTTTAACGGCCTCAGCTGCACTTTCTACAAGCCTAACAACATCAATTCAAATTACCAGCAAATTAACGGAGCAACACTTTAAACCTGAGAGCAGATTTGATCCAAATAGTCTTTAAATGCCATTTCTGTTCCTATTAACCTACAGATCTGTGTGGCGGAAATTTTAATGCAGCTGCTCTAAAATACAGGGTGTTAATGGCTGAATTCTGACAGCGCGATTCATGATGATTTATGATTCTGTGTATAACTTGATTACTCCACTGCTGACGCTGAATACTATTTCAATTAGTGCACTGAAGGTCACTTCTGAAATATCCCTCTATAATCTATTCCTATTAACACTAATACACAGACTATCCAAATCTTTTCACCCTTGTTGATTCAAATCATCTGCAGCTCTAACAATAGACATGTTTACAGATTTACCAGTTTCGACATCTTCACAGATGTTCGCCTTGAATCACTTATTAAGTTTCATTACTGGCTGCAGGATGATATGCTTCTTAAAGGTGCCACTCGGGGAATGAGTGGATTCATTTGTTCCACAAGCATTTTGCGGGAATGCGGGCTGTGTGGGAAGCACGTGGTTAGGATATTATTACCACGTGTCGTTAAAGTCCTTTGAATGTTACCAGCTACAAGCATTTGGAAGGTTTAAATGTGACATTATCATGACAACCCACAGGGCTCAGTTTTACGGGCAGTGGGACAATAGCTGGGGAGATTCCTGTGTAATAACGGGGTTCCATGTAAGGAAAGCTCTAATATGCCAGGCAATTTGCAAAATTAAAGGCCCTATTAAGGATGGGACCACTGCTGGCAGCTTGTTAATGGTGGGACAGCTCCTGCCACATGTGGAAGCTGCTGGCATAATCGCGGCAGCTTTCCTACGGCATTTCCAATGGCTGTCAGAGGCCTCATGACCCAAAGAGGGGGCAGAGAGTAGAGAAGGAAGCTCTGTGGCCCCAATGATCCCCCAGATGGGCTATTATAACCTGCCCGGATCCAATTGGCTGGGGACAATTGGTTACCCCACGTTGCTTGGGGAATATGAGCTCCCCCAACGAGAGGAAGTGGGGGTTGGGCAATCATTAGCAGTGCAGCTGTATAAATAGAGCTGGCCAGTGTGGTACCAGCTAAAGAGGGATCCAGCAGTGAACTACTGGCCCTCTGTACACATTCTTGTCATTAAAGTTACTTTCTGTTTGACTCTACAGACTCGTGCTGGATTCTTCGTGGCCCTCAAAAAAGGGGCTTAACCCCATGACTGACGTGGCCTTCCGCCTCAGCCAGAATTTTAATTGGTACTCACCTCCATCTTGAGGCACTCGAGGGCCCCCTATCTGCCTCAGCAGTGTTCATCGCTCCAATTGGCGCTGCCAATGTTTAGGAGCTGCCAACCTACTGATTGTGCTGGTAGCATCAGGAGTCCTCCTGCCATCCGTACTTTGGCATGCCCGCAAAAGCCAATTAGGAGGCTGCCTGCTGAGTGAATGACCAAAACAGCCCCATTGCTGAGTGTTGAAGACCCATTTTTCAGCCTGATGTCGGGGTCGCAAAGAAGCCGGTAAAATTCAGCCGACAGTGTCAGCTGTGGTTCAGTTGGGTGCACTTTCCTCTTTGAGTTCAAGGGCTGTGGGTTTAAATCTCACTCGAGGAGTTAGGTGCAAAAATCAAGGCTGGCACTCATGTGAAGTGTTGAGGGAATGCTGCATTGTCAGAGGTGCTAGTGTTTGGATGATGTGCTCACAGGTGGACGTAATAAGTCTCCATGGCCCCATTTCGAAGAAGAGCGAGGGAGATATCCTCAGTATCCTGGTCATTACTTATCCCTCAATCAACATCCCCAAAACAGGGACAGCACAGTGGCGAAGTGGGTTAGCCCTGCAGCCTCACGGCGCCGAGGTCCCAGGTTCGTTCCAGGCTCTGGGTCACTGTCCATGTGGAGTTTGCACACTCTCCCCATGTTTGCGTGGGTTTCGCCCCCACAACCCAAAGATGTGCAGGCTAGGTGGATTGGCCACACTAAATTGTTCCTTAATTGGAAAAAAATAATTGGGGACACTAAATTTAAAAAAAAAATCCTAAAAACAACAGATTAGCTGGTGATTAACACATTGCTATTTCTGGGAGGTTATTGTGTGCAAATTGACTGTCGCATATTTTACGTTACAATACTGACTGTACCTCAAAGCGTTGCCTGTATAACGCTTTGGGAGCTCCTATGGTGACGAAAGACACTCTATAAATGAAAGGCTTTCTTTTTCCTCGGGGCTTTACACAGTAACTTCATTGAAGCCTACTTGTGAAATAAGCGATTATTATTATTATTTCCTCTTGTCAAAAGGTTCTGAAACTGACAGACAGACTTAGGATTTCAGACTCCTGATCACCCCAATGTATCCTTTACTGCTCAAGGATTGCAACAAGGCCTTGTTGCTATCATTGATTAGAGAGTAACTTAAGGACAATTCACCTTTACTACGCTTCAAAGAGAGTATTGGAGAAATTAATAGTAAATGGGGGGAGGAGGGATGGGGGGAGGGGGGAATGGGGGGGGGGGGCGCGCTGCAGGTTTCAGCGAGTGAGCAGTGGTGTGAAACTCACCTGCTTCTCCAGAGTCTGAGCTATTTCAGCTCCGAGGTAACAGATGACTTCCATTGTCCAGCTTCCGTTCATTCTAACTGAGAATACTCTGGAAGGTGCCAGGAAATCATGCAATCTGGAGACCTCTCGCCGAGGACAAATAGGGAGGCTTGACTGCTTCCTTTGAACAGCTGTTCTTGCAAGCTATCCAGGAGGGTGAGTGTTAAGTCTGAACCTGTCAGTACTTCGCATTAAGCAAATAACGTGAGCCATTTTAACTGTCCACCTGCATGTCTTCCATTCACTTCCGTCCATCTAGCCATCATCAACATCCTGGAGGGTACCATTGACCAGAAATTCAACAGGACTAGGCATGCAAATACTGTGTTTACCAGAGCAGAGGCTGGGGAATCTGTGGCGAGTTACTCACTTCCTGACCCCCCAAAGCCTGTCCACCATCTACAAGACTCAAGTCAGGAGTGTCTTTTTTTTATTCTTTCGTGCAATGTGGGCGTCACTGGCGAGACGACTATGCAATGCCCATCCCTAATTGCTCTTGAGAAGTTGGTGGTGAGCTGCTTTCTTGAACCTCTGCAGTTCCTGTGGTGTAGGAACATCCGCTGTGCTGTGGGGGAGAGAGTTTCAGGATTTTGAGTCAACATCAGCGGAGGAACGTTGATATTTACCAAGCCAGGCTGGTGTTTGCCTTGGAAGGGGAACTTGCAGATGGTGGTGTTCCCATGCATCAGCTGCCCTTGTCCTTCTAGGTGCTGGACGTCATGAATTTGGAAGGTGCTGCCGAAGGAGCCTTGGTGAGTGGTGGCAGTGCATCTTGTAGATAGTATATACTGCTGTTACTGGATGTTGGTGGTGAAGGGAGATCATATTGAAGATGGTGGATGGCTGTTTTGTCCTGGAGGGAATCAAGCTTCTTGTATGTTGGTGGAGTTGCACTCATTGAGGTAAGTGGAGAGTATTCCATCACACACCTGACTTGAGCGTTGCAGATAGTGGACAGGCTTTGGGAGGTGAGTTACTGTCTGCAGAATTCCAAGCCTCTGACCTGCTCTTATAGCCACAGTAGCTGGTCCAGTCCAGTTTTCAGTCAATGATAACCCCCCAAGATGTTCATAGTGGGGGATTTAATGAAGTTAGTACCATTGAATGTCGAGGAGAAATGGTTAGCTTCTCTCTTGTTGGTGGTGGTCATTGTCTCACACTTGTATGACATGAATGTTGCTTGCCACCTATCAACCCTAGCCTGAACATTGTCTGTTTCTTGCTGAATATGGAAACAGACTGCTTTCGCTGTGATGAAATACTCTCCACTTGCCACATCGTAGCAAACCTGCTGAATCGGCGCCATCATCCATCATCTTATACATTCACTCCCTTCACCACTGGCGCACAGTGGCAGAGGTACGTGGTGCCATTTATCAAATGTACTGCAGCAAGACTTTGAGGCTCTTCCAGCAGCACCTTCCAAACACGTGACCCCCGTCACCTGGAAGAACAAGAGCAGCTGAAGCATGTAACCACCACTGGCTGTAAGTTCCCCTCAAAGTCAACGGTCAACAAACTTGGAACTATCGCCGTTCCTTCACTATTTCTGGGTAGAAATCCTGGAACTCCCTCCTTAATAACACTGTGGGTGTACCTACACAAGGTGAACTGCAGCAGTTCAAGAAGGCAGCTCACCACCACCTTCTCAAGAAAATTAGCGGTGGACATTAGATTCTGGCCTTGCCACTAATGCTCACATTCCTGGAACAATTTTCAATAAGCTCTTCACTTGGTACATTTCTAAATTAAAGAACTTCAGATAGGCTTACGGACCTTGGTTTATTTACTTTAGAATACTGTAGAGCTGATAAAGGTGTATAAAATAATTGAAGGATTGCGTGCCTAGTGAGAGATTATTCCAGTTAAATATATTAGGGAGGAACATGAGTTTAAACTACACAAAGAGTAGGAAGAGGCTGAATATAAGGTAGCTCGTCTTTTGCCAGATATCAGTGAGCGTCTGAAATGTATTGATGTATTGGGTGCTGATTCTGCTGGGAAGAACTGCATCAGTTCTTGACTGGGGAAAAGATTGCATATTGTAGAAGCTAACGGGGGGGGAACAAAACAAATGGATGGGATTGGTCAAATTGAACGTCCTCGCAACTTGAGTATTTTGTCCCGTTCTGAGCATCACACTTCAGGGAGGATGTGAAGGGTTTGGTGAGTGTGCGGAAATGGTTGCAAGTAATGGTTCCAGGAATGAGGAATTTCAATTGCATGGATGGACAGATTGGAGTAACTGGGCCTATCCTTCTAGAGAAGAGAAGTGGCAGGAGATTTGATAGAGGTGTTCAAAATCAGGAAGTGTCTCCAAACCTCTCAGACCTACACCCACCGATACTTCAGATCTCCCTTGCAGGACATGGAATGGGCAGCACCATCAACGCCACCACAGACTCCACAGTGTGCGGGGGAATTAAATGATGTATGCCTCCTTAAATCCTGTTTAACCATTGGGTTTGATCTAATTCTATTTGCACAATTTAATTCCAAGAATTAGTGAGCCACCACATCATCAATTCCCTTCATTATCGTAATAAGCTGACTCATATTTCCATTCAATCTTCTTTAGTTAATGTGTGTATAATTTAAGCTACTTGAATTCATCTTCACAACAAAGAGCCTTGCATCCAAGAATCATTCATCTTCTACTTTTATATTCTCACTGATGTATCAATTGTCTTTTGGAGCTAAAACGGCCAGAACTAAATTGGATTTTTAAACATTGGTTTTACTAATGAGTTACAGAGAGTTGTTTTAGCTGGTTTTGGAACACAGACTGTGAGCAGGCTCTTCAATCCCTCCAAGCTGCTCTGGCATTCAATTAGATCTGGGAAGATCTGTGTCTTAATTCCCTCTCTCTACCCTAGTGTCAGGCCTCTTCACCCAACAAAAATACACCAATCGAAGATTTGAAAACCTAATTGATCTGCAGCCACCACGCTCACATGCAGAACATCCCTAACTGCTCACAACATAAACAAACTATTCCTCATGTTGCCTTTGCTTTTTTGCCAATCACCTCAAATTAGTTCTCGACACTTCTGCCAATGGGAATGACTTCTCTCAACCTACTCCCTCCATGATTTTGAACAGCCCATTCACGTCCACTTGGGGGAGAGAGTTCCAGATCTGTACTACCCTGGAGGCTGAGGGGAAACCTGATAGAGGTCTACAAAATAATGAGAGGCATAGACAGGGTGGATAGTCAGAGGCTTATTCCAAGGGAAGAAGTGTCAATTACAAGGGGGCACAGGTTCAAGGTGAGAGGTGAGAGGGGAAAGTTTAAGGGAGATGCGCGGGGTAAGTTTTTCATACAGAGAATGGTGGGTGCCTGGAATGCGTTGCCAGAGGATGTGGTGGAAGCAGGCACATTAGAAACACTTAAGAGCCATCTGCATGGATACACCAATAGGGAAGGAATAGAGGAATACGGACCGAGTAAGGGGAGAAAGGTTTTCTTTTAGTTCGGGCATCATGATCGGCACAGGCTTGGAGGGCCAAAGGATCTTTGTTCTCTTTGTTCTTTGATAAAGAAGTGCTTCCTGACATCATCACTGAACAACCTGTCTCTAATTTCATGTTTTGCCCTATCTGAGGTCTGCCCTCCATGAATAGAGGAAATAGTTTCTCTCTGTCCGTCATATCAACTCCCTTCATCAATTTAAGCACTTCAATTAGGTTACCTCATAACCTTACACATTAGCGGGAATGCAAGGCTAATCTACGGAACATGTCTTCAGAATTTAATCCTTTTAGTCCTGGCATCAGTAGAGTTTGACTTCCTCTGTGCTGAGGTCTTACTTACAACTGATGATTGCTCGCTCATATTGTAAGATCAGCTTTGGAGCTGGCCTTGACATGGAGGGGGTCATGGTGAACTGTCCTTCACTGACAATCAGACCCATTTTATATTGAGGTCAATAGTTTGCTTCTGGTTCAGGGGGTGAGAGGGTGGCAGCGAGGAAATACATTTCAGTACAAACAATTGTGGGGTATTCTGCTGTGGACCTACAAAGGAGAGAACAGAGTTCTTTCTAAATGGTGAAAAACAAAAAACAGTGAAGACTTGAGACCTGGGCGACCTATGTACAATGGTCATTAAAATCTCAGGAACCTGTGCAGAAAATAATCAGTAATGAAAATAGAATCCTGGGGCTGCTGATTCTCCAATTTTGAGGCTATGACCCCATGTTGGAGAGGGACGATGGCGTTTTACGACAGAAACAATGGGGTAAAAGGACTACCGATCCTCCGTTTGGCTGGGGGTTAGCAGCAAGGCAGCGTAGAGCACCCAGCTCCTGCTGCCGATAGGGCCCAGAGAATTACCGGGTCCATGGCCGCGCATGCCCAGGACGGCAGCTGCAGCGACCGCGCCGTGTAACATGGCGGCGGCCGCTCACAGACCAGGCCTGCGAAATAGTGCCTCCCCTTTGGCCGGCTCGCGTGCCCCGGACCACCCCCCCCCCCCCCAACATTGTCCCCAGACCCTAGCCAAGATCCCCCTGCCCGCGGATCGGCCCTCTCCCAACTGTGGCGGCGCTGGACTGAGTCTGCAACCGCCACGCCGGGGTTCCCGGCGGATGGGACCACACGCGACTGATGCCGTTGGGAATTCGGCCGGTCGTAGGCGGAGCATTGGGGAGTGGGCCTCAGGCAACGTTCTGAGGCCGTCCATACGGCGCGCGGCATACTCTCCAAGTACGCCGCTTTGGAGGGGGCGGAGCACCGCAAAAGCGACGCCGCCCCCGATTCGGGCGTGAACGGGGATTCTCTGGCCAATTGGCGAACGCGATTTCAGCATCGGCGACCGGAAAATCCCGCCCCTGATCTTTGATCTAAAGAACTAGAATATAAGGAAGGTGAAGTTATGCTTCAGTCATGCATAGCCCCTGTTGGGCCACAACTGGAGCATATTGAGAAGTTCTGGGCACCACACAGTAGCAAGAATATATTAGCCTTGGAGGGAGTGCAGTATACATTTACCAGAATTACACCTGTCCTTCAAAGGTTAAATTATGAAAAGAGTTTACGCAAACTAGTGTTGTGTTCCCAAGAATTTTCAGGTTATATTTTTAAGACTTTATGGACAACAGAGTGGGTAAATAGAGGCAAGACCATCGCCGCTCATTGAGCAGTCTCAGAATGGGGGGCTTAACTAACGGAAGAACAGGAGCTTCAAATCAAACACTTTCTTACAAGGAGATGATGAGACACCCTGGAGCTCCGACAGACACTTTACTGGAGGAACTACTAAACGTGGACAGTAAGGAGAGGGCGAACTGTGGGGCCAGTGCTGACATGGGGATGGGCCAAATGGCCATCTCCGTAACAGTTTATGTGGTTTTAAATGCTCATTGGTAGTGTCTGATTAAAATAGAGGCCTGTGTAAGAGCTCTTAATAACGGGTATTAATAAACTATTACCTACAATTTATACTGCATTAACAAAGATGAGTTACTGTACCTAATGATTTGGTGCAATGTTCAACTCTTCCGAGCTCTATCTTTTCTACACATTCTATTTAAAGCATGGAATAATATTCTGTCTATTCCGACCTGTAAATCCAAATTGAATCCAATTACCAAAGCATTACATTACCATCTGCTGTGAACCAGGATTTACACTGGCTGTTACCAGTCTGGCTGCCACAGCGTCAGTGGCCTATTAGGCAGCGCAGGAGGGAGGCTGCTGGGCACTGTAATAAGATCGCTCGCAGTAGCACAGAGTTAAATTTCTTTGCTTTGGAGCTGATTTTATACGGGCAGCTGGTGGCAAGAGTTTTAACACTGATTTAAAGATTGCCGGAAATGAAATGGTAACACTTACACGCTATCCACTTTGCATTGTAGATAAAAAAACATACCAGGTCGAAACACAGAATCCCCATCATCGAATCATTTCCCATTTACATAAATTACAGCACATCAAATTCACATTCTCACAAGAAGCTGATCACTGCCAAACCCTTGCTTGCTATGACCTATCGCACAGCACATGATTTGTCACACAGTAACAACTTCCACAAAAGGAACAAATTATATAATCGGACTTTTTGTGCCTTTTATTTGTGGCTGTATCAGAATGAACGCCATCATTTTACTGCTGTGAGGTGGGTATTTAACTGTGTCAAATAACATTAAGCGGGAACTGATTAATGTCGCCTGCAATATGTAGCCATCCTATTAGTCAATGATGTCATAGTTCACGCTTAAGGCCAATGGGCAGCATAGTAGCACACTGGTTAGCACTGTTGCTTCACAGCGCCAGGGTCCCAAGTTCGATTCCAGCTTGGGTCACTGACTGTGCGGAGTCCGCACGTTCTCCTCGTGTCTGTGTGGGTTTCCTCTGGGTGCTCCGGTTTCTTCTCACAAGTCCCGAAGGATGGGCTGTTCGGTGAATTGGACATTCCGAATTCTCCCTCTGTGTACCCGAACAGGCGCTGGAGTGTGGCGACTAGGGGCTTTTCACAGTATCTTTATTGCAGTGTGTGGTAGTCTGTGTCAGGAGGATTACGGTACCTAGTTATGCCGGAATACCATTGGTGGAGAATGTGGTTGTTCCCATTGGATAAGCTTGCATGTTAGCTCCACCCTGCAAGGCGGGGTATAAGAGCCCGTGCCACCCCCGCAGCTTTCTTCTGTACCTGCGCTGCTGGGGGAAACATCTAGCGTATTAAAGCCTTCAATTGTCTCCAATCTCGTTTCTGAGGTTATTGATCGTGCATCAATTTAATACGCTAGATTTAAAAGAATGGAGCTCCGAATCAAGCCGGAGTGTCTGCAACTCAGCCCCCACACGGCAAACTCAGCGGCAACCTTCAAGCACTGACTGGCATGTTTCAATGGATAGCTCGGGACGGCCGAAAACACACCCACGGGAGAACAGAAACTGCAAGTCCTGCACTCGAGGGTGAGCCCAGAAATCTACACCCTCATCGAGGACGTGGACGATTTTGATGCAGCAATGGAGCTGCTGAAAGGACATTATATTTGCCCTGTAAACCAGGTCTACGCCCGACATCTGCTAGCGACGAGGCGACAAATCCCTGGAGAATTGCTGGATGGGCTGGACCGTGCGCTCCTGGTTTTGGGGAGAAACTGCAACTGCCCTCAAGTTTCGGCGAGCAACCACAAAGAGAACTTTTGATCCGGGACGCTTTCGTTGCAGGTATGCTGTCCTCCCAAATCTGCCAGCGATTGCTGGAGAAAGACACACAAGGCCTCAAAGAGGTACAGGCCCTTGCCAGCTCCCTGGATGTGGCCCCCGAAATGCCCGCGCTTACGTCCCCGACCACGCAGCAGCCCTCTGGGCAGCTTGTAACCCCACCGCGGCCGACCCCGAGGCATCTCCCATCCCCCCACAAGCTTGTGCTGCAAAACGGCCTGGCACCCCCAGGGGGCACCGCTGCTATTTTTGCGGGCAGGCCAAGCACCCCCGACAGCGCTATCTGGCCCGTGCATCCACTTGCAAGGGATGCTGTAAAATGGGCCACTTCGTGGCGGTATGCCAGGCTCGGGCGGTCGCTGCGGTCTCCGGTGGCGAATGTGCACTGCCACCACAATCCTCTCCACGGTCCCCGTGCGGCCAGCGGGCACCGCCATCTCCCTCCTCCAGGGCCACGTGCGGCCTCCGGGCGCCGCCATCTTGTCTCACGGATGCCACGTGCGATGGATGGGCTCCTCCATTTTGTGCACCAACAGCCATGTGCGACCAATAGGTGCTGCCATCTTGGATGGACTCACAGGACACCAGCTTGGCTGACCACACACCGCCCGAAGAAAACATTCAACTGCTGCCGCGAGTAGCCTCGGTGAACCTGGACCAGTCTCGGCCCCGAACACTATCGACTGCTACGACGACGGTGCTTATCAATGGGCATGAAACGTCCTGCCTAATCAACTCTGGGAGCATGGAGAGCTTCATACACCCCGACACGGTAAGACTCTGTTCTCTCCCCGTCCACCCCGTTAATCAAAAAATCTCCCTGGCCTCCGTATCTCACTCAGTAGAGATCAAGGGGTATTGTGTAGCTAACCTCACAGTCCAAGGAAGGGAGTTCTAAAACTACCGACTCTACGTCCTTCTCCACCTCCGCGCGGCCACACTCCTAGGGTTGGATTTTCAGTGCAACCTCCAAAGTCTAACTTTCAAATTCGGCGGCCCTATACCCCCCTCACTGTCTGCAGCCTCGTGACCCTCACGGTCGATCCACCTTCCCTGTTTGCGAACCTCACCCCGGATTGCAAACCCGTCGCCACCAGGAGCAGACGGTACAGTGCCCAGGACCAGATCTTTATTCGGTCAGAGGTCCAATGGTTACTGAAGGAAGGTGTCATTGAGGCTAGCAACAGCCCCTGGAGAGCTCAAGCAGTGGTTGTAAGGACCGGGGAGAAGCATAGGATGGTCATCAACTACAGTCAGACCATCAATAGGATTATGCAGCTCGATGCGCACCCTCTCCCCCGCATATCCGACCTGGTCAACAGAATCGCGCATTACAAGGTCTTCTCCACGGTGGATCTTAAGTCCGCCTACCACCAGCTCCCCATCAGCACTAGTGACTGCAAATACACTGCCTTCGAAGCAGATGGGCGGCTCTACCACTTCTTAAGGGTTCCCTTCGGTGTCACTAACGGGGTCTCGGTCTTCCAACAAGAGATAGACCGAATGGTTGACCGGTACGGTTTACGGTCCACATTCCCGTACCTCGGTAATATCACCATCTGCGGCCACGACTAGCAGGACCACGACACCAACCTCCGAAAATTCCTCCAAACTGCAAAAATCCTTAACCTAACGTATAACAATGATAAATGCGTGTTCAGCACCGACCGCATAGCCATCCTCGGCTACGTAGTGCGTAATGGAGTGATAGGCCCCGACCCTGCACGCATGCGCCTCCTTATGGAGTTCCCCCTCCCGCACTGCTCCAAGGCCCTCAAGCGCTGCCTAGGAGTTTTTTCCTACTATGCCCAGTGGGTCCCCAACTATGCGGACAAGGCCTGTCCACTGATCCAATCCACAGCTTTTCCCCTGTCGATAGAGGCCCGCCAGGCCTTCAGCCGCATCAAAGCAGACATTGTAAAGGCCACGATGCACGCCATCGATGAGTCCCTCCCCTTCCAGGTAGAGAGCGACACATCCGACGTAGCTCTGGCGGCCACCCTCAACCAAGTGGACAGACCTGTGGCCTTCTTATCAAACACCCTCCACGCCTCCGAAATCCGCCATTCCTCAGTCGAAAAGGAGGCCCAAGCCATAGTAGATGCTGTGCGACATTGGAGGCATTACCTGGCCGGCAGGAGATTCACTCTCCTCACTGACCAACAGTCGGTTGCTTTCATGTTCGATCATGCACAGCGGGGCAAGATAAAAATCGACAAGATCTTATGGTGGAGGATCGAACTCTCCACCTACAGCTATGAGATCTTGTATCGTCCCGGGAAGCTAAACGAACCTCCTGATGCCCTATCCCACGGCACGTGTGCCAATGCACATGTGGACCGCCTCCGAGCCCTCCACGAGGACCTCTGCCACACGGGGGTCACTTGATTTTTCCACTTCATCAAGACCCGCAACCTGCCCTACTCCATCAAGGAGGTCAGGACAGCCACCAGGAATTGCAAGCCACACTTCCAGAGGCCAGAGAAAGTGCACCTGATAAAGGCTTCCCGTCCCTTTGAACGACTCAGTATGGATTTCAAAGGCCCCTCCCCTCCACCGACCGCAACACGTACTTCCTGAACGTGATTGACGAGTACTCCCGGTTCCCATTCGCCATCCCCTGCCCCGACATGACCGCAACCACCGTCATAAAAGCCCTCCATAGTATCTTTACGCTGTTCTGTTTCCCCGCCTACATACACAGTGATAGGGGGTCCTCCTTTATGAGCGACAAACTGCATCAATTCCTGCTCAGCAAGGGCATTGCCTCGAGCAAGACGACCAGTTACAACCCCCGGGGAAATGGACAGGTAGAGAGGGAGAACGGAACAGTCTGGAAGACCGTCCTACTGGCCCTGCGGTCCAGAAATCTCCCAGTCTCCCGCTGGCAGGAAGTCCTCCCCGATGCCCTCCACTCCATCCGGTCACTGCTGTGAACCACGACCAACCAAACACCTCACGAATGTCTCCTTGTCTTCCCCAGGAAGTTCTCCTCTGGGCCCTCGCTCCCGGACCCATCCTGCTCCGAAAACACGTGCGGGCGCACACATCAGACCCATTGGTGGAGAGGGTCCATCTCCTCCACGCTAACCCTCAGTACGCCTACGTGGCGTACCCCGACGACCGACAGGATATGGTCTCCCTACAGGACCTGGCGCCCGCAGGATCCCCATACACCCCCCCGCCACCAGCCCCACCCTCCCTCCCACCAGCGCACCCCACAGCCACCCCCTTCCCAGGTGGATCGGTTCTTCCACCGGCCCCGACTAGGCCCTGCCCACCGGCGCACCCCACAGCTGCCCCCTTCCCAGGTCAGTCGGACCTTCCACCAGCCACGTCTAGGGGTGATGAAGGTGCCACAGAAGCTGAAACCACACTCCCGGAGTCACAGACGCCCGAACCTTCCCGACATCACCACCAAAGCTACGACGATCGCAGAGGACGACCAGGGCCCCCGATTGACTAATTGCTTCCTTTTGAAATGTACATTTCTGTAAATAGTTAAAAGTTGTAATGAGGCAAAACGCTGTACGGAGGCATTCCGGTACCTTCATAACTATAACTTCTACCACTTTTACCATGTTATGATACAAAGCCACCACCCCCGCCGGACTCTTTTTTTAACAGGGGGTGAATGTGGTAGTCTGTGTTAGGAGGATTACGGTACCTAGTAATGCCGGAATACCATTGGTGGAGAATGTACTTGTTCCCATTGGATAAGCTTGCATGTTAGCTCCGCCCTGCAAGGGGGGTATAAGAGCCCGTGCCACCCCAGCAGCTTTCTTCTGTACCTGCGCTGCTGGGGGAAACATTTAGTGTATTAAAGCCTTCAATTGTCTCCAATCTCGTTTCTGAGGTTATTGATTGTGCATCATAATGTTAATGTAAGCCTACTGTGACAATAAAGATTATTATTATATTATTCTAAGTGTCAGTTTATCTTGCCTCTGAATTGGAGAGTTGTGGGTTCAAAAGTCCTGCTCCTGGGACTTGAGTATGCCCTTTGGGCAGGCATGCCACTGCAGCACCGAGGGACTGCTGCACTGCTGGTGGCGATGTCATCTGCACGAGTCACATCCCATTTCAAGTGAATGTTGAAAAACAAAATCCACGACACTATTTTGAAGCATTCTCCCCAAGTCCTGATGCGGTTGAGAAAGTCCTGGCCATTATTATTACTTCAGCAAACATCACTGAAGCAGATTACCCGGCCGCCGTCATCGCTGTTTCTGGGACCTTTACTGCAAGGTTTCCTGCATTACAAAAGCAGCTACAGTTCAAAAGCACTTTATTGGCCGTGGAAAGCTTTGGGATATCTTGAGGTCACAAAAGGGGTGATGCAAATGCAAGTCCACAGAAAGTCCAAATGTGGTGCATGGTTCGTGGTTCCTCACCCATTTGGCTTCTGATTCAATACATTGAAATAGTTCTGATTCAAAAGTTTGAAAGCACCTTCTGGTTTGGTATTGGTTTTAGTACAGCTTATATTACTGAGAGCACAGGCAAGTCCTGTGCTGTTCGCATGCTGGTGGGACCTGAATGAATCTCACACTCGTTGAATTGTCCTTGCTGACCTTAAATGGACGATTTTTAACGTATGAGGTTGTTGAACTCCCAAACACCACAATCACTCGAACAAGAGTGCATGTCGGAAAGTCCTTTCAATCGCATCTGGCGAAAAATAAATAGCAACAAATGCTGTCCTCCCTCAACAAAAAAAAATCAGTGTTTGGAAAGAACCTTGTCAGGTTTCTTATCTTGGGCTGTATAATCTTAAGAAAATTAACATTGAGGTTTTCTGTTCTATTCCATTAATAAAAGCACTTATTTCTCAATGATCTGCTCTACTAGAATTGCCAACATAATCAAGGACTGTTTCCTTGTGCAGTCAGGTACTTCAAACAGAACTAATTGGAAGGAGAAGTAAAGGCATTAATGGTGCGGCAGTATGCTTTTATCATTGCATGAACTACAAGAGAATGACTGCCACTTAGTATTTTAAATGCCTGTTTCCATGCAACTAAAATGGTGACCTGCTGTTACAGACACAAGAGAGATAGAGAGACATCGGAGAGATAATTTATATTCATACCACTCACCAGCTGAATAACTTCTGAAATTGTTTTTTTTTCATTATCAGGAACAAATAATGTTAAAGGAATAAATTATAAGCAAACTTTCTATCCCCTGGCTGAGGTGGCATTATATATTTTTTTAAACCTCTGCACGGTGGCACAGTGGTTAGCACTGCAGCCTCACAGCTCCAGGGAACCGGGTTGAATTCCGGCCTCGGGTGACCGTCTGTGTGGAGTTTGTTCATTTTCCCCGTGTCTGTGTGGGTTTCTTCTGGGTGCTCCGGTTTCCTCCCACAGTCCAAAGATGTGCAGGTTAGGTGGATTGGCCGTGCTAAATTGCCCCTTAGTGTCCAAAAGGTTAGGTGGGGTTACTGGGTTACGGGGATAGGATGGAGGCCGGGTGCTCTTTCCAAGGGCCGGTGCAGACCCGTGTTGCTCGTTTTAGCCTTAGTTTACTTTATTCTTATTCTGTCACCTTTGCTCATGAGTCGCCAGGTATCTTTCTGATACCGCCACGTGGTTCAAGTCCAAGTAATGATTAATAATGCAACACACCGCTTAGTAAGAGTTAAATCAAAGCTCATTTATTATATACAACAATTAATACTTATACAATAATTCTACTTCTAGACTACTACCTACCGCTAAAGGCCAATACTTAACTTTGGAAATGGCCCACCAGGTCAGGGAAACAAATGGTCTTTCGAATTAGTTCTGGCATGCGGGATTCAAAAGCTGGTACAAGTCGATAGTCAGGAGCGCCTATCTGGTAGCGATTGCTGGAGTAAGACTTACAGTTTTCTTGTAGACGGGTCTCGAAGGTTGCGAGCAGGAAGAGAAGGGTCGAGTTGAACTTGGCCCCTATTCTTATAGTCCCTAGGGGCTTCCCGCCTCTCGGGGCGGACCTCGTACCTGGTTCCAAGTGATTGGACTTGGTCCCAATCACTTGGTTCGATATGCTCCAGTAATGGGGCGATTCCTTGATCGGGGGGTGGTCGTTTACCTTTCTTTGTGTCAGCCCCTGCTGGCGCTGAAAGGTCTGGGTCGGCTTTCAATTGCTAATTTGTAGCAATTGTTCCCGGGGATGGCTGATTACTATGCAGATGGCTGGGTTGTTGTGATGTTGATGGCTGCAGGTATCGGTCTGGACTGACTTCCCCAGAGGCGAATACACTGTTTTACCTGCAGCTGTCAGTTTGAGTCCTGTTGGCTGATTTTCCCATCAGCCTCTTTCGTTCGCCATTTTAAATCGGGGTTTGACCATTCTAATCGGGAATCAGCCATTTTACGTGGCTACACCCGGTGGGCCAAATGGCCTCCTTCTGCACTGTAACTTCCATGATTCTATACTACAAACAAATTTCCAGTATACTTACCTCGCTTAATCCCTGTAATGTTCTCCAGCGCTGCAGTCCCGCAAGGCTTTCTGCTTCTTCATTTCTGGCCTCTTATGCATCCCACTTTTCATGTTCTACCACCAGTGGCTTCAGCAGTCTCAGGTCCCAATG
Source organism: Scyliorhinus torazame (assembly GCF_047496885.1). NCBI lineage: Eukaryota > Metazoa > Chordata > Chondrichthyes > Carcharhiniformes > Scyliorhinidae > Scyliorhinus > Scyliorhinus torazame. Next base: position 20,230,872 of record NC_092721.1, on the reverse strand, counting down.
TCTGGAATTTACTCGCTAATAGGAATTTCAATCCTTCCTGCCAATGCGTTCTTACAGTCCCACTGAAGGTAACTGCACCCCCACCCAAATCATAGAAATCATAGAATTTACAGTGCAGAAGGAAGCCATTCGGCCCATTGAGCCTACACCCTACCCTACCTAAGCCCACGCCTCCACCCTCTACCCGTAGCCCAGCAACCCCACCTAACGTTTCGACACTACGGGGCAATTCAGCATGGCCAGACCAGCCAACCTGCACATCTTTGGACTGTGGGAGGAAACCGGGGCACCCGGAGGAAACCCACGCAGGCACGGGGAGAACGTACCAACTCCACACAGACAGTGACCCAAGCCGGGAATCGGACCCGGGACCCTGGCGCTGTGAAGCAACAGTGCTAATCACCGTGCTACCGTGCCAACCTGTTTCCCGGTGGCAGGACGAAAAATCCTGCCCAGGGCCTCTATCTCTTGCTCCCCTTTAATAAGACCCTGCCTAAAACCTACCCCCTTTGACCAAGCTTTTTTGGTCACCTACTATGTCCTCATGTTGCTCAGTTCAGTGATAAATTTTGTTTGATAATGCTCTGTGAAGCACCTTAGAATGTATTATTAGTTTAAAGGTGCAATATAAAGGCAATTTGTCGTTGGTATGAAAGCAAAATGCTGCAGATGTTGGAAACATGAAATAAAAGCAGAAAATGCGGGTCTGGCAGCATCTACGCAGAGTGAAACAGAGTTTGAGTCTCAGATCCGCGACCTTTCATCAGAACTCAGTCATTGTGGCGTTGTTAGCTGTCCTGAGATTGCGGCGCTGGGGAGAAATACAACCACAAGTGGGTGGGTTGAAGGAAAGGAACCACAACAAAAGTAAAGTTCAATGAACACAGAGACTTAAAAATACGTAAAACAATCTCAGCAAAAGGCTGCCCCAAAATTCAGAAAAAGAAGAGTTAGCATTACTGACACGATCCTGAGGCAAGGCTGGTAGATCAAATGTTCTTTGTTCCGGGGGTCTACGCACCTGACCACTTCTTTGGTTGATCCTTGCAACTATTCTGTCACCTGAATGAATCCTTTGATGAAACTGCTTCTGATTAAGACTCTTGCTTCTGTCTAATCAGTTGACACCTTAGCCAATATGAGCCAAATGTCTTTATTTGTTTATTTGATGATTTGTTTAAAAAATATTTGCATTTCTGCAGCAGTTTTCACAATCTCAGGATGTTCCAAAGTGCTTTACGGTGACTATTTGAAATGTAGTCACTGTTGTAATGTAGGAAATGGAGGAGCCAATTTCTGCACAGTAAGCTCCACAAGCAGTGATGAGATAATGACCAGAAGATCTGTTAATTAGGATATAAATTAGCGACTGGTTTAGCACTGGGCTAAATAGCTGGCTTTTAAAGCAGACCAAGGCAGGCCAGCAGCACGGTTCAATTCCCGTACCAGCCTCCCCGAACAGGCGCCGGAATGTGGCGACTCGGGGCTTTTCACAGTAACTTCATTTGAAGCCTACTTGTGACAATAAGCGATTTCCATTTCATTTTACATTCATTTCATTTTTTCATAAATGTTATCCCTGGAGGTTGTAGTGTATTGAAAATTGCAGTAAGCATTTTCTCCAGTAAGGCTCCAATACCCATGTACCAGCAGAGCGACCGAGAAGGAGAATAAAGGATGTTTTAACAGCAGATTCTTCTAACAGGATCTTGTTGAATCTTCTCACTGTCGCTTTCCAAAAACCTCATAGACACCAAGGCTAAATCTGCAGCTCTTCTTTCAATAGAGCCATAGGATCTTTGTCATCCAACTTAGAGAGAGCTGAAGTGTCCATGCAACAAAACAGTATGTCCGACATTTAGCACTCCCTCAGTCCTGGGTATTGTGGTGAGGTCTCTAGTGCCGGACTTTAACCCACAACCTTCTAACTCACATGTGAATGTGTTACCAGTTAAGCCACACCTGGCTCCTTGCCAATGGATGTTAATTGGAGCCAAATGACAGAGTTATGATGCCCACATATGATTCTTGTCCAGGCTGCTGCTGACAGTTTCTGCCCCAGCCCACAAGTCAGGAAGTGATCATTTTGAGTAATTTTAAAGTATCTCTTACAGTGCCTTGGTTCCTTCTGCTGCACTCATGTGTCAGAAGAGACTTGTGCTTAAGAGTGAGGCTTAACCCCGTGACCTACTTCCCATTGTTGAGCAAAGGCAGATACATTGAGTGGCATCATGGTGGGTGCAGGAATCAACCTTTTCATCGTAGTATGCCATCTTTCATGAGAAACACAGCATGCTGGGACTGTCATGCCCTGGCAATGTAATGTTATGTTCACCTCTGCGCACAGATGTTGGTATATAGGTGTTGCCAGAAAGGATAGATCATGCCTCATATGCATGAGGTACCTTTATGGGTATTCCCCTTCGCTGAACCGTATGTGACTGGAGATCCTTTTTCAGCAACCCTTCGCTGCCAGTATCGGCGAGGGCAATAAGAAAGGTAAACAATTGGCAGAAAACCTCATGGGATACTAAATGCCAGCAAAAAAGGAACAGAGGAGAAATTACTGAAAACTCTTCAGAGTTAAATCCTCTTAAAATTAGTTCCATTATGCTGCTGAATAGCTAACAATCCTTGACACCCATTTAGATGTGTGGTTATTGGAACTCACCTGTGGCCAGCGTAAAGGCTGGAAAATGATGTGACAAGGTATAGTTGCATTACTTTGCTGCGTGCCCTACCAGAAACCCTTGCTAGGGATCGAGAATATCTGGAACACTCTTTCCCAATTGGCTGTCCTGGGTTATTTGTGTCATGACGATGGATTTTTTAAAGGACATGTAAGCAAGAGGTAGTGGAGAATGTTAATTTCTGAGAATGCAATTCAGTGACTGGACAGTTCCTCTATGGATTATACTCCGTCCTGAGAGAGACCATGGAATTGCGCATCCGGATGGGTATCAAGGAACTTCAGACAGAGATACTCCAAAGGAACAGATGCAATGCAAAAAAATGAACTGTAATCATCTGTGGGGATAATGGATGCTGATTACCATCTCAACAGAAACCACCTCCTGTGAGTTACATCCCCGACTGGGACATGTTGGGCGTGATTCTCCCGCAATTGGCAGAGCAGCCCGTACCGGCGCCAAGAGCGGCGCGAACCACTCCAGCGTCGGGCTGCCCGGAAGTTGCGGAATCCTCCGCACATCCGGGGGCTAGGACGGCGCTGGAGGGGTTGGCGGCGCCAAAGGGCCACCACCGGCCAGCGCGAGTTGGCGCATGCACAGGACTGCCGGGGTGTTCTGCGGCAGGCGCAGGGGGTTTCTTCTCTGCGCCGGCCATGGCGGAGCCTTACATAGGCCGGCGCGGAGGGAAAGAGTGCCCCCACGGCACATGCCCGCCTGCAGATCAGTGGGCCCCGATCGCGGGTCAGGCCACCGTGGGCCCCCCCCCCCCACCCGGGACCGAATCCCCCCCCCCCCCGCCGAGGGCTCCGCAAGCCGCCCTCCAAGCCAGGACCCACCGGGATGGACCATGTCCATTTAACGCCGACGGGACCGGCTGAAAACGGATGGCCACTTGGCTCATTGGGGCCCGGAGAATTGCCGGGGGGGCCGCTGCCAATGGCCCCCGACCGGCGCAAACCCCGCCCCCGCCCAAAAACCGTCGTCGGAGAATTCGGCAGCCAGCGTCGAAGCGACGTGGCGGGATTCATGCCACCCTCCCCGGCGATTCTCTGACCCGGCCCGGGGGGGGTCGGAGAATCCCACCCATTGTGTTTCGGAAGAACGTAGTTTCTGGGTGAAGGACATGTTGGTATTTTTCCCTTTCCAGGAATACAAAAAAAAGGGGTTAAAAACCAACTGAAACACTGGTCTCTGTGTGCTAGTCAGCTGTTCTAGTTCTATTGAGCTAGTGTGTCCTGTGAAGAGGACAGCTAAAGAGCATCCATTGGGCATTCCTGTGCCTGAAGGTGAAAAAATATCTCTCTTTCTCTGGTTTTTGGAAGCAAGTAACAAGTTAGCAAAGCCACGTTGAAAAGGAAACGTAACAACTACTTTCAGCTAACCTGCAGAACCAAGAGACTGAGGAGAGAGTAGTTACATTGGAGGCTGTTTAGCGGCGGTTCATTACATTGATTCCTGAGGTGAATGGTTTGTCTTATGAAGAGGGATTTAGCTGTTTAGGCCTGTATTCTCTAGCCATGATGTGGGGATGCCGACATTGGACTGGGGTGAGCCCAGTAAGAAGTCTTACAGCACCAGGTTAAAGTCCAACAGGTTTGTTTTGAATCACTAGCTTTCGGAGCACAGCTCCTTCCTCAGGTGAATCCTGTTGGACTTTAACCTGGTGTTGTAAGACTTCTTACTATATTCTCTAGAGTTTGGAAGAATGAGAGGAGTTGTAATTGATCTATGTAAGATGATAAAGAGGATTGACAACGTAGATGCAAAGTGGATATTTCCTCTTGTTGAGCAACTTAGAACAAGAGGTCATGGTTTTAGGACAAGGGATAGCAGATTTAAAACAGAGATGAGGAGAAATTGCTTCTCTCTAAGGGTCATGAATCTGTGGAATTCACCATCCTAGAGTACAGTGGATGCTGGGACATTGAGTAAATTTAAAGAGGAGATAGACAAATTGTAGAAGGGACTTTAGCTGGCGGATTAGTTGCCTTAATACTCTGTATTCATTTTAACCGGCTGCTTGACTATATTTCATGGAAATAGGCACTTGGCAAAGCATGATGGATATTTAGCCTTATTTTTAGTGAAGAAGTTCTGTATGGAACAGTCAGAAGGTCATACAATGTAAACAAGCGTACAGCTGCACACTATTTTGCTGACAGCAGACAATTATTATTTTTCTTAGGCGAGGAACTCAAGGCCTGTTATTAAACTCTAACTCCGGCCTGCTCGCTTTTCTGTCCTTTTGCTAATCTAAAGAATGCATTGTGTCCTATATATTACTTTCTGTATCATATAAATTGCTTGCCTTACTTCTGTAAAGCGGGGACATTTGGAATGACTGTGGTGTATCTAATCCCCCCACGAACTTTGTGTTAAATAAAGGACCTTTGGTGAAAACTCGAAGTGCTGACTATTAATTTCTTCAACACAAATGTTTAATTAGTAATGGGTTGAAGTGTTATGAAGAATGGCTGGTAAAGTGGAGTTGCGGCCGAGGTGAGATCAGCCAGGATCAAGGTGCTGAATTGTGTACTCCTGCTCCTAGTTCTTGGGCTAGATTCTCCGCAACGACGTGCCGCATTTCTGTTTTACCCCGCCGGCGGGCTGCTCCATTACGCCGGCTAGTCAACGGGGTTTCCCATCGTGGGGCAGCCACTGGGCTGCCGGCAAAACGGAGCATCCCGCCGGCAGACAATCCAGCCCCTCGTGTTCTTTTCAATCTCCAAACCAACTGCTCAACTGCCAAAGTCAGCGTGACCAGAGTCACCCAACTTAACAATCACATTTCACCATCTCATTTCGCAAGGATAATCCAGGGAACTACAGGCCAGTGAGCCTTACGTCAGTGGTAGAGAATTCTTCGAGACAGGATCTACTCCCATTTGGATGCAAATGGACGTATTAGTGAGAGGCAGCACGGTTTTGTGAAGGGGAGGTCCTGTCTCACTAACTTGATAGAATTTTTCGAAGAGGTCACAAAGATGATTGATGCAGGTATCACAGTGGATGTTGTCTACATGGACTTCAGTAAGGCCTTTGACAAGGTCCCTCATGGTAGACTGGTACAAAAGGTGAAGTCACACGGGATCAGGGGTGAGCTGGCAAGGTGGATACAGAACTGGCTAGGTCATAGAAGGCAGAGAGTAGCAATGGAAGGGTGCATTTCTGATTGGAGGCCTGTGACTAGTGGTGTTCCGCAGGGATCATTGCTGGGACCTTTGCTGTTCGTAGTATATATAAATGATTTGGAGGAAAATGTAACTGGTCTGATTAGTAAGTTTGCATACGACACAAAGGTTGGTGGAATTGCAGATAGCAATGAGGACTGTATGAGGATACAGCAGGATTTAGATCATTTGGAGACTTGGGCGGAGAGATGGCAGATGGAGTTTAATCCGGACAAATGTGAGGGAATGCATTTTGGAAGGTCTAATGCAGGTAGGGAATATACAGTGAATGGTAGAACCCTCAAGAGTATTGAAAGTCAGAGCGATCTAGGTGTAAAGGTCACTGAAAGGGGCAACACAGGTGGAGAAGGTGGTCAAGAAGGCATACGGCATGCTTGCCTTTATTGGCCGGGGCATTGAGTATAAGAATTGGCAAGTCATGTTGCAGCTGTATAGAACCTTAGTTAGGCCACACTTGGAGTTAGTGTTCAATTCTGGTCGCCACACTACCAGAAGGATGTGGAGGCTTTAGAGAGGGTGCAGAAGAGATTTACCAGGATGTTGCCTGGTATGGAGGGCATTAGCTATGAGAAGTGGTTGAATAAACTCGGTTTGTTCTCACAGGAACGACGGAGGTTGAGGGGCGACCTGATAGAGGTCTACAAAATTATGAGGGGCATAGACAGAGTGGATAGTCAGAGGCTTTTCCCCAGGGTAGAGGGGTCAATTACTAGGGGGCATATGTTTAAGGTGCGATGGGCAAGGTTTAGAGGAGATGTACGAGGCAAGTTTTTTACACAGAGGGTAGTGAGTGCCTGGAACGCGCTGCCGGAGGAGGTGGTGGAAGCAGGGACGATAGTGACATTTAAGGGGCATATTGACAAATACATGAATAGGATGGGAATAGAGGGATACGGACCGAGGATGTGTAGCGATTTTAGTTTAGACGGGCAGCATGGTCGGCACGGCTTGTAGGGCCGAAGGGCCTGTTCCTGTGCTGTACTTTTCTTTTTTCTTTGTTATCTCCTCCTCGTGGATAAGCCAAAGACTGACAAGCTGTTCAGCTTTGACAAAGGTGTCATAATATACACCAGTATATCATGGTGCAGACACACACACTGATGGACACACAGCAAGACCAATCAACACACACAACACCGCAGCCAATCACCAGTTAGAGCACACTCACTACAAAGCCAGGGGGCATCAGAGTTCCCGCTCATTCGGGATGCAGCCTCTTAGAAGGACAGAGCTTACAGCTTACAGCACAGATCTTCACCATGTGCTGAGTGCATAGATTGGTTAGGACAGGCATGGGTCTTTAGTTTAATCTAACATCGTGTTAACCCACAGTGAAAGTATGGTCAACAGTTTCTAACTTAATAAAATAGTGTTTTATTATTTTAAGTGTTGGTAGCCTGTATGTGTTCCACGGATTCAGAGCAGCCAACACATCAAAAGGGTCACCTGGACTTGAAACGTTAGCTCTTTTCTCTCCCTACAGATACTGCCAGACCTGCTGAGATTTTCCAGCATTTTCTCTTTGGAGCCAAAGCCTGATTTGTGTATTGCTTTCAACTTTTATTTTTGGACTCCCTTCTCATTTCTAATCTGTGTGTATATGGGTTTCAATTTTGTAACAAATAAACTCACTCTTTCTTCAACACAAGCCCAGCCAAGAGAGTTGAATAAAGAACGGAGCCAGTTTTGAGGTTTCTCGTTTGGAATCATAGCAAATTGGGGGGATCTTGCCTGGGAACCGGTTGTAACAAATTGGGGGCTCATGGCTGGAATTGTTCCCACAGACAAAATGAATTAATTAAATTTGGGAAAGTAAATTATTCCTTTGAAAGCAGTTTAAAAAAAATTTCTAAAAGACTTTCTTGTGTCTGTACAACTGAAGTATGCTCTCTGTCTCCTCTCCGGATTCCCTTCCAGCTTTTTGCGTCCTGCAGGGCTATCGCCAGGGGTTCAATCGCTAGCACGGACAAGAGTGGGAACAGGGGGCAGCCCAGTCTTGTTCCTCTCTGTAGCTGGAAGTACTCAGAGCTGGTGGTGTTAGTTTGGACACTCGCTTTGGGAGCATTGTACAGGAGCCTCACCCAGGCGATGAATCCCGCTCCTAGCCCAAACTGTTCCAGTACCTCGAGGAGGAAGCACCATTTGGCTCTGTCAAAGGCCTTTTCTGCGTCCAGGGAGACGATCACCTCTGGTGTTCTCTCCCTGGGGGGGCCATTATTATGTTCAGCAGCCGCCTGATGGTCGCTGTAAGCTGCCAACCCTTGACAAAGCCCGCTTGGTCCTCTGCGACCACCTCTGGTACGCAGCCCTCCAGCCTTTTGGCCAGGACCTTTGCGAGGATTTTTGCATCCACGTTCAGCAGTGAAATGGGTCTGTATTATCCACATTCCATCAGCTCTTTATCTTTTTTGGATATTAGTGAGATTGTGGCCTGCACTAGCGTTGAGGGCAGGGTGCCCCCTGCCAGTGAGTCCGCGAACATGTCCCTGAGGTGCGGGGCCAGGACTGCTGCAAATTTTTTGTAGAAGTCCGCCAGGAACCCGCCAGGTCCCGGTGCCTTCCCCGCCTGCATGGAGCTGATGTTCTCCATGATTTCTCCCAGGTCTATTGGTGCTTCCAGCTCCGCCTGTCTGTTTTCCCCCACCACTGGTAGTTCCAGTCTGTCTCGGAACTGTTTCATTCCCGCATCCCTGTCGGAGGGCTCGGAGGTGTACAGTCTCCGGTAGAAGGTCTTGAATGCCCGATTGACCTCCTTTGGCTCTGTTACCAGTCTGCCTCTGCTATCCTTAACCTGCGCTATTTCCCATGTGGCTGCCTGCTTTCTCAGCTGGTGAGACAATAGGCGGCCAGCCTTGTCTCCGTGTTTGTAGAAGGTCCCCCCTGTCTGGCGGAGTTGGTACACTGCTTTCCTGGTGGATAGCAGGTTAAAGTCCATTTGCAGCTTTTTTCTCTCCACCAGCAGCCCTTTGGTTGGGGCCTCGGAGTATTTTCTATCGACTTACAGAATGGAGTCCACTAGCTGTTGCCTGGCCACCCTCTCTTTCCTATCTCTACTTGCCTTTCAGGCTATGATCTCTCCTCTGATCATGACCTTCAATGCCTCCCAAAACTTGGAGGGTGAGAGCTCCCCGTTTTGGTTGTTACTCACGTAATCGCCTATGGCCTGCGATATTTTTTGGCAGAAAGCCTTGTCGGCCAGGAGGTCCGTGTCCAGCCTCCATGTGGGGCACTGGGCCCGGCCTGTCTCCAACCTCACATCCATATAGTGTGGAGCGTGGTCGGAGATAACGATCGCGGAGTACTCCGTTCCCGTGATCCCTGGAAGCACCGATTTCCCCCACTGCAAAGTCAATACTCGTGTGTACCTTGTGCACCTGCGAAAAGAACAAGAACTCCTTTTTTCCCGGGGTGCAGGAACCTCCATGGGTCCACCGCCCCATCTGTTCCATGAAGGCCCCCAGCTCCCTAACCGTGCCAGACGTTTTCCCCGTTCTGGGGTTTGATCGGTTGGTCAGTGGGTCTAGCACGCAGTTAAAGTCGCCCCCCCCCCCTCCCCCCACCCGCCCATAATCAGTCGTTGTGTGTCAAGTTCGGGGGTTTCCACCATGGTCTTCTTTATGAATTCTGAGTCGCCCCAGTTGGGAGCGTACACATTTACCAGTACGACAGGTGCCCCTTCCAGGACACCGCTGACCATGATGTACCGTCCCCCTGGGTCCGTAACTGTCTTCGTTCCCGTAAACCTCGTCCTCTTACTAATTAATATTGCTACCCCCCTAGCCCTCGTCCCGTAGCATGAGTGGTACGTCTGCCCCACCCGGCCCTTCCTTACCAGCAGTAGGTCCTTCTCCCTCTTGTAGGTAGATTATGTCTGCTTTTAGGCTTCTTAGGTGGGCGAACACTCTGGATCTTTTCACTGGACCGTTGAGTCCCCTTACATTCCAGGTAACAATCCTGGTGAAGGGTTTCTGACCCACTGGTCCTGTGGGATCACCCATACTTACCTGGTGGAGGCGCTCCTGCCCTCCGGGGTTTCCCTTTGCTAGGGGGCCGCCCAAAATGGCCAGGGTCACCGCTCTCACCATGGGGATGGGCCCCAGCGCTCAGGGGTTTCCCTTTGCCCAGGGGGCACCCAATGTGGCCAGCAGCTGTGTGTACACCACGTGGGTGCGCCCCTGCGCTCCGGGGTCTCCCTCTGCCCTGATGCCCTCCCGAGTGGCTGTTTGCGGCACCCTCTTGGTTCCTCGCCCTGCTCGGTGCCCGCCGAGGCCTATGTCTGTACTACTTCACTATCTCACCCTTCTCTTTGCTTCTCTTTTGTTCTGCATTCTCCCCCAGACACCTCTCCCAACCCAGCCCCTGTCCCTTTGTCCCCCCCGTGTTCTCCCCTCCCTTCTGCCCCCCTCCTTGTGCCAGGTACTCCCCCTCCCCTGAGAAAGGTGCCGCGGCCCTCCTTCCTTCCTGCCCTCCTCGCTAGTGTATTATTCCTTGTGTCTGAATAAAGCTCATAGTCTTACAGTTGAAGTAGATGCTTTATTGTGAGTTTGTTCTCTCTCCAGCGCTTAGACTATGTTACATCTGAGCTGCCTGTGTCCTGCTCACCAGATGCCATTCCTGTGAAGAGAGAGAGAGCCTACTTCCTGTTTGTTTCTGTATATATACATCTCTGGTGCTCCCTCTAGTGGTTACTTAGTTGTAGTGTATTTACCTTAACCCCTTGTGTACATACAGTGATGCATATCACCACATCCCCCCTTTTTTCTTGTTACATATTTTCTGTACTTTGTTAAAGAAAATTGTACAAAACATGTAGATAAATGATGACATGTACAAGTTGTGATGATATTGATGATTATACAAAGCCAATTTATATTTATGTGTCCAACCATAATAAAAAAAATTATGAGTCCAAACTTTATGAATTTGTTCGGTTGAGTTGCTTTCTTCTTCTGTTGTTGAAGTGGTGATGTTGATATTGTCATTTCTTTGTGATCGGTGTCAGTGTTCTTGTGTTTAAGTAACCAAGAAGTCATCATGAGGTGTTTGAATGGTCGAATCACTTTGTTGTCAGATTTAGACTTTTTTTAAATCTGCTTCTGGTAGCGATTCTGTGTGTCATCTTTGTTGTCTGACCTGGACCTTTTCCTGTGCTTGCGGTATTGATTCTGTAAGTCATATTTGTTGTCTGACCCTGGACGTTTTCCTGTGATGGTGGTATGAAATGAAAATGGCTTATTGTCACAAGTAGGCTTCAAGTGAAGTTACTGTGAAAAGCCCCTAGTCGCCACATTACGGCACCTGTTCATGGAGTCATTTCAGGTTCACTTGAATCACCTTTGGTTTCTTGATGCTCCTCTTCTGGAGTCAAAATCGTCAAGGTTTCATTTTCTTGTGGATAGGTTAGAGTAGATGAGGTTTTAATTGACATGGTCGCACTGGACTCAAGAGTAGTTTCACTTTGATTGTTGAGTGCTTCTGTACATACGAGCTGAGGTCTGTCAGTTTCGCTGTGATCTTGCACATCTTGTATGGGAATTTTGATTTCTTCGTCACTTGTCTCACATACAGTGGGTAGACCTTCAGTGTCTTCTTGTTGGTTAAATAAGCTGGGTAGACTGTCAGAGTCTTCTTCTGGTGGCTCAAATAAGCTGGGTAGACTGTCATAGTCTTTTTGTTATTCATGTGAGCTTGGTAGACTTTCATAGTTGCTGCTGGTTGCTCAGATAAGGGTGATGGACCTTCATGGTCTTGTTCATGCATGGACTTCGATATGGAGTCTTGAGTTGCTTCCATTGTGGAGTCTGTCAACGAGCTCTCTGTGGAGGCTTGTATCGCTCTCTCTGTGGAGTCTTTCATCGCTCTCTGTGTGGAGTCGTGCAGTGGTCTCGCTGTGGAGTCGATCTGTACTCTCTCAACGGAGTCGTTCAGTACTCGCTGTGTGGCATCGTTTTCTTCTTGGATATTTGACAGGTTGCTGTCATCCAATGTATCGATGATCTGCCATTGCATCATGGTATTGGATTCATCTACCATGAGTAGAGTCGTGTTGAGCTTCTCAACCGTGGCGATGATGCTTGTATGATCATCATATCTGAATAACTCAGCCATGCCTGAGTAGTATTCTTCGATAAACAAATCATCTTCTTTTGTTTTGGATTTGTCATTGGGCTCTTCACTTTGGGTGGTGCAAACTGCTTGTTCGAGGGTGGTGCTGAGGTTATTTTCAACTGCTGGTAGAAGTCCAGGCATTGTTCTGTCTTTCAAGGTGAAAAAATTGTGTTTTGTAGCTTTAAAACTCTTTTTATCAATTTTCGGACATTTCCCCTTTAAGTGGGCGTGGTCCGGGGCCTCTGACGTCTTGACGCTCGTGACGTAAAGCATAGGAATGGATTGTGCAGCACAATTCGAGTTTCCTTTACGGTGCGCTCTTTTTGCAACTGCGCATGCGGGGCTTCTTGAGCATGAGCAAAACACTATTTTGCCAGTTTGTGTCTTTTAGGGAAGTGTGCATGTGTGGACTGGTCAGACTGCACATGCACAAGATGGCTGCCGCTCACAACTTCCGTTTTCCTGTTTCAACCCTGCCTCTGCCTCGTGGTGAGTATTCGCGTCACTTGTACGGGTTTCATTTTCTAGATACTGATTCTTTGTTTGTAAAGACACAAAGTTTTGGGGTTTTTTTTGCTCATAGGCAAGGCATTTTTGTATAGCGATTTCTAGAGTTAGATACTTATTTTGTGAAAGTTCTTCCCTCAAATTTTTATCAGTTAGTCCAGAAATTAATTGATCCATTATCATAGTGTCTCTGAAATCAGTATAATTACAGCCTTGTGCTATTAACTTGAGGTCTGTAATAAAATCAGTGATGGGCTCTCCGTTTCTCTGGCATCTATGACAAAAGTGAAATCTTTCCAGCATTATCCCTTTCTGTTGTGATGATTGAGTTTCGCAACAGAATGTCTTAAAGCAGCATTGTTACTTGTGTTACAGTAATCTTCAAATGTTTAAAGTATTACTTCTAATTTGGAGTTGTCTTCACCTTTCAAGTAATTAAAGCGGTTATAGATTTCTCTAGCTTCATTTCCTGCGAGGAGAAGTGCTATTTTCTTTTCTTCTGAGGCCACGCTCAACTCATTAGCTATGATATACAGCTCTTTGTTCTGATTTGACAGAATGTTAAAAACATATATCAAAGAATGACTAAAAGATTAAAAAGGAGGGAATAATTAGAGTATGAGCGAAAGCTAGCCAGAAATATTAAAACGGATATTAAGAGTTTCTGTGGATATATAATGAAGAAAAATGTTAACCATTGATCCCACAGAAAGCGAGTCTCGAGAATTAATGAAAAATAAGGAGGTGGCAGATAAATTGAACCGATATTTTGCATCAGTCTTCACCATAGAGGATGCAAGTAACATCCCAGAAACAGTGGCAAATAAAGAAATGGAAGGGAGGTAGGAACTCAGGAAAATTATAATTACCAGGTACGTGGTACTGAGAAAACTGTTGAAGTTGCGCGTTGACAAATCCTTGGGTTCTAATGGACTTCACCCTCAGGTGTTCAAAGAAGTGGCTCGTGAAATAGTTGCTGCGTTGGTTTTAATTTTTTGAAATTCCCGACATCCCAGGTAGGCTCCATGAGATTATAAAATAGCAAGTGTAACTTTTTTTTAATTCAAAAAAAGGAGGGAGATGGGAAGCAGGAATCTACAGGCCAGTCACGAGGAAATGTTGGAGAGAATGGGCCTTCCTCTATTGGTATTTAGAAGATTGAGAGACGATCTTACTGGTGCATGTAAAATGCTGAGGGGACGTGACAGGGTTCAGACTGAGAGGATGTTTCCCCTTCTGGGAGAGAACAGAACTTGGAGACACAGTTTAAAACGAAGGGAACTCCCATTTAAGATGGAGATTAGCAGAATTCTTCCTCTTCGAGTGTCACTGGTCCATGGATCGCTCTTAGCCATGTAACAGTGGAGGCTGGGTCAATGAATATTTTTAGGGCTGAGTCAGATGGAGCCTTGATTAACAAAGGTATCAAACAGCAGAGAGAGCGTAGACAGGAAAGTAGAGTTGAGGCCAGAATCACATGAGCCATGGAGCGGGATTCCCTGTTCCAGAGTCTAAGGGCTCTCGCCAGTGGAGAAATTGGAGTGGTTCCCGCTGGCATGAGGAGCAACCCCGACATGCCATTCGTTGGCACATGCCATGTAATTACTCCGAAGAATAAAGATAGATGGGTGACGGTGAGAGGGTCTGGGAGGAAGCAGTCAGTACAGGGATCCCCTGTGGTCGTTCCCCTTAGTAACAAGTGTACCACTTTGGATACTGTTAGGGGGGGGACTTACCAGGGGTAAGCCATGGGGTACAGCTTTCTGGCACAGAGTCTGTCCCTGATGCTCAGAAGGGAAGGGGGGGAGAGGAGTAGAGCATTAGTCATTGGAGACTCCATAGTTAGGGGGATAGATAGGAGATTCTGTGGGAACGAGAGATACTCGTTGTTGGTGTGTTGCCTCCCCCAGGTGCCAGGGTCCGCGATGTCTCGGATCGTGTTTTCGGGATCCTTAAGGGGAGGGGGAGCAGCCCCAAGCCGTGGTCCACATAGGCACCAATGACATAGGTAGGAAAAGGGATAGGGATGTAAGGCAGGAATTCAGGGAGCTAGGGTGGAAACTTAAATCTAGAACAAACAGAGTTATTATCTCTGGGTTGTTACCCGTGCCACGTGCTAGCGAGACGAGTAATACGGACAGAGAGCAATTGAACATGCGGCTTCAGGGATGGTGCAGGAGGGAGGGTTTCAGCTACCTGGATAATTGGGGCTCATTCTGGGGTAGGTGGGACCTCTACAAACCGGGTGGTCTACACCTGGACCAGAGGGGTACCAATATCCTGGGTAGGGAAATTTGCTAGTGCTCTTCGGGAGGGTTTAAACTAGTTCAGCTGAATTGTAGCTCCAGTATACAGGAGGTTGAGAGTAACGAGGTCATGAGTAAGGTTTCAAAGTTGCAGGAGTGTACCAGCAGGCAGGAAGGTGGTTTAAAGTGTGTCTACTTCAATGCCAGGAGCATCCGGAATAAGGTGGGTGAACTTGCGGCTTGGGTTGGTACCTGGGACTTCGATGTTGTGGCCATTTCGGAGACATGGATAGAGCAGGGACAGGAATGGTTGTTGCAGGTGCCGGGGTTTAGATATTTCAGTAAGCTCAGGGAAGGTGGTAAAAGAGGGGGAGGGGTGGCATTGTTAGCCAGGGACAGTATTACGGTGGCAGAAAGGACGTTTGATGAAGACTCGTCCACTGAGGTAGTATGGGCTGAGGTTAGAAACAGGAAAGGAGAGGTCACCCTGTTAGGAGTTTTCTATAGGCCCCTGAAAAATTCCAGAGATGTAGAGGAAAGGATTGCAAAGATGATTCTGGATAGGAGTGAAAGTAACAGGGGAGTTTTTATGGGGGATTTTAACTTTCGAAATATTGACTGGAAACGCGATAGTTTGAGTACTTTAGATGAGTCCGTTTTTGTCCAATGTGTGCAGGAGGGTTTCCTGACACAGTCTGTAGATAGGCAAACGAGAGGCGAGGCCATATTGGATTTGGTACTGAGTAATGAACCAGGCCAGGTGTTAGATTTGGAGGTAGGTGAGTACTTTGGTGATAGTGACCACAATTTGATTATGTTTACTTTAGCGATGGAAAGGGATAGGTATATACCGCAGGGCAAGAGTTATATCTGGGGGAAAGGCAATTATGATGCGATGAGGCAAGACTTAGGATGCATCGGATGGGGAGGGAAACTGAAGGGGATGGGCACAATTGAAATGTGGAGCTTGTTCAAGGACCAGCTACTGCGTGTCCTTGATAAGTATGTACCTGTCAGGCAGGGAGGAAGTGGTAGAGCGAGGGAACCGTGGTTTACTAAAGTAGTTGAATCACTTGTCAAGAGGAAGAAGGAGGCTTATGTAAAGATGAGACGTGAAGGTTCAATTAGGGCGCTCGAGAGTTACAAGTTAGCTAGGAAGGACCTAAAGAGAGAGCTAAGAAGATCCAGGAGGGGACGTGAGAAGCCTTTGGAAGGTAGGATCAAGGATAACACTAAAGCTTTCTATAGATATGTCAGGAATAAAAGAATGACTAAGGTAAGAGTAGGGCCAGTCAAGGACAGTAGTGGAAAGTTGTGCGTGGATTCCGAGGAGATAGGAAAGGTGCTAAATGAATATTTTTCGTCAGTATTCACACAGGAAAAAGACAATGTTGTCAAGGAGAATACTGAGATACAGGCTACTAGATTAGAAGGGCTTGAGGTACATAAGGAGGAGGTGTTAGCAACTCTGGAAAGTGTGAAAATGGGTAAGTCCCCTGGGCCGGATGGGATTTATCCTAGGATTCTCTGGGAAGCTAGGGAGGAGATTGCTGAGCCTTTGGCTTTGATCTTTATGTCATCGTTGTCTACAGGAATAGTGTCAGAAGACTGGAGGATAGCAGATGTTGTCCCCTTGTTCAAGAAGGGGAGTAGACACAACCCCTGTAACTATAGACCAGTGAGCCTTACTTCTGTTGTGGGCAAAGACTTGGAAAGGTTTATAAGAGATAGGATGTATAATCATCTGGAAAGGAATAATTTGATTAGAGATAGTCAACACGGTTTTGTGAAGGGTAGGTCGTGCCTCACAAACCTTATTGAGTTCTTTGAGAAGGTGACAAAACATGTGGTCGAGGGTAAAGCAGTTGATGTGGTATATGGATTTCAGTAAAGCATTTGATAAGGTTCACCACGGTAGGCTACTGCAGAAAATACGGAGGCATGGGATTCAGGGTGGTTTAGCAGTTTGGTTCAGAAATTGGCTAGCTGGAAGAAGACAAAGGGTGGTGGTTGATGGGAAATGTTCAGACTGGAGCCCAGTAACTAGTCGTGTACCACAAGGACCTGTTTTGGGGCCACTGCTGTTTGTCATTTTTATGAATGACCTGGAGGAGGGCGTAGAAGGATGGGTGAGTAAATTTGCAGATGACACTAAAGTCGGTGGAGTTGTGGACAGTGCGGAAGGATGTTACAAGTTACAGAGGGACATAGATAAGCTGCAGCGCTGGGCTGAGAGATGGCAAATGGAGTTTAACGCAGAAAAGCGTGAGGTGATTCATTTTGGAAGGAATAACAGGAAGACAGAGTACTGGGCTAATGGTAAGATTCTTGGTAGTGTGGCTGAGCAGAGAGATCTCAGTGTCCATGTACATAGATCCCTGAAAGTTGCCACCCAGGTTGAGAGGGTTGTTAAGAAGGCGTACGGTGAGTTAGCTTTTATTGGTAAAGGGATTGAGTTTCGGAGCCATGAGGTCATGTTGCAGCTGTACAAAGCTCTGGTGCGGCCGCATTTGGAGTATTGCGTGCAATTCTGGTCGGCGCATTATAGGAAGGATGTGGAAGCATTGGAAAGGGTGCAGAGGAAATTTACCAGGATGTTGCCTGTTATGGAGGGAAGATCTTATGTGGAAAGGCTGAGGGACTTGAGGCTGTTTTCGTTAGAGAGAAGAAGGTTAAGAGGTGACATAATTGAGGCATACAAGATGATCAGAAGATTAGATAGGGTGGACAGGGAGAGCCTTTTTCCTCGGATGGTGATGTCTAGCATGAGAAGACATAGCTTTAAATTGAGGGGAGATAGATATAGGACAGATGTCAGAGGTAGGTTCTTTACTCAGAGAGTAGTAAGGGCGTGGAATGCCCTGCCTGCAACAGTAGTGGACTCGCCAACATTAAGGGCATTTAAATGGTCATTGGATAAACATATGGATGATAAGGGAATAGTGTAGATGGGCTTAGAGTGGCTTCACAAGTCGGCGCAACATCGAGGGCCGAAAGGCCTGTACTGCGCTGTAATGTTCTATGTTCTATGTTCTAATCCAGCCTTGAATATATTGAATGGCCCATTGCTCTCCGGATTAGAGAATTCCAAAGATTAGCAAAGCCTCAAAAGTCCTTCTGATCTGTCTAACAACTTGGTGAATCAGTTCCCTGATTCTGACTTGTTCCAAGTTATAAAATTATTAGTTTAAGCAGAGCAGTTTATAAAAACAATTTCAGCATCTAAGCAGCTTGAGCTAAACTTCAACGAAAGTATACGGATTCTGGATAATTCGCACACTTTCAGTCGAAACCTTTCATCCCTGAAAGAGTGGGAACATGTCCCCGCCATTGCAAATGAGGCCAGCAAAATTAATAAATGGAATAAATTGCCAAACACTGAAATGCAACTTAAAAACAAACCTTTTTCCTTTTCTCTGGGATGGTTGCTTATTGTTCAAAACTGCCCATGGTGTGCACAGCTTGTTTATTTTTAAATAAAGGGCTTTTCTTTTCACAATGTCTGTTTAAACATTTGTGTCTGGGTGAGAGATCTCAGCTCGTATTCAAATCGAACGGTGCGACTTTGACTTCAGTGCGAACGAGATAGCCGCAAGCAAGGGTGTACATGCCAAGTCAAACAGTCAAAATCGCCATCCCAGAATATTAAGGATTTTTCAGTTCACATGTCTTAACAGAAATATTTGCTGGCATTGAAAGGGACACTCTGACTGCAGTTGTAAGATCTATCTTATTTAAAGAGTACAGTTGCACATCTAACTGTGCTGAAGGTTATTCGTAGACTGAAGGTCTTTCCTTGTCAAGACATGATGAATACCGTGTGCTTGGAGAGAAGAGCATTGGGCCCTGCATTAACCGGAAAAGCCACTGATCTGTGAATAACTTAAAAAAGAAAACCTGAAGATTAGCAGTGTTGCTGTTTAAAATGATCCATCAAATTCACCCAGCACATCCATAGAGATGAATCATCTGTAGCCTTTGATTTGTACTGAGAAAGAAATCTTCATTTTTTTCTGTTTGTTAAGGAAATAAAAACACAAACAAAAAAACAAAATTTCTTGAGGATTATATTTCGCAGGTATATAATTTCTCTTGAAAGATGTGTTTCATCTAATCTGAAGAGTATTGTATTAGAGAATCAATCTTTTTCCCAAAGCCTTTGTCCATATATAGGAATCCTCCTGTGGGTAGCTTGAGCTTTTCAATGCACTGCAGATACTTCCACTGCTTGTTCGAGGGCTCAGAAACAGGGGAACTCGATGGGAATCAATGCAACTCACATTATAACTTTTCTTGACTCCCAACACTGGAATAACAGAATCACTGTTCAAATCTTACGGAAACGCTTGAAATTTACATTCCAACATTCAGATTGGGCTTGACTTTCAGCTTGGGGCTGTGTTTCACTCATTCACTCACTAACTCCTTTGCGATCTCCGTTGGACAGTTGAGATGGCCTAATAACGATTAAGCAGTGTACACCGACAACAGGAGGCAAGGGCTCAAATCAATGTCAGCTGGCATTGATTGTGCCCAACTGGACTACTTACATCCTTCCACTTCATGGTACAGAATTGAAGATTGCTAAGACAATTAATGTGGATAGGGTGGATAGGTATAGGGTAGGTATTTCATCCCCTCCTTATTCAGTATCGCAACGCAATGGGAAAACGAAACAAATGAGGATGCAAATAACCTTGGGCTCCTAGAATTTCTGTGACATTGGCCCCTCTTTACATGCACAGGCAGAATATTTGCATGGTTTGAAAACGAAAGCAGAAAAACAATGGAGCTTTAGTAGAATAAACAGATTATTCAGCCAGTAGCTGAATGAATAAGATCAAGAGTTCAGTTTTATGTTCTGGCAGAATTGAAGAAAAGGCTCCCTTTCGTTCTTACGGTTGATTCCATTCTAAGCTAAAGTTTCGAGTCAACTTTTGATTCTATTGATTTCACAATCCACTGACCATCACTTGCAACAGCAAAACACTTGTGGTTTCAAATCACAGTAACTTCATTGTTTTTCACAGTAACTTCATTGCAGTGTTAATGTAAGCCTACTTGTGACAATAAAGATTATTATTATTGTTATCAAGCTGTGCGATATAACATTTGCAACGCATATACTCAGTTGTTTGTTCAATGTCCCTCTGTCCACTATTTTAAACCATTTAAGGTACATATCAATGAAGTTTGGAAATCTCCAGTATCAATGATATGCTATGTGATCTGGGCTGATAAGTAGCAAGTAATATTTGTGCCACGCAAGTGCCAGGCAATGGCCATTTCCAGCAAAATAACCATCTCCTCTTATGTCTAATGGCATTACCATCTCTGAGTCCTGACTATCAATATCCAGGGGGTTGCCATTAACTAAAAACTGAATTGGACTAGCCATATAAATATGGTGGCCACAAAAGCAGGTCAGAGGCTGGGAATTCTGCAGGAGTAACTCACCTCCTGACACCCAAAAACCTGTTCAACATCTAAAGGTACAAGTGCGATACTCTCCACTTGCCCGGTTGAGTGAAGCTGCAACAACACTCAGCATTGTCGGTGATGGTAAAACAGCCTGCTTCACTGTCAGCCCATCCACCACTTTAAATATTCACTCCCTCTGTCAACAATGCGTAATAGCAGCAATGTGTACCATATACAAGATGTACTGCAGCAACTCGGCAAGGGTTCTTCGACAACCTCTTTCAAACTTTCAAAAAGAGCAACTGACATATATGAACGCCACCCCATGGAAGTTCCCCATCCAAGTCACACATGTTCCTGACCTGGAATTCACCGTTCCTTCCTAGCTGTATCAAAATCTTGGAAAATCTTTAAGAGCAGGACTGTGGAACACCTTTACCTTATTGACTGCAGCAGTTCACCGCCACCTTCTCAAGGACAATTAGGGATGGGCAAGGAATGGTGGGCTTGCCGGTGATGCTCACATCCTAGGAATGAATGCAAAACAAAAAAGTCCTTGGTTGCTATTCACCCAAAGCAGTTAGACAAATGGATAGGAGCAGTTTTTGTATTGGATATGAGTTGTACTTGAGATGGATGAGAACTGTTTACATTTTAATTCCCGGTCCACATTAACGTAATGCAATAATGACTCCTGCCTGGTGTCTGTAGAAATCATGTCACTGAGGGATGATGGGTAAATAGGGGTTCGGCAGAAGGCAGGGTGGGTTTCATGGATGGTAGATTCAGAAAGAATGTTCCCGATGGTGGGGGAGTCCAGAACTAGCGGTCATAGTTTGAGGACCGTGGGCAAACCTTTTAGGACTGAGGTGAGGAGAAATTTCTTCACCCAGAGAGTGGTGAACCTGTGGAATTCACTGCCACAGAAAGAAGTTGAGGCCAAAACTATGATTCTACGATAACGTTGTGTACTTTCAAGAAGGGATTAGATATAGCTCTTGGGGCTAAAGGAATCAAGGGATATGGGAGAAGGCAGGATTAGGATGTTGAACTTGATGATCAACCATGATCCTAATGAATGACGGAGCAGGCTCAAAGGGCCGAATGGCCTCCTCCAGCATCTGTTTTCTATGTATGTTTCTATGTATGGATGCGGAGGAGTGGTGGTAAACCCTCCGGAAAGTGGGGTGGTGGGGATGCAAATATGTTTCTCGAGCCAGGGGGAAGCTTTCTTCTGAACCTGGGCTGGTTTAGCACAGGGCTAAATTGCTGGCTTTGAAAGCAGACCAAGGTAGGCCAGCAGCATAGTTCAATTCCTGTACCAGCATCCCCGAACAGGTGCCAGAATGGCGACTAGGGGCTTTTCACAGTAGCTTCATTTGAAGCCTACTTGGGACAATAAGTGAGTTTCATTTCATTTTCATTCAAGGAACTTTTTAAAAGGAAAGAAAAATGCTGCACCTGTGCCTGGGGTGGTCAGAAGCCTTGTCATAGCTGACCATAGCTGGAGGGCCTGAAATCATATGCCTTTTAGCTGGCCGATGTTTAAAATGACTCTATGAATCTATAAATGCGATATCACCATTTAAATAGGCTCATGCCCTTCTGTGGTGAGTGAGTGACTTTCTTAATTTGGGCAAATTAAATGTATGGTGGAGTGGGATTTGAAGACACGAAACACCCCATGAGCATCGTAATCACCCATCACATCATCACTACCTGATGTGGGGAAAAGTGCTGGGAAAATAGGGAAGGGAGTGGATTCACAATCAGCCCCCTTTTGAATCAACTCCAATCAGTTCCCCCTCTCCTGTTAAAATTTCAGACTTGTGTTTAACTCATCATTGATATCACAACAAGTGTTATCACATGTAAATCGGAACAAATATCAACCAACAACTTTCACCGTTGACCCAACTGATGTGTGGTATGGATATTGCAGTCGAATTATTTCCAATAGAAGCTATTCAAAACATGAATTTTGATTTTAAGTTTGGACTGTAATGCGGAAACAATTAATAAGCAAGCTATGTATTTAAATCCAGGATCCATACACCTAGTTAGCAAATCTTTTGTTGAGGCTTATGACAAATCTCTTCAGGATTGTTCAGTTTATATTAATTGTGTTTGATTGTATTTAAGTGGTGGGTATTCACTGGGTGTTCACTTGAGCTCCTATAAATCACAGCAGGTTCCTGAAAGGGGCAGCCCCTTTAATTTGAGTCTGGTTTTGCTCAAAAGAATATAACTAGTAGCAGACTGAGACTGTGCTGATTGAGTTAAGTGGTGCATTTTGTAAGGTGTAGTTAAGTAAAAAGCCTATAATGGTTGACTCCAGCTCTATTCTTCACAGCCAGACTTTCTGGATTAGAACAACGGTCACTGACATTGTTCCTCTTTAAGACAGGTGATGTGACAATCTTTGAGTTGCAGATCATCCGGATTTTGACAGCTCATTGCTAAGAGACCTGTTTCAGTTTAATATACTCAAGTAAGTACAAATATTGACCTCTATTCACAAAGATTTATTGGTACATCAAAGGTTTCTCTCATGCATTTCCCCCACAAATTGTGCCTTTTCCCCAAATTATCTTTTTAATTCAATGCCATCAAGTAGCATATTGAACACTATGCAGTTTAATGCCCACTATTTTGAGCTCCACTGTGATAGTAACAAGGGAAGAACTTTTTATAGCACTTCACAACCCCTGGATGGTCCCCAAGCACTTTACAGCCACTGAAGTACTTTTGAACTCTAATCACTGGAGCAATGTAAGGAAGGCATTGGCTGCCAGATTGCGCACTCCATGAGCAATATTGTAGATAATCTGTTTCAGCGATGTTGGTTGGGGGATAACTATTGGCCAGTATTTGTATCAATCACATCTACAAGTTCTGATCTTGAACCTCAGAGAATTGCTTTTATAAAGATCCAAGAGGTCGGCGAAAGTAAACCAATTGGAGTTTATTTAAGATAGGGTAGCATGGTAGCACAAGCGGATAGCACTGTGGCTTCACAGTGCCAGGGTCCCAGGTTCGATTCCCCGCTGGGTCACTGTCTGTGCGGAGTCTGCACGTTCTCCCTGTGTCTGCGTGGGTTTTCTCCGCGTGCTCCAGTTTCCTCCCACAGTCCAAAGACGTGCAGGTTAGGTGGATTGGCCATGAATTGCCCTTAGTGACCAAAACAAAAAGGTTATTGGGTTCCGGGGATAGGGTGGAAGTGAGGGCTTAAGAGGGCCTGTGCAGACTCCTTCTGCACTGTATGTTCTTTGTCTATGTCTTCTATAAGATCAAAGAAATGGCCGCCATGGCAGCATGCAGCACTGTAGGCCTCGGTCGGGACCATGGAAGTGACGGTCCCCGTTTGGCCCAGTTTTTACAGAGCAATGTAATGAGTTACATCTAGACTGGCCTCCGACTAATAATGGAGAAGCTCGCATTCTACAAATAGGGAGATCGATTACTGTCTCCCCTTGGACCTCGTAAGGGTTATCACAGCTTTCTTCAGCGATGAAATGAGAATTGTCTGCTGATTGTTTTTCAGATTTCTAGTCATGGGACGGAGTCACATTTAACGGTGAGCTTCCAAGTCGGTTGCTGAAATTAGTTCAACATTTTGTTAGAAATCTGATCCTGAGTTTTAATTAGTACTTGTGTTTTAGCTAATGCTTAATGTTTTTGCAAACTAACCTTTAAAATGAAAAGTCCACAATCGTTTGTTCCTGTTACAGCACAGAACGGTGATCATTTCTATTTGTTGCTGGTTTGTGTTCAAGCCTCAAGGGCATTTCTACATAAAGTGCCTTGTTATCAATGATACTTTCCTATTCCTGGCTTTCTTCCATTTACTTGATATATCCCTGAGTAGAGCAAGTCATCAAGATGAGAACAATAGTGCAATAACAAATTTAATTGTGCTTATCAGCAGAGGTAAACACTGAAAAAAGACATGACCTTCACATAACAACATTGTTTCTAATTTCAGGACAATAATGGAATGCCTTCCATTTATATCCTTCATATACGAAGCACAAATTCAATTTACCTAACTCAGCGAATGAATGCAAAATCCATCAATTATTTTGGCAGAATTTTATCAACAAATGTCCGAGCAAAATGTAGGCTTTAAAGCATTGGTATCCTCAAAACCTTGTGAATGGAAAAATATGCAAGCTGTTCTAAATAAAGAACCAGGGACGAAATTCTCCCCAAACGGCGCGATGTCCGCCGACTGGCTCCCAAAACGGCGCCAATCAGACGGGCATCGCGCCGCCCCAAAGGTGCGGAATGCTCCGCATCTTTGAAGGCCGAGCCACAACATTGAGGGGCTAGGCCGGCGCCGGAGGGATTTCCGCCCCGCCAGCTGGCGGAAACGGCCTTTGTTGCCCCGCCTGCTGGCGCGGAAATGACATGTCGGGGCGGCGCATGCGCGGGAGCGTCAGCGGCCGCTGACAATTTCCTGCGCATGCGCAGTGGGGAGAGTCTCTTCCGCCTCTGCTATGGTGGAGACCGTTGCGGAGGCGGAAGGGAAAGAGTGCCCCCACGACACAGGCCCCCCCGCGGATCGGTGGGCCCCGATCGCGGGCCAGGCCACAGTGGGGACAACCCCCGGGGCCCCCCCCAGGACCCCGGAGCCCGCCCACGCCGCCTTGGCCCGCCGGTAAATAGGTACTCTAATTTACGCCGGCGAGACAGGCAATTTCTCGGCGGGACTTCGGCCCATCCGGGCCGGAGAATCGAGCGGGGGGGCCCGCCAACCGACGCGGCCCGATTCCCGCCCCCGCCCAATCTCCGGTACAGGAGACTTCGGCAACCGGCGGGGGCGGGATTCACGGCGGCCAACGGCCATTCTCCGACCCGCTGGGGGGTCAGAGAATGACGCCCCAGATAACTTGTCCTCGCTTTGAAAATTGAGTCATCCTTCCTACCCAAGTCTTTCTGTGCACCGTGCTCTCTCACTTTCCCTGTAAACGGTATAACTAACTTATTACACGTTTTTGTTTGTTTCTGTGTCTCGTTTTGCCATCAATTCTTCCGCAGCCTTTCATTCTTGCCCCTGAGCCTGTTCTATTGATCTCTTCTTTCTCTTGTATACTTCTCATTGCGTCTGTGTGCACTTTGCACACAGTTAGAGGATGACGTTTTGATTGCTGGCGACAGGGGATCCCAGCTGCATGTGGGCATCCCAAAAGTTTCCGCAGTGGCTCTTTTTAAAGTAGCGCCTGCGTTTGCACCCGACGTATAGGTTACCCGACCATGTAGCACGTCGCGGGCATGGAAGCAACCTGAATGTCAGCCAGAATATTGGAAAGGACCTGGTCAGGGTTAACCCCGGTGGGCTCTCCAGAAGGAAACGAACAAGAGGCTGTCGCCTTGGACTCCCAACGTTGCTAGGCAGCAGGGCTCACTATGCCGAGATGACAATTCTGCCAATGAGGACAACAGGGTGTGGTTGGAAATCGCTAAAGAGTTTAGTGTGATGTCATGCTCCTGCATCCAGTGCTCGAAGATCGTTAATTAAAAAGAAAAAAATTTTGAGTACCCAATTCATTTTTTCCAATTAAGGGACAATTTAGCGTGGCCAATCCACCTACCCTGCACATCTTTGGGTTGTGGGGGCGAAACCCACGCAAACACGGGGAGAATGTGGAAACTCCACACGGACAGTGACCCAGAGCCGGGATCGAACCTAGGACCTCAGCGCCGTGAGGCAGCAGTGCTAAACACTGCACCACCGTGTTGCCCTCGAAGATCATTAATGACCTGATTGGGAAAGGTGAATGCGTTGGTACATAAAACTAAGTTCTGCTATGCGCCTTGTGCCAACCCCATCACTCTCCAGTGATGTGTGGAGGGGGGGCTATTCTCAGTAATGGTGACCAAAACAATGGATTGCCATAAAGTCCTATCTGCTAGTTCACTAATGCCCTTTAGGGAAGGAAATCTGCCATCCTGACCTGGTCTGGCCTGCACAGGACTCCAAATCCACAGCAATGTGTTTGACTCTCAACGGCCCTCTGAAATGGCCCGAGCATCCCTCTCAGTTCAAAGGAAACTAGGGATGGGCAATGAATGCTGTTCTTGCCAGCGACGCCCAAATCGCAGGGAAGAAGAAAGATTAACTCTATTCTCCAGGTTTACTCCTGGTACTTTCATTCTCATTCCAACCTACCTTCTAGATGCGCCCCTTCCTCTTTGATCATTCACTACCTTCCATCTGCATCTCACCGCCCACTACTGACAGCTACTCTCCTCTTAATGGTGACAGAATTATATATCACGCTGCCACATGGGAAACAACACCCATGCATGTGGACTCGATGTCAGCAGCCAATGAAACATTGATCCTGCGCGATAACCTAACACTTGATCATGACTGTTGGAAATCAAATCTTTCACCTCTCACCAGTCCTTAAACATTACGCAGGAGATGGTAAATGAGCAGGGTAAGGATCATTCAGAGGAGGGCACTCACACAGAGAATGTCCGGGAAGAGGAATCTCTGCAGACTGTTTGGATGTACATACATAGAACAAGAACATAGAACTTATCGTGCAGAAGGAGGCCATTCGGCCCATTGAGTCTGCACCGACCCATTTAAGCCGTCACTTCCACCCTACCCCGCTAACCCAATAACCCCTCCTAACCTTTTTTGGACACCAAGGGCAATTTAGCATGGTCAATTCACCTAACCTGCACATCTTTGGACTTTGGGAGGAAACCGGAGCACCCGGAGGAAACCCACGCAGATCCTGGGAGAATGTGCCGACTCCGCACAGCCTTGGTGCGACTGTCAATATGGGCATTTGGATTCTCATATTGCGTCTCACAATGTAAAATTGTCGGAATACAGAGTTTTTGTGACTTTTTAAATTAATTTACCAGATGTGGGCGTCGCTGGTTAGGCCAGCATTTATTGCCCATCCCTCGTTGTCCCTCAGAAGGTGATGGTGAGTTGCCTTCTTGAATTGCTGCAGTCCTTGAGATGTAGGTACACCCACTGTGCTGTTAGGGAGCGAGTTCCAGGATGTTGTCCCAGTGACAGACAAGGAACGTCAGGGTGGTGAGTGACTTGGAGGGATGGTGGGGTTCCCAGTATCTGCTGCTCTTGTCCTTCTAGATGGTAGTGGTCGTGCATTTGGAAGGTGCCGACTAAGGAACCTTGGCTAGTTGCTGCAGTTCATCTTGTAGATGGCGCACACGGCTGCCACTGTTTGTCGGTGGTGGAGGGTTTGAAAGTTTGTGGATGGGGGGGGAGGCGCAATCAAGGGGGCTGCTTTGTCCTGCTTTATGATAAAGTGAATGCTGCAGCTCAGTTGGTAGAACTACTGACTCCATTACAATCCTGGACCAGAGCCCAACAATAGCTAGGATACTGGACAGAAACCCCAATATTTTGTTTTAATTTTGTAAGACTCTGATGAAAGGATATTTCGCTCCAGGAGTGACATCACACAAAAATTGGGATATGGTATATTAAAACAAACTATATTACTAACACAGTATTAAAATATGTTTAACATCACACAATAGCTTACAATTACCCTTTATACAATGCTGATCAATACAGTGATACAATAACCCTTAACTGCTATCTTTATTCCCCCTCAAATAACAAAGCCATCTTAGATCCCAATCCCTTTTAAATACAGTTAGCACTCAGGTTTACTTGCTGTACTGAGATGTCTTAAATTTTCCACTTTGAGAAAGAGAGGTATTTTGAGATACTTTAAAGAAAGAGTTTGGATGCCCTGTCAGAAAAATGTAGAATCTCTGGTTTTAATTCTTCAGAAAACCTCCTCAGCTCATCTTCCAGCCAAAAACTAACTCTGAACCTCAGCACCGGACTGCTTCAGCCCCTGGCTCCTCCCATTAACTACATCATCTCGCTAAACTGAAGACAATGTCTCTGGTTAACTATTCCACAGGGTACCCTGTTAATATAAATAAAAATCCATTAGCGCAAGCTTTTATGATGCTTTAATTGCACCTCTGGCTCCAAATCCTAGCTGTCACACAAACCATGATTTTTAAAACATTTGAAAGCAGACCAAGGCAGGCCAGCAGCACGGTTAAATTCCCATACCAGCCTCCCCGAACAGGCGCCGGAATGTGGCGACTAGGGGCTTTTCACAGTAACTTCATTTGAAGCCTGCTTGTGACAATAAGCGATTTTCATTTCATTTCATATGACTGCAACAATCACATACTAACTCAGGCTTTTAACCCTTGCTGCACCATATACATACAATACAATGGGCAGCATTCAACGGAAACATTTCTAAGTGTCATTTTGGATGCGTTTGGCATGGTGTTTCTTGACGTCCGCTTTGGCGAGACCGTGATCTGTATTCAACGGCAGTTAGCCACAAAAATAAGCCCCCATGAGCTTCTGGGCATTCCTGGCCATTATTGGCTGTCTATCCGTATGATTTGCCGGACTGGCGCCTCAGCTTCTCGCAGCTTGCAAGGGGGCGCTGCTTTTAAATGTTCCCTCGCCATTGACTTCGAGTCCTCACACAAGCAAGGTAGTGCACAAACTCGCTTTGGGGATGCCAAACTCACAAGCCTTCCCGACGATGTGAATGAAAGGCAGGTCACCTTGTTCCCCCGAGGGGATCAGTGGACCAACACCAGGGTCAGCAATGCCACCTGGGAGGCAGCGGCTGCCAGTGCGGGCAGTATCACCAGGAGGACTGGCGTCCAATGTCAGAAGGAGATCAAAGACCTCCACCGAGCTGCAAGGATAAGTTACCACCTCTCTCCTGACATCAGTTCTTTCAGCCACCCCTCAAGTTCCCAAACCCCCCCACCCCACTCTCCAGAAATCACTGTCTGATACCTAGCACCCTCCCCACATCTGATTTTCATGCTTGTTCCTCAGAATCTCCTGACACCCATCAGCACAACCCCTTCATATCCAGGTGCTGAGCGCACATATGCCATTTGCTATAGACCCACTGACCCATCAAGCGTGCGACTCACAATGTGCTCCCTGTGTTCCTGCGGGAGAAGATAGCCCATAATAAACAGGAAAGGGCCAAGGCAAGGGAGCGGGCTGCCAGAGATCCGAGTCCTCACCCCCTATGAGGAACGGGTCCTGGAGATAGCGGGGTAGACCGAGAAGAGAGCAATCACCAACAGATAGATTGGTCTGCTCCACTCGCCGGAATTACCCATTTGTAGTGTGAGATCGAGAAGGCATTTTTAAATGGCATCCCGATCTCCGAGGCCCACAAAACAATCCCCAACCTCCCACCCAGCCCGAACGTACTATAGGAGGGTCCCTGGCCCCCCGCATTCCCCAACACACTGGCTCAATCACATGCAAAAAATGCCAGCTTGGCACCTTGGCAATGCCAATTTGACACCCTGGCAGCACCCACACCAGCTGACAGTGCCACCTGGACAACTTGGCAGTGCCAGGCTGACACTCAGGTGACATTGCCAAGATGCCAGGCTGGCAACAGCAATGCCTGGGCACCATCCAGCCCAAAGGGCATGCCACTGGGGGCCTCCGATCCCCTGGAAGACCCCCACGAGTGCCGTTCCATCTCATCCCCATTCATGGGGACCAGTGTTGAACGGCGCTCGCCCGTGTCTCTGAGGCGAAGGGGTTGAATCCCAAAAGCTCAGGTACCTCGGGAATCTGCACATTAGATAAGGCAGCACGGCAGCATGGTGGCGCAATGGCTAGCACTTCTGCGTCACGGCGCCGAGGTCCCAAGTTCAATCCCGGCCCCGGGTCACTTTCCGTGTGGAGTTTTCACATTCTCCCCCTGTGTTTGCGTGGGTTTTGCTCCCACAACACAAAGATGTGCAGGTTAGGTCTGTTGGTCACGCAAAATTGCCCCTTAATTGGAAAAATGAATTGGGTACTCTAAATTTATTAAAAAGAAAGAGTGAGGCTTATTGCCTGACAATGTCCACGTTCTATATTTCCCGAACGCCCCTTACAGCGCGAACATGGAAAACAGCGCCTACCGAAATGCCAGGAATCTGTTGCCCCAAAGCTCTTTCTGTAATTCTTTCATAGCCACATAAAACCGCATTGCAAAAAAACCCAGCAGGTTTCCTCGCCCACTGCCTCAGGGCCAGCATTCCATTTTGGTACGTGCCAGACAACTCAATGCCAATGGTGTCTTCAATATGCATATCAGTCATGCAATAACACCCTCCATCACTCTCAAATGAGGGCCGTTTCATCCGTTGCATAAGCCGCCTGCACCCGCTGAGCATGACCAGTTAGTGTCTGTATTTGCCAAGCTTTCAACCACGCGGTAACCGTCAGCTCCCTGATGAATGTCATTGTTGTGCATCCCACAGACCAATCGTTCGCGGAACATGTCTGTCAATACAGTGTCGCACTCACAACTTCGGTGATGTCCCAAAAGTCCAGCAGCTAACTCGACGATGGATGCCCCAGGGGACCACACCGCCCCATGGAACCAATACCGCGAAATGATAATCGATGGAGACGGACTGAAATATTGCGCCACCATCATGATAAGTCGGTCAGATGATACCGCATCTGGCACTGCCAGATATGTAAAGCTCCGGAACACTCCAAACGTATGCGCTCCACAGGCCGGCAGCAAAAGCTCGGCCTGGCGCTCATTCTCCATGTCACTATTGGCTCCAAAATAGCACCACAAACACTCTGTACACCGATTCCAGGAGTCCATACCAGGGTCATAAACATCCACACACCCGAAAATCAGCAACATAAATCAATTAACTCCGTATCTCAGTCCAAAACAACATTTCTGGGAAGTTTTTAAAAATGTATTTGTTCATGGGACATGAGCGTCACAGGCTGTGCCAGCATTTATTGCCCATTCCTAATTGCCCTTGAGGGGGAAGTTAATAGTCAACTACATTGCTGTGGGTCTGGAGTCTCATGTAGGCCAGACCAGGTAAGGATGGCAGATTTCCTTCTCTAAAATACACCAGTGAACCAGATGGGGTTTTACGACAATTGACAATGGTATCATGGTCATCATTAGACTTTTCATTCCAGATATTTTATTGAGTTTAAATTCCATCACCTGCCATGGTGGGATTCGAACACGGACAGGTTGCAAGTCGACTGATCCAGTATTACCCTCGTCACCAGTTTAACAAGGCGCGGGGAGTCCACAGTGAGTTGCAGTAAGGACATTTATATAACAACAATATTATCTACATGAGTCCTGGTTATACCTCACCGGGTCCAATCTCCTTTTTGGTTGGCTCCACACTTTTATCCCAATACTGAGAAGCTACCCCATCCTGAACGAGGGGTGGAGCTCACACTTCCAATAAGCACGGGGAAACAATCGTCTCCAGCCAGATGCGTCCCATGCAGGTTATTCCACTATGTATCTCTATCTTAAAGACACTCAGTGATATACCTCCACAGCCTTCTGCAGCAATGAGGTCCATAGATTCACCAACTCTGACTGAAAAAATTCCTCCTCATCTCAGTTTTAAAGGATTGTCCCTTCAGCCGGAGATCATACCCTTGGGTTCTAGTCTCTCCTATTGTGGAAACATCTTTTCCACGTCCACTCTATCTAGGCCTCTGACTATTCTGTAAGCTTCAGTCAGATCCCCCTTCTTCTAAACTCCATTGAATACCGGGTGGCACGGTGGCCCAGTGGTTGGCACTGCTGCCTCACAGTGTCTGGAGCCCGGGTTCAATTCTGACCTTGGGTGACTGTCTGTGTGATATTTGCATGTTCTCTCCAAAGATGTGCAGGTTCGGTGGAGTGGTCATGCTAAATTGCCCCTTAGGGTCCAGAGGTTAGGTGGGGTTTTGGGGTTGCAGTGATAGGGAGAGAGAGGGAGAAAGTGGGCCTAGCTGGGGTGTTCTTTCAGTGGGTCAGTGTAGACTTAATGGGCCAAGTGGCCTCGTTTTGCACTGTAGGCATTCTATGGTTCTATTCTATGATTCTATTACCCACAGTCCTCAACCATTCCTCATATGACAAGCCCTTCATTCCGGATCATTCTTGTAAACCTCTCTCCTGGACACTTTCCAAGGCCAGCACATCCTTCCTTAGATATTGGCCCAAAACTGCTCACAATACTCCAAATGGGGTCTGACCAGAGCATTTTCCAGCCTCAGCAGTACATCCCTGCTCTTATATTCTAGCCCTCTCGAAATGAATGCTAACATTGCATTTGCCTTCCAACTGAGCCCGCATGTTAACCTGAAGAGAATCCTGAACTAGGACTCCTAAGTTCCTTTGTGCTTTAGATTTCCGAAGCCTTCCCCCATTTAGAAAATCGTTTAAAGATTAAGAAAAAGAGTTGAGCGAACCATTAATACAACTGAAAACTTAGTTTAAAAACTATTTTTCTAGCAATCTAATTAAACAATGTTATCAGGAGTTTAGCAGAGATCTATCTGCCCCCTTAGTACAGTCTTACAACTATAATATTTTACAGACACACAGATTGTATCAGTTGTGAAAACGTACCACATGAAATACTAAAATAGTTAAATAATAATTATCCTTTGGAAGTATAAGCATGCATTTGGTCTTTTGATTTCTTGGAAAATCAAAGAAAAATGGTGTCATAGTATAATTCAAATGGAGTTTGCTTTCGTCAGTCCAGAAACTTGTAATTCTAATATAATAATAAACATTTATAATCAGACTACCTGGAACATTATTAAAGCAACTTGCAACCAGTTTACACATCGTAATTCACCTGTAATTAAAACTCCGACTTTCCCTTTGCTTACACAATTTTGTCACCTTACCAGCCCTTTCTGGTTGAAATGACACATTCAGATGTCTTTGCCGGTGTAAAACCATAGCTGGAGAATGCACAGCTTGGTCTTCTTGTGGAGATGAAAAGGGAGCTTTCTGGTTTACTGCAGTGAATTCACCAACATCCTTTCAACAGCGCAGTGTCCCAGAGGATGTGAAGGAGGGAGTCCTGCTCACAAAGTTCCGAGCTGAATTGACAACTGACTAACCACCTACAATTTTGGAGGATGTAGGAGCAGAATTAGGTAATTCAGTCCGTTGAGTCTGCTCCACCATTCAATTGAACCATATCCGTTCTGATATGATAATGCTCAACTCCACTTTTCCACCTTATCTCCACAACCCTTGATTCCCTTAAATCTGCTGTTTTGCATTTTAAATGGTTGTCGTTAGCAAAGGCTAACCTTTGTGGCGATGTGCCTGTGAATAATATTGTATATAGTTAGCAATGCAACCTCCAACCAGCAGGTGGTGTCAGACATCGGTCATGTGAATCCGACTCTTGGCAGATGGGTGTAAGGCGTACATCAGGACAGTTGCACATAAGTGTAGCTCCAGGAGAATCCAGGAAACTGAAATAGTAACTTAGTCTGTATAGCATTCTGATTGTTACCTTAACACGTGTTAATCAATAAATCATTATTCTAGTTACGTCACCAGCAGTGCTGTTTGAATCATTGCAAAGACAAGGTCACAGAACACAACAACCTTTACCTCAGGTCCCTTTTCCTTCATCCTTAAGAACTCTGTAGGGAAGCTCTCATGATGGTCCATTAGGTAACCTGGATACGGAGTGATGTATAATAGGAGGGCTTGGCCAACTTGCCCAGCATCCAGGGGCGAATCTCTCAAAGCCAGCTGTACTAGATGATGTGTTGTTCTTATCCCTGCCAGCGGACTGCTAAACCAATTGCTCTATGGAATTTTGTCCTTAGCAGGAGACTCCCAGGAGGACGTCAGAAAAGCTTGAGGAATGACCCTCAAAGCAAACCTGAAGGGCTTGAAAATCCCCGCTGACTCATGGAAGTCCCTGGCTTGCGGCGAACCAAAATAGAGATGGCTCATTCAGGAGGGCACTACACCACAGTGAGAGGCCCAAGAGGGGAAAGTCAATGTTGGAGGGAACGCAAACATCCAAACAACTCATCTACCCAACCCTTCAAGTATCACCTGCCCGCAGATCACACATTGGGCTGATCAGCCATGTCACAACCCTTCCCACTGGAATGGAAGCGAGTCATCTTTGATCATGAGGCACTGCCTAAGAGAAATAGGGGGGGCCAAGGTTAAATCCTTGGTTTGTGATGATTTACCAATCTCAATCAGTATAGAACACTGAAATTGAATTCAACATTCTTGGGCGTTAGAGGGGAATATTTAGCCAGCATACTTGCTTCTAACCAATAACCCCTGCTGGAATTACATGTGCTTTTGGCTACCCTAGTATTAAACAGAATTATTTCTGAATCAGGTATTGTTCTGCCCTTTGCAGATTGTAAATTGGAAGTACTTTGTTTTTCTTCATTTAAGGGATGAGGGTGTCGCTGGGCAGACTGCCAATTATTGCCCATTCGTAGTTGAATGGGATTAATCTCCTCTGTAGAGTAATCCCTGGCTGCAAATATGGCCATCTATTATTTTAAGTTTGAAGAAGTTGGTGAGAGGGCACCTCCATTTTGAAGACCCCCCTCCCCCCCCCCCCCCCCTCGCTTACCTGCCAAAGCATCTCGCTGCTGCTTTCAAATTAGAGAATCTTCTGCTGGCCCCCCAACTCTGAGAGCCCGCTTGCCGTCCTTCGCTGTACAATGAGCCTGCCCTCTGGCTAATAGTTGACCAATGATGGCCAATCACACGTGCGCGACTGTTGGCCACACAGTGCGGGTTCATGACCCCTGTTTGAGCTTGACAGTGGTTCTCAGAAGCCCTCCAGAGATTTCTGGGATGGATTAATGTAATAATGACACGTGGTAAAATTTAATGCATGCTAATGCTTCTTGATTGCTTGTTGACTTGATTGCTTGTTAAGTTGGTACGGCAAAGAATATGCTGTAAAATTGTGTAAATTAAAATTTATGCCCACAGGTGTGATCGATCAGTGTGCCATGGTATTTAAACACATAATCTTCACTTTATCATGACCCTACATTTTACTCTTTTCTCTACAACTGGTATTTTCATCCATTGGTGTCTTTGATAATTGCAATTATCAGACTGCCCAGGGAATCTAGCCTCTGACCCTTCCAATCTCTTGAGTCAAGTAACCGAACCACCTTTCTGCATAGGGTGCCATGATCATCTCCGACTGCATCATTAAAGCAAAATATTGCAGATGCTTGAAATCTGAAATAGAATCAGGAAGTGCTGGAAAAACTGAAGAGGTCTGGCAGGAGAGTGTAACAGGTTTAACAGATTTAACGTTTTGAGTCCAACATGACTTTTCTTTGGAACTTCTTTGGAGTACTCGCCGTGTGCTCTGTCAGTAATGTACATTTGATAGCTTTCCTTTTGACAATCCCCCGATCTTTCTGACATGTGAAATGCAGACGTTTCTTTGTGGGAGGTGACGGAGGCAGTGGGGAAAAGAGGTGGGGAAGACATTGGGGGAGCCGATAATAAAACACAATGATCAAGGCATCATCAATAGGGACCCCCACAGACACCACTAGAAAAGAGACCGCTGTCTGAAAGCTAGAGAACAGTCCAGACAGGAGCAGTGAAAAAATTACAGTTGTAGCACTCACGTGAAAGTACCACATGTCCTTTCCTGGAAAGAGAACATCTGTGACCTGTGTTTAAAGCCATCAAATTCTTCAGCTGCAAGGCATTCATTCATTTTGCATCGTGGGCTGTGATTGACAGCTTCCACAAAACAGTTGTGAGCCTTGCTTCATTCATATTCTTCACTCTAAGTGCTGTGACCTCAATGTTTCCAAACATCAGCTACATCAAAGAGGGTTAAGTGCATTCCAATAACGCCTCTTCATGCTTGCATGATTTTGAAGCGCTAAGCTGGAAATTGACAGCACTTAACCCCTGGATTGGGAAGCAGCCAGACCCATACCTTTTGTGGCGGCGACCTCTTACAGCTCAGGTACCTTCCCATCTCCATTGCAGGACTGGCCCCGACTCACCCAATCAGAGCCACCTTTAGTCTCCTGCCTGGTTCTCCCCTCCCTTATTCTCTATAACATTCTGTGTTTTGGCAAGAGGGTTATATGCTTGCACATCCCTAATGGGCAGGGTCAACTGGACAGTCATATCTGCATTGGGGGCTAAAGGATCCTCAATGGCAGACATTGGGAACCAGCACATAAGCAAGTCCAGTGCTTCTCGATCCCGTGCACCCAAGAGTTTAGCCCTGAACCCTGAGTATTCATCCCATTCCTTGATTTTGATACTAAGGGCAGCTGGCATTGTGAACGGTTAACTCTTGATGGCCAATTAGTGTGATGAGCATGACTTTCAGGGCATAATTGCTTTGTGCTTCCGGGTTAGGCAAAGTTAATAGACACCTTTCTTACTCAGGCTGCACATTTTGAAGTCTCATTGCTGTCAGGCCTCTACATTTAAGACTCATGGACAGTCACTCCAGACTTTTTGTCACATTCAATGAGGTCTGGCGTGAACCTAATCACGCCATCGGAGGGCCCGGGAAGATCTCGTTCGGAATTCTCGCTGGCGCAAATCCTGTTTTTGGCCTCTTGCAAGATTTGGCAGCCATTATTGGATTTGTACCCACAGCTAACGGGCCCGCTAAATTCCACCCAATGGGCAGAAGGGCCTCTTTCTGTGCTGTAAAGCTTGATGACTATGCGACTAACAGGAGACAAACATGGGACACAACCGACAGAATACCCTTCGTCGTCCAGTACTTTCCCGGAGCGGAGAAACTACGACATCTTCTTCACAGCCTTCAACACATCATCGATGAAGATGAACATCTTGCCAAGGTCATCCCCACACCCCCACTACTTGCCTTCAAACAACCGCGCAACCTCAAACAAACCATTGTTTGCAGCAAACTACCCAGCCTTCAGAACAGTGACCACGACACCACACAACCCTGCCATGGCAATCTCTGCAAGACGTGCCAGATCATCGACATGGATACCACTATTACACGTGAGAACACCACCCACCAGGTACGCGGTACATACTCGTGCGACTCGGCCAACGTTGTCTACCTCATACGCTGCAGGAAAGGATGTCCCGAAGCGTGGTACATTGGCGAGACCATGCAGACGCTGCGACAACGAATGAACGGACATTGTGCGACAATCACCAGGCAGGAATGTTCCCTTCCAGTCGGGGAACACTTCAGCAGTCAAGGGCATTCAGCCTCTGATCTCCGGGTAAGCGTTCTCCAAGGCGGCCTTCAGGACGCGCGGCAACGCAGAATTGCTGAGCAGAAACTTATAGCCAAGTTCCGCACACATGAGTGTGGCCTCAACCGGGACCTGGGATTTATGTTGCATTACATTCATCCCCCACCATCTGGCCTGCAAAATCCTACCAACTGTCCTGTCTTGACACAATTCACACCTCTTTAACCTGGGGTTATCCCATCTCTGGATCTGTAAAGATTTAATCACCTGCTAATGCTCGCATTGTAAGCATTGTCTGGCATCTTTGAATTTGTCTGTATATATGTTTCTGGAACATACCTCTTCATTCACCTGAGGAAGGAGCAGTGCTCCGAAAGCTAGTGACATCGAAACAAACCTGTTGGACTTTAACCTGGTGTTGTAAGACTTCTTACTGGACTAAAAGGAGAGTAGACTAAGAGTCTGAAATTATGCTTAAGGCACTGAAAGTAAAGGGAAAACTATAAGATATAAAATAATTAAACCAGAAGAGTGAATAGGAAAATTGTGAGTAAAATATTAGAGCTGGAGGAGGGGTTAGGGAATGTGAGCTGAATGAATGTTCTTTGTCCAAACATACGGAGCAAAAGGAACAAATTGAATAAGCTGCAGGCGCAAATTCAACTTAGAGGGAATGACATTGGAGACATTATGGAGACATGGCTGCAAAATGGTCAGGTCTGTGAACTAAATATCCAGGCTATAAGACCCACAAGAGAAAATGGTTCACCTGGTTCACTAACATCCTTTAGGGAAGGAAATCTACCATCCTTACCTGGTTTGGCGGCTTTGTGGCTTCAGATCCACAGTAATGTGATTGACTCTTAACTGCCCTCTAAAATGGTCTGGCACGTCACTCAGTTCAAGAGCAATTAGGGATGGGCAATAAACGCTGGCCTTGCCAGTGTTACGCACATCCCAGGAAATATATATATTTTTTAATGGAGAGAATGGGAGTGGGGAGGAGAAAATTTGATTCAGGATAAAATCACTTCTACGATAAGAGAGGATATAACGAGTGGAAAGCAAATAGTCGATTCTAACTTGGTAGAATATGGCAACAGAAAAAGATTTCAGGCTGCAACAAGAATTGTGTGTAAGGCCCCTAGTTAATAGCTGTGAAGTGGTAGCTTGTACAAATGCTGGGATAAGACAGGCTTGTAGCAAAAGCAGAGCAGTTTTAATGGGAGCTCTTAACTCCCATATACATTGGGATAAGCAGGTAAGGATTGGATGACTGAATATATTGACCAGCTGACCAGAGAGATCCTGGCAGGATTTTCCGTGCCACCCACTGCGCTTTTGGCAGCGGTGGAGGTGGCCCGCCATTGGCCGACAGCGGGATCTTCTGGTCCCGCCGTTGTCAACGGGGTTACCCGTTGAATGCACCCCTTTCCGCCAGGAAACCAATGGAAGGGTTGTGCCATCGGCAGGACCGGAAGATCCTGTCGGCTTGAATGGCTGGGAAATTCCGGCCCTGATTCCGGCGTCGGAATCCATTCCCTGCCCTATCGCCAATCACGATTTCGGCGTCGGTGAATCCCGTCCGTCATGTTTGAACTCTGATGGAATATTTTGACTAAAGTAGTGGGAAAGGGGAATGTCTTTGGATGTTATTTATATGAACTTGCAAAAGATATTTGACAGTCTCCATTGGAGACGATTAGCTGAAGCTGTAGCCCGTGGATTTGAAGACAAATTATTGGCCTGGTTGGGAAATTGGCTGAGCCGTATTGACAGAGAACAGGAATAATGGGCAGAAATTCTAATTGGCAGGAAGTGATTAATGGTGTGCTGCCTGGATCTGTGTTAGGACACTTACATTCTCCCAATGCTATCCTCTCCCCAGCTGTCAGTTTTCCTGAGGACAGCCAGGGTTAAACGTGACAGCTTAAATGTGAAGCTATCAAGTTGAACCACAAATGGGTGGATTGGGTTGTGTTTGAGATTTTTAAAAGGTTTACATCTCACCCGACCCTGTTTTCTGGGGATAACATTACTGGATAAGAACTTAAAGAAAAAACTGCATTCAGACAGCACTTTATCATCCCTTTCAGAAACATCTCAAAGCATTTCATGTTCATTGAATCACATTGAAGTGCCGTCGTTATTGTCAGCTTAGTAAATGAGACATTCATTTGACACTCAGCAACGTGGCACAACCAGCAATGAACCGATTTTTAAATGTTTCCAAAAGCCCTGGATAAACATCAGACTCTTCTTTGAAATTGTGCCATCCGACTTGTAATGCTCACTGGAGAAGTCAGAAAGAACTTTGATTGTGACTCTCGTTAGAAGGCCTATCCTCCGACCATTCGGCACACTCTCAGTACTAGAATGGAGTGTCGGCATAGATTATAAAAGCTGAAGCCTGTCATTCATGGCTCAGCTCAATGTACTTTCGCTTCTGAGCCACAAGGTTATGGATTCAAGCCCCACTCTAGGACTTGAGCTCAACAATCGAGGCTGACACTTTAATATAGTATTGAGGGAATGCTGTGGGGGGTGGGGGGTGGGGGGTGGGGGGTGGGGGGGGGGCGGGAGGGGGGGGGGGACAATGGCTGCACTGTGCCTGACTCGGGACGGGATGCGGCCGGTAAAACTCGCGAGAGGTGTCTCTGAAAATGTACCCGGCTCGCCAGGCCTTGTGAGATCTAACGGTATCTCGCAAGACGTCGTGATCAGGACGGGCGGGTTCTAAATTTGCATATTTAAGTGCACCGCCGTCATATGCACTCGTCGGATCCAACCAGTGCACAGGATTGAATCCCTTCGCCGAGGTGACCCCAGTCGGGAGCCGTTCAGCACTGGTCTCCACATGTGGGGACCAGGAGGGGGTCTCCAAGGTGATAAAAGGCCTCCGAGCACCCCGGCACCTTAGCACTGCCAGCCTGGCAGGGGCACTGCCAGGGTGGGTACCAGGCTCGCAGTGTAACAGTGGCAAAGTGGCATTTCGCTCACACTGGGAATGAGGCCCTGCCCTTTATGAGGTGGGGTGCCGGGGGCTTGAGGACCCCCCCCCCCCAACAGGTAAGTTGCGGCGGTCCGGGGGTTGCTTTGGGAGATTGAGAGATCGGGGTGCCATTTAAAAATGACGTCCCGATCTCGTCCAGCACTACTGACGAGTGGTGCTTCCCAGTGCAGGAAATTAAGGCAAGTGCAGCCTCGACAGGGCCCGAAAAAATAACAGAGTTCCGTTCGATAGCGGGGTTGTTCCCTGCGCAACACGCATCAGGAAACACCCAGCTAAACCCGCCCACAATGAGCTTTATTTCCCCCGTTCAATTGTGCCTGTGCTGTCAGAGCTGGCCTTTTTTGGGTGAGCTGTTAAATTGAGGCAGGTGGATGTAAAGAACCCGTGACACTATCTTGCAATGAACAGGGGAGCTATCCGTCGTGTTTTGGCAAATATTGTTGCCTCAATGAACATCACAGAAGCAGATAATCTGGTCATTATCACATTTCTGTGTGTGGAAGTTTGCAGTGCAGATCCATAAGTGTAGAAGTTGCGATATAAACAAATATTCTTTCCTTTTTCTCCTGCGCGTCCAAAGGTAGTGCATTATGCTGCATAAAAGGTGGGCTCTCGTCCAATGCTTCTTCACCTGAGCGGTCATTCTACATGTGAAAACCAAGCAGACTCTCTAATTGGAGCTGATTCCAATCTTGTGCTGACCTTTTGATCACATAGCTGTACCTTCTGGGATGAGTCACTGGTTAGTTTTGAGGAGCAGTGAATCTGATTTATATTTTTCTCACTGAGCCAAGGGCATGGGGCCGAATGCAGCGCCTTACTCCCCAGCCTTGCTACCCCAGTTACCTCAGAAACAGGCCTGTTCTGGTCTGTCTGGCTTCTTTACATACTGCTGTTTCCAATTAAATCATGATGTGGAGATGCCGCTGTAGGCCTGGGGTGGGCACAGTAAGAGGTCTTACAACACCAGGTTAAAGCCCAACAGGTTTGTTACGAACCACTAACCCCGGGGAACACTTCAGCAGTCAAGGGCAGTCAGCCTCTGACCTTCGGGTAAGTGTTTTCCAAAGCGACCTTCAGGACGCGCGACAACGCAGAATCGCCGAGCAGAAACTGATAGCCAAGTTCCTCACGCATGAGTACGGCCCCAACCGGGATCTTGGATTCATGTCTCATTACATTCACCCCCCGCCATCTGTCCTGGGTTTGGGAAATCCGACCAACTGTCCTGGCTTGAGACAATTCATACCTCTTTAACCTGTGATTATCCCTCTCTCCCATTGCATCGTCTGGACCTGTAAAGTCTTAATTGCGCGCGAAGACTCACATTCAAAGTATCATCTTGCATCTTTGACTATATATGTGGTTGTGGAACCCACCTCTTCATTCACCTGAGGAAGGAGCTGCACTCCGAAAGCTAGTGATTCGAAACAAACCTGTTGAACTTTAACCTGGTGTTGTCAGACTTCCAATTAACTCAGCAGCAAACTACATTTTTTAATCTTTGAAAAGGCCTCAGTTGAACTGACCAGCTCAGCACTGCTGGCTCTATAGCGATGTCGGAATGGAATCAAACCAACTCTGAAATTCTCATGTCAAGCCATGCAATATTGGATAGGGTCCCTGTTATAACCCGCAGGAATCCCACGGGACTGACCAACTAGCCTCCCTATGAGCCTCGTAGAATACGAGCTTCCCCGCTGAGGGGCGGCGGGCCCATCAGCGAAGTAATGGACTCGAGCATAAATGCCGGCCCAGATGGGAGCTGAGCATGTGTAGCCCCGGCTGGGACCTGGAGTGTATTGCGCAGATGGTTTAATTTGTAATAAAATTAATTAAAATAAAATTACGCTTTGGATCTCTCTGTCGTCACTAAAGTCCCCATACATCACAAGTCAACATTCTGCCGATAAACAAACTGGCAAGTGGACAAGATAAAAGCAAAATACTGCAGACGCTGGAAATCTGAAATAGGAACAAAAAGTTCTGCAAATAGTTAACAAATCTGGAAGCATCTGTGGAAAGAGAAATAGAGTTAATGGTTTCAGGTCGATGACCTTCCATTAGACACATGTTATGTTTCCAATAACCAAGGCTAAGTTTAACTATTATGGCACTCCACAACACTCGCATGTTGAAGTGTTGCATC
The DNA here is from genome assembly GCF_047496885.1 of Scyliorhinus torazame. NCBI lineage: Eukaryota > Metazoa > Chordata > Chondrichthyes > Carcharhiniformes > Scyliorhinidae > Scyliorhinus > Scyliorhinus torazame. Next base: position 20,188,461 of record NC_092721.1, on the reverse strand, counting down.
CATAATCAGCAGATAGACCATCCAACTGAAACTTAGTTATATCAGCCACATATGTCTTCCTTTCACAGCAGATAGGCATTCACCGATTTGCCGCAGGCTCCTTCAGCTTTCTGTTTTAAAAAAAAAATTAAGTTGAATTTGTCCATTGTTTAATTCGATAATGTGGATTTAAAAAAAAATGTTTACTTCATCAATAATTATCATCAACTTCTCTGCAGATCTCTCAGATAAGAGTGCGCAATGCTGTCAATGACGGTCTCCTCACTTGGTGTCATTTTCCTGCCATTTGAGGTTGGCTCTGGCGAGGGGACTCTCTTTCTCCCTTCACTCAGCGGGCTAAAGGGCTTCTCGCCTCCTCTCAACCAACTGGCTTTTCAGGAGCCTCTGAACTAGCGAAACTCTCACATCGCAAATGGTTCCTTCACGCCCAGACTCTGAATGCTCTGCTCTCTTGCATTTGAGATGATAGTTTTGCTCAACGTACCTACCAGGAAAACACATGTTGGTGACATTACCATTTAATTGTGTAAATCGATGGGTTGAGTGGCATGGTGCCTTCTGTAAAAGGGGTTAACAGCATATAGTTACCCGTTAAAAAAAAGGCATTAGTTAATAAGTGGCATTAAGTTAATAACACCCTTGTGTTTTCTTGATAACAGGGATGGCAAGTAGCTAGTTAGGACAAATTAAATGGTGAAGGACGCTTATCACTACAGACTCCATATAGTGCATCTTCAGTACATAATAAAGCTACTGTATGACTGACACTGGGTTATTGGAATTATGATAATATGGAATGAATGACTACTGAAGAGAAAAATTAACAGCACAACAATGCATGTACTTGACTTTTTAAGATGCCACTACAGGCACAGTTTAGGGAGTGATGGCTGCAGTTATTTAGGAACATATTTACTGGGAATTGCATATACCTAGGAGGCACATTGCAGTGCATCAGCACAAATTGTTCTTCTTAATTTCATCAGCGTCTGTAAATGAAAAATAATGACGCTGACACACATGATTAAGGGTGAAAAATGTAGATTATTCTAATTACTTGCATAAAAACGGAGATGTGATTGAGGTGGTCCTCCTATTATTTAGAACTATTAGATAAACCGGAAAGAGGCATTTTATTTCAGTCGGAGTCAGAAGAGAAGTTAGAATCTTTTTGTGATAATATTCTGTTCAGCTGGGAATTTATTGCTGTGCATAATTATGCAAATGTGATTGCAATTAAGCATGAGATCTGTTGTAGGCTTTTGTAAATTTATTGCAAAGCTGGCATCTGCATTACTCATGATGAATTTTGGCAGTACTTATTTGGAGATGCAATGACATTCAAAAATGGTCAGACGTAAAGAACTATTCTGTATATCAATTCATTTTCTTTATATACTCTGGATATAATATTATAAGCAATATGTAGCTGTCTTGCAACTCAATGTCAATTATTATTATAAGTAGTACCAAGAACACAGTGCTTGTCCTTTTGTCTTGAGCTTCCTTTTAAGAATGTGTTTCTCACACTGTGCCACATTTAATGCCTTTTAATGTAAATGTGTGCAGGCTATAGCTATAGAATGACACAAAGCATCCTTGAAAGAGATACAGGCTTATTAAATGCGTTGTATTGTAGTATGTTCTCCTGATCTTGAAATATAATACACGAATGATGAAGTCACGTTTGAATGAAACGGTTCTGGGTCAGGAGTGAAAAATACTCAGCATTCAGAGCTGCTCCCATTTACAATATATCCAATTCTTTTAAAGTGACAGTGTCATCTTCTTATATTTATTTGCCTGTGGCTTCATAAAATAATTTGTTTTGACACCTTTAACTGTGCTATATACTCTTCAGGAAAACAGCCAAGTACGAAGACGAAAAGTTGCTTCATCAGTTGCCGTGTATTGTACCCATGGCTGTGTCACGCCAGGGCTGTTCCTCAATGAATAAATGTGATATCCCATGTGCGTTATCAGACAGCTCTGTGGGCCACACGCAAGATAGGAATAGAAATGTCTATCAGCAAGCACAAAATGGACATTTCGTTGTACATTCCGCAGTCATTATTAACCCATGAACTGTCACAAAACATGTCCTTCAGGTCAAATGTCACTTTTGGAAGTAATGGTCAATCTCATCAATGGACCTTGTATTCCCAGTGCACAACAACAAGAAAACAAATAGCTACTATAATTTCTCTATAAACCCAAGTAACATTTTAACAATAAAATCAAAAAATGTTAAGATTGATCAAATGATTTACGTTAAGGCAATTATGACATCATATGCCTTTATTACAAAGGGTAGAACGAAAACTCTTTCAAAATAAAAGCTTAGAGGTAGCACAGTGGCGCCGAGGACCCAGGTTCGATCCCGGCTCCAGGTCACCACACTACCAGAAGGATGTGGAGGCTTTAGAGAGGGTGCAGAAGAGATTTATCAGAATGTTGCCTGGTATGGAGGGCATTAGCTATGAGGAGTGGTTGAATAAACTTGGTTTTTTCTCACTGGAACGACGGAGGTTGAGGGGCGACCTGATAGAGGTCTACAAAATTATGAGGCGCATAGACAGAGTGGATAGTCAGAGGCTTTTCCCCAGGGTAGAGGGGTCAATTACTAGGGGACATAGGATTAAGGTGCGAGGGCAAGGTTTAGAGGAGATGTACGAGGCAATTTTTTTACACAGAGGGTAGTGGGTGCCTGGAACTCGCTGCCGGAGGAGGTGGTGGAAACAGGGACGATAGTGACATTTAAGGAGCATCTTGACAAATACATGAATAGGATGGGAATAGAGGGATACAGACCCAGGAAGTGTAGAAGATTGTAGTTTAGTCGGGCAGCTTGGTCGTCACGGGCTTGGAGGGCCGAAGGGCCTGTTCCTGTGCTGTACTTTTCTTTGTTTTTTGTTTGTTTGTCACTGTCAGTGTGGAGTTTTCTCCCCCCCCAAAAAAAACGATGTGCAGGGTAGGTGAATTGGCCACGCTAAATTGCCCCTTAATTGGAAAAAAAAGAATTGGTACTCTAAATTTATTTTTTGTTAAAGAAAAAAAAGCTTATTGGACAATAGAAATGAGAGCAGAATCAATTTGATAAACGGATGCGACTCGGTAAGTAATTTTGGGTTAAGCTGCCAGTTCCTAATTTTGTCCTGTTTGGCTCATTCGCAGTCTTGTTCCCATCAGGACTATCGCATGGATGCTATTATTATCCACTATGGGTGACTTTTGTGGAGAAAATTCCAACCCCTACCCTCAAATTGGCCAATTTCACATAAATGGCTTGAGATTACAAGCTTAGATGAGAACAGAACTGCCAATGTTTATATTGAGTTTTAATTTTTATGAGTTTGGGACAAGAGAAACTAACTCAAGGTGACTACTTTGAAATGGCTCCATTGAGGCAACATAGTTGAGGTCAAGTACTCCATATGTCAGGTCAAAATAAAGAAAATTAATGACACAGTCCCAAAATACATTGAAGGAAGTGTATTGGATGGATAACAATGTTAACCCTCCAATAAAATTCTTCAAATACATTTTCTGCTGCCTCAGTATAACGCTTGAATTTCCACATTACCTATCCATGTGGTCTTTATGGGTGAATCAGTGTTACTTATTGTTGAATTATATATTCCATTACAATTACAGGAAAGCTTGCAGAGCTCTGAGATTCAAAGGGATCTGGGTGTCCAAGTGCATGTATCGCAAAAGATTAGTATGAAAGTATAGCGAGTAATTAGGAAAGCTAATAGAAAGTTATGTTTATTATGAGGGGAATTGGACATAAAAGTAGGAGGAAAGAAGCAAATTACTGCGGATGCTGGAATCTGAAACGAAAGAGAAAATGCTGGAGAATCTCAGCAGGTCTGGCAGCATCTGGAGGGAGAGAAAAGAGCTAACGTTTCGAGTCCGATGACTCTTTGTCAAAGCTTTGACAGGGCTTTGACAAAGAGTCAGCGGACTCGAAACGTTAGCTCTTTTCTCTCCCTACAGATGCTGCCAGACCTGCTGAGATTTCCCAGCATTTTCTCTTTCATCATAAAAGTAGGAGGGTATGCTTCAGTTGTATAGGATGCTGGTGAGAGCACATATGGACTACTGTGCCTCCTTATTTAAAGAACGATAAAAATGTGTTAGAAGTGGTTCAGAGAAGGTTTCCTAGGTTCATACCAGGAATGGCGCGTTGTCATATGAGGAAAGGTTGGACAGATTATGTTTGTACTCATTGGAGTTTAGACATTGATCGACACATATAAAGATGGGTGGCACGGTAGCACAGTGGCTAGCACTGTTGCTTCACAGCGCCAGGCACATGGGTTTGAATCCCGGCTTGGGTCACTGTCTGTGCGGAGTCTGCACGTTCTCCCCGTGTCTGCGTGGGTTTCCTCCGGGTGCTCCGGTTTCCTCCCACAGTCCAAAGATGTGCAGGTTAGATGAATTGGCCATGCTAAATTGCCCTTAGTGTTCAAACAAGGCTAGGTGGGCTTACGGGGTTACTGGGATAGGCTGGAGGTGTGGGCTTAAGTAAGGTGCTCTTTGTAAGAGCCGGTGCAGATTCAATGGGCCGAATGGCCTCCTTCTACACTGTAAATTCTAAATTCTATGATCCGGTGGGGTCTTGACAGGCTGGATATGGAGAGGATGTTTCCTCCGGCGGACAACCTAGAACTATGAGTCAATGTTTAAAAATAAGGGTTTGCTCATTTAAGTATGAAATGAGGATAATTATTTTCTCTCAGAGGGTAGTGAGTCTTTGGAACTCCTTTCATCAACAAGGAAGGGAAGCACAGTCTTTGAATATTTGTAAGGCAGAAGTGGATAGATTCTTGATAAACAGAGGGGTAACAGATTATTGGGGGGTGGGGGTTATAATCAGACATTCCATTGGAGCATTATGCTCACCAATTATCAGATTGGCACTGTCCAAACTCATTCCACTTAGGACCTACAGTCATTCAAACAGAAGAAAAACTTGCATTTATTTAGCACCTTTCATGACCACCGGACCGCTGAAGTGCTTTACATCCACTGAAATACCTGACAGGAAGGTAGTCACACAATCCCCAAAACGGGGATGTGAAAATGGCCAGATTCGGGAATAAGCATTGGTTGGACACTACGGAAAACTCCCCTGGTCTTCTCTGAATTGGTGCCATGGGATCTTTAATATCCACATGAAAGAGCAGAGGGGGCTTCAGTTTAACACCTCATCTGAAAGACTTTTGACAGTGCTGCACTCCCTCAGTACTGCACTCGAGTGTCACCTCCGATTTTTGTGCTCAAGTCTTGGAGTAGGATTTGAACCACAACAAGAAAAGAGACAAAACTTTGACACTGGCCATTTAATTAGATTTAACCCAACATCATTGAACCAGAGGAATAGTGGGGGTCCATTCTCTTATTCTTAAAGTGACTTTTCTTGCTCCTTTAACATGGAAAGTTGCCACACTAGCTAAAATGCTATCTCAGTCAATACAAACTTCACTACCAATTGAGTTTGCATTGGAAGAACTAACTCTTTGTGATTGTACATTTCTAACTTGGGTTTAATGTATTCAAGTGAAAATCCGCTTCACTATTTTGACAACATCATTAACCTGTTTAAAGAACAGTACTCTTTAGTATGGAGCTAAAGATTAATTGATATCTTCAGACAATCTTACAAAAAATGTTCCATAAATTTGCACTGTTTTAATTGCTAAGTACCTATCAGAAGTATTTTCATCAAATTAGTTATGCCACCTAAGTAAACATTTTTTGTGGCTGAATATACTTTTTGGTTTGAGCACACAATATTCCGAATCTAAACAAATCACCAACCTGAATTGGCTTTGTTCCCAACTAGTGTGGATTTGTAGCATTAAACTGCATAACGTTGGCCGAGCGTCATCCTATAGCTCACCCCTTCTTGCTTTTGTCAAATGATGGAAAGGTACACCGCAAACACTTTGGTCACTGGTGATAAGGACAGATAGAAGCATTCAATCATATGAACTGCAATGAGAAAATTTAGATTGAAGCCAAAACAAATGGAATCATGTATAATAATGAGAATAATAATCTTTATTTAGTGTCACAAGTAGGCTTACATTAACACTGCAATTAAGTTACTGTGAAAATCTCCTAGTCGCCACATTCTGGCGCCTGTTCGGGTACACAGAGGGAGAATTCAGAATGTCCAATTCACCTAACAAGCACTTCTTTCAGGACGTGTGGGAGGAAACTGGAGCACCCGGAGGAAACCCACGCAGGCACCGGGAGAATGTACAGACTCTGCTCAGACAGTGACCCGAGCCGGGAATCAAATCAAGTCCCTGGTGCTGTGAAGCAACAGTGCTAACCACTGTGCTACCGTGCCGCCATTATATTTGAGAAAGGTTAATAAAAATGTGGGACTTGAACCTTAATTAGCCAGATTGTATGGTATCCATAAACTGCTCTAATAGCTTAAGATGTTATTCAAATATTTTGAACCAGTTGCAGGCTTGAATACATACTCACCTCCCTGTTATTCTCCAACATGTCCAAACTGAACAGCAAGAAGACTTCTCTCTCCATAATGATTTCAAAGGTTGGTTATTTATCCGATGTCTGAACTAGTGGTGATTTTGTTTCATAGCCAGGGATGGGGGTGTGGGGGGTGGGGGGGTGTAGCTGGTGAGTGGATTCTGTAACGTCCTCAACATTAGTCCCCTGAATGAGTCTTTATTTATCTTGATGTGATGGAAAGACATATCTCCATAAAACCTGATGATTGAAATATATTCGGCACCATTCATAATTCCTCAGATAGCGAAGCAGCCCATGTCCAAATGTAGCGAGACCTGGAAAATATCCAGGGTTGGGCTGACTAGTGGAAAGTAACATTTGCGTCACACAGGTCAATGGGTATATCCAACAATAGATAATCGAACCATCACCCCATGACACTCAAGGGCGTTACCATCACTAAATCTCCTACTATCAACATCCTGAGGGATACAATTGACCAAAAACTGAACAGGACTAGCCAACACCATGGTATCAAGAGCAGGTCAGAAGCTAGGGACCCTGTGCCAAGTAACTCACCTCTTGACTCCCCAAAGATTGTCTACCATCTACAAGGCATAAGTAAGGTGTGTGATGGAATACTCTCCACTGGATGAGTGCAGCTCCACCAACACAAGAAGCTTGATACCATCCAGGACAAAGGACCAGGGACAAAATTCTCTGTAGTCAGCGTGATGTCCGCCGACCGGTGCCAAAAAGAGCGCAAATCAGTCCGGCATCGCGCCGCCCCAAAGGTGCGGAATCCTCCGCATCTTGGGGGGGCGAGCCCTAACCTTGAGGGGCTAGGCCCACGCCGGACTGATTTCCGCCCCGCCAGCTGGCACGGAAATGACATTGCCGGGCGGCGTATGCGCGGGAGCGTCAGCGGCCGCTCACGGCATCCCCGCGCATGCGCAGTGGAGGGGGGTCTCTTCTGCCTCCACCATGGTGGAGACCGTGGCGAAGGCGGAAGGAAAAGAGTGCCCCCACGGCACAGGCCCGCCCGCGGATCGGTGGGCCCCGATCGCAGGCCAGGCCACCGTGGGGGCATCCCCCGGGGCCAGATCGCCCCGCGCCTCCCCCAGGACACCGGAGCCTGCCCGCGCCACCTTGTCCCGCCGGTAAGAGAGGTGGTTTAATCCACGCCGGCGGGACAGGCATTCTAGCAGCGGGACCTCGGCCCATCCGGGCCGGAGAATCGCCGGGGGGGGGGGGGCTCGCCAACTGGCGCGGCGCGATTCCCGCCCCCGCCGAATCTCCGGTGCCGGAGAATTCGGCAACCGGCAGGGGCAGGATTCACTCCATTCCCGGCAATTCTCCGACCCGGTGGGGGTCGGAGAATCTCGACCCCTATTCTGAAAAATTCCCTCCCTCCACCATTGATGCAGAGTGGCAGCATTGTATACCAGCTACAGGGTGCTCTGCAGCACCTTCCAAACTCATGACCACTGCCATCTAGAAACACAAGGACAACAGGCACCCGGGAACACTATCACCTGGAATTCTCCTCCACGTTCACCCACCATCCTAACTTGGAAATACATTACTATTCCATCAATGTTGCTGGGTCAAAATCCTGGAACACTCTTCCGAACAGCTCTGTGGGTGTACCTACACCACATGGACATCAGAGGTTGAGAAAGGCAGCTCACTATCACATTCTCAAGGTCAATTAGGGATGGGCAATGATGACCTTATCCCAAGAACGAAATTAAAAACCTCTGCTCTAGCAGACTTTCTATCTTGGTTAAAAAGGTAGGCTTATAGAAATGTACATGCCGGGCCGAGAATATTTCAGTAGATCCCCTGAAGTGGTTCTTGCCATCCTCAGGAATGGAATTCTAGAGAAGGATGCATGTCTGAACTGTGGTCTGCAGTGGAACTTTACAGAAGCTAATCACTGGCATTATCAGATGTCAGGTGACTTCTAGCAGCTATCTTTAGTCAGTGTTTTTTATTGTCTTCAGAAGCTCTTTTTGAACAGTTCAGCACCTGCTCGGTTAGCTGGTAAAATTACAGATTAATATCACCCATACACAACACACATCATTTTGACAATATTGATTAGTATTGCAAAAGACATTTGCAGTGGAACACGCACGTGTTATATTCACAGAGGGAGCTAATTAATATTAGATAGGTAGGGAGGTTTACTGCTCGTTCCTGAGCTGCTTGGACTATGGGAACATCATAAAACCAACTGGATCAAATTTCAGGAGTTTTTTTTTTAATTGCCTTCGCAAGACAGAGAATAAGCTTGCAGAGGTTTTCATCAGGAGGTGAAGTGGATGAAGAAAAAAACCACGATAATATAGATTGTACGGTGATCTACGGAGGTAGTGTGCTTGATGAATAAAATTACCTTATATCTTATCCAGTGTCCTATATTTCGTGGAGTAGTAGGATTACTGTAAGAAAAATTACCTATCAAATGCTTCAATGGGACTAAGGTAATCCTCACGATTAAATCATGAATTAAAAAGTGAGCTAAGAATTACAAAGTGAGTACTCAACTTAGGTCTGAATATCTGTAAATGTGGAGAGGGTCTCCAGCAGAGGCAAAATGGCGATGGAGATCTGGGGCGTCATTCTCCGACCCCCCGCCGGGTCGGAGAATGGCCGTTGGCCGCCGTGAATCCCGCCCCCGCCCCCGCCGAAGTCTCCGCTCCCGGAGATTGGGCGGGGGCGGGAAACCGGCCGCGCCGGTTGACGGGACCCCCCGCTGGATTCTCCGGCCCGGATGGGCCGAAGTCCCGCCCAGGAATTGTCTGTCCCGCCGGCGTAAATCAAACCTGGCATTTACCGGCGGGACCAGGCGGCGTGGGCGGGCTCCGGGGTCCTGGGGGGGGGCGCGGGGCGATCTGACCCCGGGGGGTGCCCCCACGGTGGCCTGGCCCGCGATCGGGGCCCACCGATCCGCGAGCGGGCCTGTGCCGTGGGGGCACTCTTTCACTTCCGCCTCCGCCACGGCCTCCACCATGGCGGAGGCGGAAGAGACTCTCCCCACTGCGCATGCGCGGGAAACTGACAGCGGCCGCTGACGCTCCCGCGCATGCACTGGGAAACTGACAGCGGCCGCGGACGCTCCCGCGCATGCGCCGCATTTCCGCGCCAGCTGGCGGGGAAACAAACGCCATTTCCGCCAGCTGGCGGGGCGGAAATCCCTCCGGCGTCGGCCTAGACCCTCAATGTTGGGGCTAGGCCGCCAAAGATGCGGAGCCTTCCGCACCTTTGGGCCGGCGCGATGCCCGTCTGATTGGCGCCGGCTTTGGCGCCAGTCGGCGGGCATCCCGCCGTTGGGGGAGAATTTCGCCCCTGATTCTCAAAATCCCAACGCTGAACATGGCAACCAGTATTTTCACTGGGGGTGGGGTGGATGGGGGGGGGGGGGCGGGTAGCGGTTAGGGTGGGGAGTCAAGGGTGGGTTTCAGTTTGCATATATCTGGTTCATGGATGCATGGATGCAGTGGAGCTGTAAAAGTACAACTGCCTTCAGATTTAATTTTCGCGAGTGAGATGTCCAAAACATGTCTTATGACCTTTATACTTTTCAGGAGAATGTCTAATGCTGCTAGAGTTATTTGGAGAGGTTCAAAGGCATCTTTCGGTGAGGTGAAGTGCAGTTTGGGATTTAGTAAAGTAGACATGAATGTGCGTAAATGTGAATAAACTCTTTGGAACTGCCAAGCTGGGGGGGGGGGGGAGAGCAGAGGTCTTTGGTCCATGAAGGGAGGGCATTTGCAGTCTGAAACAGCCTTCTGAAGGAGGCAGCCCTCCCACACATCTAAAAATTGAGGCTGAGTTGGAAAGGTACCTTAATTGACCATTAAGTGGACACATGGGGCCTTAATTGGTGCATGGACAGGCCTCCTGTCCCATGCCCTGTCCACCTCACCGTAAAATTGCGTCTGGATCGGGGCAGGCGTGATCCCAGAGGGAATCCCGTCAGTGCTATTTTATGCTCCCCCACTGCCTCAGAACATGCCAGGTAGCGGAATTTCCCCGACTCTGTGCAACTGACTCAGGAGCGAAGATTTGGCCAAAAATTATTACTCTGCATAGTTTCATATCTATTCCCAGATTTAACGAAGAAAATGAAATAGAATTTTATTGCACATGTTACTGTCACATGTACGTCTCATCTCATTTGCATCGGTACAGGCCACAGGCTTAAAGCTTCGATAGTGTTTCACAACTTTAATGGGCTTTATTTTCGTCTCGGGACAAAAATCAATAAAAGAAAAGTTGACGTGAGTGAGCAAGACTGGCGGACTGCCGCAGTGGAGTTTCCTTCCAATTTCACCTCTACTTGAACCATATGTTAATGTGTTTATGAATGTTAGCGCACAAAAAGACTGCTTGAGGTAATCAACCACCATTTCATTTGTTTGGGTGTATGTGTAATTTCTTTCTTTCTTTTGTCTATTCATACACGCCTGTTCTACCCGTCTTCAGAGTGCTAGGCTTGTATTCTCCAGGTTTATTCATTAAGCACATGAGCTGCCCCTAGTAACTTGGCCAATTTAGGGGAGGAGATCAGATTGGAGATGAGAACTTATTCGGAGAGCTGTAACGTTATCTCCCCTTCATCCATCAACATTTGCCACTAAATACGTGTTTTTATTTTGCTGGCTAACCCTCCGACCTGAAATGGCATCATGCATTTCAGTAGTGCTGTCTAGCCGTGCCTTAATATGGTCTGTAAAACAGCATTTGTAAAACCTTTAGCGAGGGTCACTTCAGAAGGGTTTACGCACTCCAACAGCTGGATGAGCAAAATATTTATTATTTATGCTAATTATCTGCCAAATTAAGTGCTTGAGAAGTGTGAAAGCAGCATTATTACAGATGGGTCCCGATGAGCTGATATCCTTTCATTAGCGCTAATGGATTTAGATTGAATAAAAACATCTTTAGAAGCAAAATGGTGCATCGCTGCCATTTTCAATTGGGCTCCTTGTTTTCAACAATACTGGGAAAGAATTATTCTGCTTGTTATATTGGCAACGTTGTAAACTCATTCCTTATGATAATAATAAAAATCTTTATTAGTGTCACAAGTAGGCTTACATTAACACTGCAATGAAGTTACTGTGAAAAGCCCCTAGTCGCCGCACTTCGGCCCCTGTTCGGGTACACAGAGGGAGAATTTGGAATGTCTAATCCACCTAACAAGCACGTCTTTCGGGACATGTGGGAGGAAACCGGAGCACCCGGAGGAAACCCACACAGACACGGGGAGAACGTGCAGACTCCGCACAGACAGTGACCCAAGCCGGGAATCGAACCTGGGTCACTGGTGCTGTGAAGCAACAGTGCTAACCACTGTGCTGCCGAGCCTCCCAGATTTAATGACGTGTGGTAACCACTGCAACTCCTTTCCTATAAAAAAATAACATTTGGCTAAAAAAATAGCAAAGTATGCACAAGATCTAGGAGCAAGAGTAGACCACATGGCCCATCAAGCCTGCTCCGCTATTTAATACGATTCTGGCTGAGCTTGGGCTTCACCCACAATCAAAGGCCCAGGATAATGCCCTGGGACCTGGGTTCGAATCCCACCAGGGCAGATGGTGAAATTTGAATTCAATAAAAATCTAATGGCGGCCATGACACCTTGAGGGAAGGAAATCTGTCGCCCTTACCTGGTCTGGCCTACATGTGACTCCAGGCCCACAACAATGTGGTTGGCTGAGGGATGGGCAAAAAATGCTGACCCAGCTAGCGACGCAATTAAGTGATTTGCAATTGACAAAGCAAGAAATGGTTTCATACATCAAACAACGGCAATGGTGCAGGGGTGCACCCTGAGGGAAGGGTCTTCCTGGCTTGGGGGTGGCAGGCTTGGAGTTGGTGGGGCGAAGAAAGTAGCAAGGAGCCAAGTCCGGTTAGCTCCCCAACGCAGCCCCTCTGCCATACACATTTCACCGGGGTGGGATAGAACATAGAACATTACAGCGCAGTACAGGCCCTTCGGCCCTCGATGTTGTGCCGACCTGTGAAACCACTCTAAAGCCCATCTACACTATTCCCTTATCGTCCATATGTCTATCCAATGACCATTTGAATGCCCTTAGTGTTTGCGAGTCCACTACTGTTGCAGGCAGGGCATTCCACGCCCTTACTACTCTCTGAGTAAAGAACCTACCTCTGACATCTGTCTTATATCTATCTCCCCTCAATTTAAAGCTACGTCCCCTCGTGCTAGACATCACCATCTGAGGAAAAAGGCTCTCACTGTCCACCCAATCCAATCCTCTGATCATCTTGTATGCCACAATTAAGTCACCTCTTAACCTTCTTCTCTCTAATGAAAACAGCCTCAAGTCCCTCAGCCTTTCCTCATAAGATCTTCCCTCCATACCAGGCAACATTCTGGTAAATTTCCTCTGCACCCTTTCCAATGCTTCCACATCCTTCCTATAATGCGGCGACTAGAATTGCACGCAATACTCCAAATGCGGCCGCACCAGAGTTTTGTACAGCTGCAACATGACCTCATGGCTCCGAAACTCAATCCCTCTACCAATAAAAGCTAACACACCGTACGCCTTCTTAACAACCCTCTCAACCTGGGTGGCAACTTTCAGGGATCTATGTACATGGACTCCGAGGTCTCTCTGCTCATCCACACTGCCAAGAATCTTACCATTAACCCAGTACTCTGTCTACCTGTTATTCCTTCCAAAATGAATCACCTCACACTTTTCTGCATTAAACTCCATTTCCACCTCTCAGCCCAGCGCTGCAGCTTATCTATGTCCTTCTGTAAGTTGTAACATCCTTCCGCACTGTCCACAACTCCACCGAATTTAGTGCCATCTTCAAATTTACTCACCCATCCTTCTACGCCCACCTCCAGGTCATTTATAAAAATGACAAACAGCAGTGGCCCCAAAACAGGTCCTTGTGGTACACCACTAGTAACTGGACTCCAGTCTGAACATTTCCCATCAACCACCACCCTTTGTCTTCTTGCAGCTAGCCAATTTCTGATCCAAACTGCTAAATCATCCTGAACCCCCATGCCTCTGTATTTTCTGCAGTAGCCTACCGTGGTGAACCTTATCAAACGCTTTACTGAAATACATATACACCACATCAACTGCTTTACCCTCATCCACCTGTTTGATCACCTTCTCAAAGAACTCAATAAGGTTTGTGAGGCACAACCTACCCTTCACAAAACCGTGTTGACTATCTCTAATCAAATTATTCCTTTCCAGACGATTATACATCCTATCACTTATAAACCTTTCCAAGATTTTGCCCACAATAGAAGTAAGGCTCACTGGTCTATTGTTACCGGGGTTGTCTCTACTCCCCTTCTTGAACAAAGGGACAACATTTGCCATCAACATTTGCAACAATATGCAGATTGGCTGTCGGACAAATGGAGTTGGGCAGCCAATTTAAATTATTGAAGGCCCTATTAAGGATGATTTACCCAAGCCATTGGCAGCATGAGAGCCATTCTCTTCCTCTTTTTGAAGCTGTCAAATTCACGAGGCAGGCTCACGTGACCCTCCGGGGGGCTATTGGAGATGGAGGCTCCATGCCACAAAAAGAGGGCTGTGAGAATCATAGAATCCCTACAGAAGGAAGCTATTTGGCCCACCAAGTCTGCACTGACCCCCCCGAAAGATGACCCGAACAAGGCCCACTCCCTCCGCACTATCCAAAGGTAACCTCACCTAACCTTTGGACACCAAGGAAAGATTTAGCATGGCCAATCCACCTAACCTGCACATCTTCGGAATGTGGGAGGAAACCGGAGCACCCAGAGGAAACCCACGCAGACACGGGGAGAACGTGCAAACTCCATACAGGCAGTCACCCGAGGTCAGAATTGAACCCGGGTCCCTTGCGCTGTGAGGCAGCAGTGCTAATCACGGTGCCACCGTGCCAGCTTGTGGTAAGGCATGGTAAGGCATCCCCAGTGGGCCATCTGCAATGGGCCTGCTGCTTGGCCCTATCTGATGTTTGGTTTGATTCGCAACTGTGGAAGGGCACCTCAAAATGTCCTTGAGCTCTCTGAGCAGTCTCTGAGCGTCCATCACTGTAGATGTCGCAACCAGGGTGTGAAAGCTGCTGATCCTCTGATTGTGTCAGCAGTATCTACATCCTTCCTGCCCTCTTTATTTGGCCAAATATTCCTCTGGAACATTTGTAGAGCCGGTTCCACTGCTTGTCCCTGTATTCCATTAATCACAGGTTTGTGAATGTTCTTAATATTTCATGAAATAATTTAACCATTTTATTAGTTTTTATTAGTGGTGATGTTTTGAGGGTTGATCATAATTCTGGGTGATCTGTTGGAAGTTTTGTATTTTCCAGCCAGGTTTGATTATTTACAGCTAGGTTAATAGGTGTCAGCCCATGAGGATTTATTCAGCAATTGGGAACTGTTGTAAAACAAGAGTGGTAGCCATGATTCAGTCAGTTAGTGATTGGCTAAAATTTATTTTGCACACCATAATTGGTCAATAATGAACTTAACGCATGGGTTACCTCATTGTGATTGTTTTGGCATAAAACGATATGAAGTATTAAAATAGACGGTAAGGTATTGTAGTGAAATATGCAGCTATTTTCATTCAATTTGTAAAATGATCTTATCATGTTAGATTATATCTATGTGAGAAAAATGGCTTGAATTTATGTAGCATTTTGGAAGCATTGTTATCCCCAATTAAATACTCATAAAATCAAGACATTGTTGTCATTAAGGAATCATGGCAATCAACTTACAACCATCAAGTTAACCCACAGCACAGGTTGTGAAATCAACATAAACAGCACTCCTTATTTGGACACGGACCTGAACTTTCACGGACTGTGAAAAGCCAATGGAGGCAGCCATATTTTGGGGCTTTTTGAAATAAGACAAGTGGTTTTTTGGAGTTAGTCACCAGTTGATCAGGAAACCAGACCTGCAGCTAGATACTCGTCACAAAGCCGTTAAGGCAATCCCTTGAAATGGGAGGTCCAAACAGAGGACTCCACCCCCAACTTTTTCAGTTTAAGGTTTGCGTGAGAACCAACCTTCTAACTATTCAACTGCAGAAACCTCACATCCTGCTGTGAACCCTTCATTTTATCAGACCTTCTCTTCAACTTTAAAGCACCCAAACAAGTAATGTGATAATGAACAAATATCTGTTTTAGTGGTCGTGGTTGAAGGATAACTGTTGTCCAGGACACTGGGGTGCAATCCTCTTCTTTAAAAAAGGTACGGCATATGTCTTTTATGTCCTCCCAGGAGGTGTCACACCAGTGTATTATAAACTTTCAGTCAATACTTAAAATTCTGGACACAACCAAGCTATTAAAATGGCTTCTGAAAATCATGCATCCTTTAGCATTTGAGCTATAGTCAGTATCACGTCTCAGGTGAATAGCTAATTAAGCATGGATATTTGCATCCATCTTTTACTTTAAGGATGGGCCAACACAAAAGGCTATCAAGTTACACACATTCCGAAGAAGTCACATTGGACTCAAAATTTCAACTCTGTTTCTTTCTTCACAGTCACTGTCAGACCTGCTGAGATTTTCCAGCACTTTTGTGTTGTTAGTATGGAGGTACATGACAGTCTCTCGACATGTCTCTCCTGGCCTGAAGGAAAGATTCAGGTTCAATCGGTGACACAGAAGTTTGAATGGCCTCTATCATCATCCCAATGCATCATGATGGCTGCCTCAAACTCTCAGAAGTGTTAACCCACAGCACAGGTTGTGAAATCAACATATATAGCACCCCTTATTTGGACAGGGACCTGAACTTGTGAAAAGCCACATGGAGGCAGCCATATTTTGGGGCTTTTTGAAATAAGACAAGAGTTTTTTGGAGTTAGTCACCAATTGATCAGGAAACCAGGCCACCAGCTAGATGCTCGTCACAAAGCTGTCGAGGCAATCAACAGCAATGCCTTGAAATGGGAGGTCCAAACAGAGAGGACTCCGCCCCCAACTTTTCCAGTTTAAGGTTTGCCTGAGAACCAACCTCCTAACTATTCAACTGCACAAACCTCACATCCTGCTGTGAACCCTTCATTTTATCAGACCTTCTCTTCAACTTTAAAAGCATCACAGCCATCCATGAAACAATGGGCCTGCCACACAGGAGTCTGAAGATTGTAAACCCGATACTGAGAAACCTGTAATCTGTAAAATTGCATGACGTTCAGCTGTATATATTCTGTGTGTGTGTGAGAGAGACATTTACTCTGAATTAAATAGAATGTGAGAGACACATTTACCCTGAATTAAATAGAATGTCTCTCTCTCTCTCTCTCTCATACACACACACACATTATATACAGCTGAATGTCTTAATTCAATACGCTCATTTTTCTTAATGAGCATGCGGGAATGCACGGCTTTCAAGTGTAGGATTTGTGAGAG
This sequence comes from Scyliorhinus torazame, assembly GCF_047496885.1. Taxonomy (NCBI): domain Eukaryota; kingdom Metazoa; phylum Chordata; class Chondrichthyes; order Carcharhiniformes; family Scyliorhinidae; genus Scyliorhinus; species Scyliorhinus torazame. The sequence goes on along the minus strand of NC_092721.1, from coordinate 20,171,520 downwards.
CGTAGGTTCATTGGAGTCAACTTAAAATAGCAGGGAATCATATCCCAGCAGTTGCAATGATTGTTTAATGCTTCATGGACAGCTAACACCCTCCAAAACCACTTCAAATGTTGGATAATCCAGCTGCAGTGGGTGCAATTGCGAGCAAATATGTTTGAATGCCAAAACAGCTAATGCGCAGGATTGGAGCCATACATTGTGGGTGGATAAAAACTGCCTCCAAACATATAAAGAATGCACAAAGTGTGTTAATGTGCCTCAATGGGCTCTTTGCAGTAAGAAGAGTGAAACGAAGAGTGGATGTGGTCTTATGGCTTAGCTGTGTAACAGGAAGGAGAGAAGAGTCTGAGACAGGGGCCAGTGCTGCTAGCACATTGACCTGATGTTGCAGCCAGAATGTGCAACAGCACAGGGGAAGATTAAATTACATGGGCAAGGCTGAGGTATGCTTTGGTCATACACCTAGGACAGCACCTGAAAAAACTTAGATTTAGATTTATTGTCACGTGTACCAAGGAACAGTGAAAATTAATTGTCCAACAGTATACCTGAAATCGGCCTACCACCAGCTCCCCATCCGCAAGGTGGACCGCCCATACACTGCGTTCGAGGCAGACGGCCGCCTTTACCACTTTCTTAGGGTTCCCTTCGGCGTCACCAACGGGGTCTCGGTCTTCCAATGGGAGATGGACCGAATGGTTGACCGGTACGGGCTGCGGGCCACTTTCCCCTACCTGGATAACGTCACCATCTGCGGCCACGACCAGAGGACCATGACGCCAACCGTGCCAAACTTCTCCACACCGCCACTCTCCTCAACCTCACATATAACAAGGAGAAGTGCGTGTTCAGCAAGAACCGCTTAGCCATCCTCGGCTCTGTGGTCCTGAACGGAGTACTGGGGCCCGACCCCGATCGCATGCACCCCCTCATGGAACTCCCCCTCCCCCACTGCCCCAAGATCCTCAAACGATGCCTGGGGTTCTTTTTGTATTACGTACAGTGGGTCCCAAACTATGCGGACAAGGCCCGCCCACTCATTCAATCCACTGTTTTTCCTCTAACGGCCGAGCTCACCAGGCCTTTAATCGTATCAAGGCCGACATCGGCAAGGCCGCGATGCACGCGGTCGACGAGACGCTCCCTTCCAAGTCGAGAGCGATGCATCCTCAACCAGGCAGGCAGACCCGTGGCATTCGTTTCCCACACCCTCCATGCCTCCGAAATTCGGCACTCCTCCGTCGAAAAAGAGGCCCAAGCCATCGTTGAAGCTGTGCGCCATTGAGGTATTACCTGGCCAGCAGGAGATTCACTCTCCTCACTGACCAACGGTCGGTTGCCTTCATGTTTAATAACACACAGCGGGCAAGATCTAAAACGATAAAAGCTTGAGGTGGATGATTGAGCTTTCCACCTACAATTACGATATTTTGTATCGCCTCGGTAAGCTCAACGAGCCCCTCGATGCCCTATCCCGAGGTACATGTGCCAGCGCACAAGTGGACCAACTCCGGACCCTGCATGACAACCTCTGTCACCCAGGGGTCACATGTTTTTACCATTTCATCAAGACCCGCAACCTGGCCTACTCCATCGAGGAAGTCAGGGCGATCACCAGAGACTGCCAGGTCTGCGCAGAGTCCGCACTACTACCGGCCAGACCCGTGCGCGCCTGGTGAAGGCCTCCCGCCCCTTTGAATTCCTCAGCGTGGACTTCAAAGGGCCCCTCCCCTTCACCGACCGCAACACATACTTTCTCAGTGTGGTCGATGAATATTCCTGATACCCCTTCGCCATCCCATGCCCCGAAATGACGTCTGGCGCCGTCATCAAAGCCCCCAACACCATCTTCGCTCTGTTCGGTTTCCCCGCCTACGTCCACAGCAATTGGAGATCCTCATTTATGAGCGATGAGCTGCGCCAGTACCTGCTCAACAGGGGCATTGCCTCGATCAGGACTATCAGTTACAACCTCAGGGGAAACGGGCAGGTGGAGAGGGAGAATGGGACGGTCTGGAGGGCCATCCAGCTGGCCCTATGGTCCAGACATCTTCCGGCCTCTCGCTGGCAGGAGGTCCTCCCTGATGCACTTCACTCCATTTGGTCGCTCCTGTGCACCGCGACTAATGATACCCCCCGTGAATGTCTCTTTGCCTTGCCTAGGAAGTCCACCTCCGGGGTTTCGCTCCCGACATGGCTGGCAGCCCCAGGACCCATTCTCCTCTGTAGACACGTTTGACTCCACAAGGCGGACCCGTAGGTTGAGAGGGTACAGCTACTTCACGCCAACCCGCAGTACGCCTACGTAGCGTATCCCGACGGCCACCAAGACACAGTCTCCCTTAGGGACCTGGCACCAGCTGGTTCCACCCCCTCCCCCCTGCCCTGGCACCACCCTCCCCCCCGGTGCACCCCACCGCAGCCCCCGCTCCGGAACAATCCGTCCTCCCCTTGCTCACACCCAGGGATGAAGAGGATTTCGACACACTCCCGGAGTCACCGAAGACCAAGCCGCCCCTGGAGTCGCCACCAGCACTGGGGCGCTCTCAACGACAGATCAAGGCACCGGACCGCCTGAATTTGTAATGTTATCTGTATATTTAAAACACAACATTCTGTATATAGTTCTCCACCACCCCCGCCGGACCCATTTTTCTAACAGGGGGTTAATGTGGTAGTCACCACTGATGTATATATTGTATATATAGGATGCTGATATAGGTGCTTTACGGTAAGGCCCCTGTACTACAGGTACGGGGGTAGATCCCTGCCTGTGGTTTCGCCAGTAGGCGGAGTATAAATGTGTGTGCTCCCAGTACAGCAGCCATTTCGTCAGCTGCTATAGGAGGCCACACATCTCAGTGTAATAAAGCCTCGATTATATCCTAGTCTCGTCTGATTTGTTATGTTCTCGGTGTAACATAAGCGGCTTCCTTGTGGTGCACTTGACAAAGGAAGGTTCAGACGTGGAGATAACTTCAACACGTTTATTAAACTATTTACACTTCTATTACTCGGGTTCAAAACTACTACTAATCCTACTATAGCTACCCAGACTGACTAACCAGCTGCTGCAATCCACGTGGTGGGTGTAATATTGAATCAACCCTGTGTCTGTTCTCACTGACTGTCTCCACTGGAAAGAGGCAGATCATGTGTGTGGTGTCCTTTATATATGGGTTGGTGTAATGCCCCCCCTGTGGTCGTGTCACCTCCTTGTGTATCGTGAATGTCCATTGGTCGCGTCCTATCTAACTTATCTATTGGTTGAGTGTGTGTGTGTGATGTTTCTAGTGCTCCCTCTAGTGTCTAGCTAGCCTACATGCAGTCACATTGATGCACATCACCACATCCCTCATTTTTTATATGTTCATATTTTCTGTACACTTCAAGAAAATTGAACAAAGAACAGGTAGATGAGGTAAGGTATATACAAGTCATGGGAACAGTGATTAAACAAGAAGTCCAAATCATTTGTGTGAGTCCATAAACCATCAATCATCATGGTCAAATGTCTCTCTTGGTTATGAACGCCATCAACGTCCCTGTGCCACAGGAACCAAGAAGTGGTCAAATCACTTCGCTGTCTGATTTGGAGTCCCTTTCTTTTTTCGATCTTTGTGATGGTGCTGTTGGATGGCATCTTGTGGCTGATAAAGTGTTGACGTTGAAGAGGTACCATCAACAGTATCATTCGAGGTCATGGATGTGCCATATGTTGAAGTTGGATAAGATTGTACATACTGGTTCTGGCCACGTGCTGTGCAGGCAGGGTGATCCTGCTGAAAAACCGTTGAAGCTTGTCGAATTGGAAACAGAATTGCTGCTCGCATAAATACCTGGTGATGGTATGAAACTAGAACCTTGCATCTGATAGGAATATGCCATCTGGCCAGGCTGGGGTGCAGCAAATCCTGGGCTGTAACTAAGGCATCCAGTCTGTAGTGCAGATTGTGCTTGCGGTAGTCCTCCTTCGGTCTTGATTCCATTAGTGGGCAATCCGTAGTGCTGGCCTGTTTGAGAATATGCTGCATAGACTGCTGGCTGCTGCATGCCTGAATACTGGGTTTGTCCAGCATTAGCTGTCATTGGCTGCACTGCTAGTGTGGAAAAAATGTGTGGAGATAGCTGTGGTGAATATTGGTGTATTCCTCTTGGACTGTAGCTGCTGCTTGTTATTACTGACCCAGTGTAACTGTTAAGTGATCCATCTCCTGTCGTTGTGGCATCTACTGTCACCCTCAGCGTGCCATCACTGAGGTTGCGGCACTCCCTGTCTGGAGTAAAGTCCGGCTTACATGAGTCAGAGTCGGTGTTTGGTTGCTCCCCATCTGGAGTCTGGTCTGTTTTAACTGAGTCAGTGTCATTTTGTTGATGTGCCCCGTCGGGAGCCTTAGCAGGTTCACTAGAGTCAGCTGAGATTTCTTGAAGCTGCACGTCTGGAGTCGGAACATGCAAGAATGCACTGACTTGTGGAGAGGTTCGAGCGAATGAGGGTGGAAGTATCATGGTGTCACCGGAGTCACCAGTGGTCTCACAGTGATCGTCGAGTGCCTCTGTACACACTAGCTGAGGTCTGTCACTTGGCACATCTTGCATGGGAAGTGGGATGCTGTCGTCACTCGCCTCACATACCGTGGGTAGATCCTCAATAGCTGCTTGTTGTTCACTTGGCTTGGGTAAATTGTCAGAGTCTTCATCTGATGGTGCAAACAATGTGGGTGCACTGTCATTGTCTTGCTGTTGTCCTTCATTTGGGCTTGGACTGTCATAGTCACTTTGTTCTTCACTGTAGCATGATAGACCAACATGGTCGACCTGCTGTGCACTGGAGCGTGGTAGACTGTCATAGTCTTCTTGCTGTTTACTTGAGCATGGCAGACTTGCATCGTCTGCCACTAGTTGGTCAGAGAAGGTTGCTAGACCCTCATGGTCTTGTTCCTGCAAGGACTGCGCGTCGGAGTCCTGCGTTGCTTCTATTGTGGAGGCTGTCCACGAGCTCGCTGCAGAGGCTTGTGACACTGGAGTCATGTCTTGTGTGTGCAAGGACTGCGCTCTGGAGTCTTGCGTTTCTGCAATTGTGGAGTCTGTCCACGAGCTCGCTGTGGAGGCTTGTGACACTGGAGTCACTTCTTGTTTATGCAAGGACTGCGGTGTGGAGTCTTGCGTGTCTTCTTTCGTAGAGTCGGGAACCCTGAGCGGTGCGTGGACCACGCTCTGTGTGGCTGCAGGCCGCTCTCTGTGGGCTTGTACCGCTCTCTGTCTCCTGGTTTCAGGCTGCAGCATCATCCTGAACTTACAAGTTGGGATGTCATATTTGCTGGGCTGAAGATCCTCAAATCCGAAGAACGAATCCGCGTCTGCGTCGGATTCAGTACGGGGGTCGCCATTTCTAATGAAAAAACCTTTGTCCGAATCGTCGTCTTCTAGGACCATGTCATCATTGTTTGCATCGGAGCTGGCAATGGGCTCGCGAGGTCCAGCGAAAATGTAAAGGTCGGTATCGAAGTATTCAAGGTCGGAATCATCGGTTTGGGCGTAGGTAACTGCTTGTTGCAGGGCTCTGCGGAGGTTTATTTTATTTCCTGGTTCAATTTGAGGCATTGTGCTTTCATTCCAGGTGAAGGAAGGTTGTTTTACAGATTTAAAATTTTTTTTTTGATTTGGGAAGTTTCCCCTTTAAATGGGCGTGGTCCAGGGCCTCTGATGTCATGAGGCACGTGACGTAGCACGTAGGAAGCGTTTGGCAATGCGCAGATCGCTGTTCCATTACCGATGGCCGTTTTAGTGATTGCGCATGCGCAAATGGACCTTCCCGTTCTGCGCGCTTCTTGCACAACTGTGCAAGTGCAGACCCTTTAGAAAGATGGCCGCCAACCAAAATCGTTCTCTGCTCCGGGATCTCAGCCTCGAGGTGAGTACTGGCACTTCTCTTACCTTTTCTTGCTGGTTTCCTCACAGTATTTGCTGAATTTGTCCAGGACTGCCTGGTGGTCGCTCCTGTTTTGCCCCTTGGAGAACTTGAATTTTTAAAAGATTTATTCTGCTCTGGCGATGGTGAGGAGAAGCTCTATCTTTTCAGCATCAGCCAGGTCTTCTAGTTCGGCTGCCAGCAGGAAGATTTCAAACTTTTACTGGAATGCCCGCCAGTTTTCGTGGAGATCGCCGTGGCACTGGAGCTGTTGCGGAACCCAGATCTCGAACATCTTGCCTGGGTATCGTTGCTGGTTGTCACTGTACGCTGAGGTATGGCTACCTGGATTGAAACAGTTCAGTCCTGGTACCACGATTTGTCATGTTGTAGGTGTAACATAAGTGGCTTCTTTGTGGTGCACTTGACAAAGGAAGGTTCAGATGTGGAGATAACTTCAACACGTTTATTAAACTATTTACACTTCTATTACTCGGGTTTGACACTACTGCTAATCCTACCATAGCTACCCAGACTGACTAACCAGTTGCTGCAATCCACATGGTGGGGGTAATATTGAATCAACCCTGTGTCTGTTCTCACTGACTGTCTCCACTGGAAATAGGCAGATCATGTGTGTGGTGTCCTTTATATATGAGTTGGTGTAATGCCCCCCCTGTGGTCGTGTCACCTCCTTGTGTATTGTGAATGTCCATTGGTCGCGTCCTATCTAACTTATCTATTGGTTGAGTGTGTGTGTGTGATGTTTCTAGTGCTCCCTCTAGTGTCTAGCTAGCCTACATGCATTTACATTGATGCACATCACCACATCGTCTTTGTGTAATTGATCGTGCATCAGTAGCCATGAGGAAAAATTTACAGTGTATTCGGGACAGTTTCCCAGAGCAATATGTTGTGGATCCAATCAAGGAGCAGGATCAGGCTATTTTGGATTTGGGAATGTGTAATGAGGCAGGTTTAATAAACAGTCTCAGAGTAAAAGATCCGCTGGGAAGCAGTAACCATCACATGGTAGAATTTAGCATTCGGTTTGAGAGTGAGAAATGTGGTTTTGGATTTGTTTATTGTCACGTGTACCGAGGTACAGTGAGAAGTATTTTATTGCATGTAGCTCAAACAGATCATTTAGTACATGAAAAGAAAATACATAATAGGGAAACACAAGGTACACAATGTAAATACATAGACACAGGCATCGGCTGAAGCATACAAGAGTGTAGTGTTAATCAGATCAGTCCATAAGAGACTCATTTAGGAGTCTGGTAACAGCGGGGAAGAAGCTGTTTTTGAATCTGGCCGTGGGTGTTCTCAGACTTTTGTACCTCCTGCCCGATGGAAGAAACAACTGAGCTGCAGTTAAACGAGGGTAATTATGAAGAAATGGGGACAGAGTTGGCTGGAGTGGACCGAAAGGAATTTAGTAGCAAAGACATTGATCAGAAATTGCAGACATTTCTGAAAATAGTTCCTGACTCAAAATGAAATTATATCCCAGAAAGGAAAAAGGATTCCAGGAAGAGGATAAATCAACCATAGTTAACCAAGGAAGTGAAGGATAGTATTAAACAGAAAAAAACCCATATAGGGCGGGATTCTCCGACCCCACGCCGGGCCGGAGAATCGCCGGGGGGCGGCGTGAAACCCGCCCCGCCGCTCCGACGCCGGTTGCTGGATTCTCCGGCGGCGGTTTGTGGCGGGGGCGGGATCACGCCGCACCGGTCGTGGGCCTATGGCATCAGCCTCCCCAGCGATTCTCCGCTCCGCGATGGGCTGAGCGGCCGCCCGTTTTCGGCCAGTCCCGCCGGCGTAAATTACACAAGGTTCTTGCCGGCGGGACCTGGCTCTGCAGGTGGCCTGCGGAGTCCTCGGGGGGGGCGGGGGGTGGCCCACGGGGGGGGGGGGCACGGTGGTCTGGCCCACGGGGGGGGGGGGGGCCCACGGGGGGGGGGGGCCCACGGTGGTCTGGCCCACGGGGGGGGGGGGCCCACGGTGGTCTGGCCCACGATCACCCACGGTGGTTTGGCCCACGATCAGGGCCCACCGATCTGCGGGCGGGCCTGTGCCGTGGGGGCACTCTTTACCTCCGCGCCGGCCGCTGTAAAGGTCCGCCATGGGCGGCGTGGAGAAAACCCCCCCGCCCATGCACTGGGATCATGCTGGATCCTCCTGGCGCTCCCGCGCATGCGCCAACTCGCGCCGGCCGGCGGAGGCCCTTTGGCGCCCGTTGCCGTGGCGCCAACCCCGCCGTTGCCGGCCTAGCCCCCGGAGCTGCGGAGGATTCCGCACCTTCCAGGCGGCCCGACGCCGGAGTCGTTCATGCCACTACTTGGCGCCGGTACGGCCTGCCCCGCCGGATCCCGGAGAATCCCGGCCATAATGTGGCATATTTTAGTGGTTAGCCAGAGGATTGGGAAAGTTTTAAAAACCAACGAAAGACGACAAAAAATAAAAAGAGGGAGACGATAAACTGAGGGTAAACACACAAGCAATATAGAAATGGACAGCAAGTATTTTCTTTAAATAGATAAAATGGAAAGGAGAGGCCAAAATCAACATAGGCCACTGAAAGAATAAGGCTGGGGAAATAATAATGAAGAACCAGGCAATGGCAGCGGAGTTGAACAATCATTTTGCCTCAGTCTTCACGATGGAAGACACTAATAACATTCCAAAAATAAATAATCAAGGGGCAGAAGGGGAGGAGGTAATAAATACCACAACAATCCTCCGGACGTCCCCAGCATCGCAGATATTAGTCTTCAGCCAATATGATTCATGCCCCGTGATATCAAAAAATGGTGGAAGGCACTGGAACTGCAAAGTCTATGGGCTCTGACAATATCCTGGCAATAGTATTGACGGCTTGTGCACCAGAACTTGCTGCACCCCTAGCCAAGCTGTCCCAGTTCAGCTACAACACTGGCATCTACCCGGCAATGTGGAAAATTGCCCAGGTGTGGACATGAAACAGGACAAATCCAACCCAGCCAATTACAGCCCTATCAGTCTACTCTCTGTCAGCAGCAAAGTGATGGAAGGAATCATCAACAGTGCTATCAAGCAGCACTTACCCAGCAATAACCTGTTCATGGACGCTCAGTTTGGGTTCTGCCAGGGTCACTCAGCTCCTGACCTCATTACACCTTGGTTCAAACATGGATAAAAGAATTGAATGCCTGAGGTGAGGTGAGAGTGACTGCATTTGACATCAAGGCAGCATTTGATTGAGTGTGGCATCAAGGAGCCCGAGCTAAACTGGAATCAATGGGAATCAGGGGGAAAACTCTCTGCTGGTTGGAGCCATACCGGCACAAAGGAAGATGCTTGTGGTAGCTGGAGGTCAATCTTCTCAGCTCCAGGACATCACTGCAGGAGTTTCTCAGGGTAGTGTCCTGGGCCCAACCATCTTCAGCGGCTTCATCAATGACCTCCCTTCCATCATAAGGTCAGAAGTGGGGATGCTTGCAGATGACTGCACAATGTTCAGCACCATTCACGACTCTTCAGATAATGAAACAGTCCATGTCCCAATGCAGCAAGGCCTGGACAATATCCAGGTTTAGCTGACAAGTGGCAAGTTACATTCATGCCACACAAGTGTCAGGCAATGACCATCTCCTACAAGAGAGGGTCTAACCACCGCCTCTTGACATTCAATGGCATTACCGTCGCTGAATCCCCCACAATCAACATCCTGGGGGTTACCATTGATCAGAAACTGAACTGGACTAGCCATATTAGTACTGTGGCTACCAGGGGCAAGTTAAAGGCTAGAAATCCTACGGCGAGTAGCTCAACTCCTGACCCACCCAGAGCCTGACCACCATCTACAAGGCCCAAGTCAGGTGTGTGATGGAATACTTTGCATTTGCCTGGATGAGTGCAGCTCCAACAACACTCAAGAAACTCAATACCATCCAGGACAAGGCAGCCCATTGCTCCTCCTTCCACAAACATTCAAACCCTTCACCACCGACGAACAGTGGCAGCCCTGTGTACCATTTACAAAATGCACTGCAGTAACTCACCAAGGTTCCTTAGACAGCACCTTCCAAACCCATGACCATTACCATCTAAAAGGACAAGAGCAGCAGATACCCCACCACCTGGATGTTACCCTCAAAGTCACTCACCACCCTTACTTGGAAATATATCGCCGTTCCTTCACTGTCACTGGGTGAAAATCCTGAACACTCTCCCTGACAGCACAGTGGGTGTACCTGCACCTCAAGGACTGCAGTGGTTCAAGAAGACAACTCACCACCACCTTCTGAAGGGCAACTAGGGATGGGCAATAAATGCTGGCCTAACCAGCGACGTCCACGTCCCATAAATACATTTTTTTAAATCACGAAGGACAAGGTGCTAGGGAATCTAATGGGGCTAAAAACCGATAATCCCCTCGACCTGATATGTTGCATCCCAGGATATTAAAGGAATTGGCTCCAGAGATAGTGGATGCACTGGTAATAATCTTCCAAGAATCCTAAAATTCTGGAAAAGTCCCAGAGGATTGTAAAACTGCCAATGTAACACCTTTATTAAAAAAAGGAGACAAAAAACAAGTAACTATAGGCCAGTTAGTCTACCTTCTGTCAATGAGAAAATGTTAGAGTCCATTATAAAGGATGTAATAGCAGATCATTTAGAAATGCCTAATAAAATCAAGCAGAGTAAAGATGGCTTCATGGAAGGAAAATCATGCCTGACAAATTTATTAGAATTTTTTGAGGTGGTAAAGAATAGTGTCGATGAGGCGGAACCAGTGGATGTAAAATACTTGGATTTCCAAAAAAGCATTCAATAAGGTACCACACAAAAGGTTACTTAATAAGGTAAGAGTCCGTGGCGTTGAGGGTAGTATATCAGCATGGATAGAGGATTGGCTAACTGATAGAATCAGAGAGTTGGTATAAGATGGGCATTTTCAGGATGGCAACCTTTTTTTTTAACAAACAATTTTATTGAGGTATTTTTTGGCATTGTAAACAGTTACAGATTACAGAAATATGCAAACATCAATATAAAACCAATACTTCAATCAAACCATACTGCACATGCCCGCTCCTCTGCCCTAGACACTACCCGCCTATTTATCCCTCCTACTCTACTCTAATCTTCCCCCTCCCCTCCTCTTCCTCCTCCACACCCCCCCCCCCCTCTGCTGACCTTCACTCTCCCGCGAAGAAGGCGATGAATGGTTGCCACCTTTGGGCGAACCCCACTACAGATCCCCTCAAGGCGAACTTAATTTTTTCCATACCCAGAAAACTTGACATGTCCGAAAGCCATAGTTCGGTCTTCGGGGGGTTTGAGTCCCTCCAGGCCAGCAGTATTCGCCGCCGGGCTATTAGGAAAGCAAAGGCCAGAACATCTGCCTCTTTCTCCCCCTGGACTCCCAGGTCTTCCGAAACCCCGAAAATTGCCACCCCTGGACTCATCACCACCCTTGTTTTCAGCACCCGTGACATGACCCCCGCAAATCCCTCCCAGTACCCCCTAAGCCTAGGACATGCCCAAAACATGTGAACATGGTTCGCTGGTCCTCCCGCACATCTAGCGCACTTGTCCTCTACCCCAAAGAATTTGCTCATCCAAGCTACCGTCATGTGGGCCCGGTGAACGACCTTAAATTGAATCAGGTCGAGCCTGGTACATGTTTCGGTTGAGTTTACCCTACTCAGAGCTTCCGCCCATAGCCCGTCCTCCATCTCCCCGCCAAACTCCTCCCCCCATTTGAGTTTCAGTTCCTCCGTCTGGGACTCTTCCCCCTTCATGAGCACCTTGTAAATATCCGAGACTCTCCCCTCTCCTCCTTCTCCTCCAGAGACTATTCTGTCCTGGATCCCTATTGGCGGGAGGCGTGGGAAGGATGGGACCTATCTGCGTACAAAGTCCCGCATCTGTAAGCACCTAAAGTAATTTCCCCTTACCAGCCCAAATTTCTCCTCCAAGCCCCTCAAACTCGCAAAGCACCCCTCCAGGAACATATCGCCCACCCGCCTCACCCCCGCCCGCCGCCATGTTCGAAACCCTCCATCCATGTTCCCGGGGGCAAATCGATGGTTATCACATATTGGAGCCCAGACAGACGCACCCACCACCCTCCCCCCCCCCTCCACATGCCTCCTCCACTGGCCCCATATCCGCAGGGCCGCCCCCACTACCGGGCTGGTGGAGTACCTGGCCGGTGCAAGCTGTAGGGGAGCCGTGACCAGGGCTGCCAAACTGGTGCCCCTGCACGAAGTTGCCTCCACTCGCTCCCAGATAGACCCCGTACCCACCATTCACTTCCTTATCATGGCTATGTTAGCCGCCCAGTAGTAGTTGATCAGACTCGGCAATGCCAGTCCCCCCTCGCTGCGGCTCCTTTCAAGCATCGCCTTCTTCACCCGCAGGGATTTTCCCGCCCAGACAAAGCTCATGATGATTTCGCCGGTCCTTTTGAAGCAGGACCATGGGATAAAGATCGGGAGGCACTGGAAGATGAACAGGAATCTAGGGAGGATTGTCATCTTTACAGTCTGCACCCTCCCCGCCAGTGACAGCGGGAGTGCATCGCATCTCCGAAACTCCCTCTTCATTTGTTTCACCACCCTAGTCAAATTTAACTTATGTAACCTGCCCCAGTCTCGTGCCACCTGTATTCCCCCAAGTACCGAAAACTTTCCCCAACCAGCCTAAATGGCAGCTCCTTCAGTCTATTCTCCTGGCCCCTTGCCTGCACCACAAACATCTCACTCTTGGCCATATTTAATTTGTACCCTGAAAACCGGCCGAACTTCCTCAATGTTTCCAGTATATTTTCCATCCCGGCCATGGGTCCGACACGTACAGGAGCAGTTCGTCCGCATAGAGAGAGACCCTATGTTCCAACCCCCCCGAGTCATTCCCTTCCACCCCTTCGCAGCTCTCAATGCCATCGCCAACGGCTCTATGGCCAGCGCGAACAGCAACGGGGAGAGTGTGCACCCCTGTCTGGTCCTGCGGTGTAGTCTGAAATAATCTGACATTACCCTGTTCGTCCTAACGCTAGCTTTTGGGGCCTGGTACAATAGTCTGACCCAATTAATCAGTCCCTCCCCTAACCCAAACCGTCCAAGCAACTCCCACAAATAGCCCCACTCCACCCGGTCGAAGGCATTCTCAGCGTCCATTGCCACCACCACCTCCACCTCCTTGCCCGTCGGGGGCTTCATGATCACATTAAGCAATCTTTTCAAGTTAGCTGTCGGCTACCTGCCTTTCACAAACCCTGTCTGATCGTCCCCAATCACCTCCGGTACGCAGTCCTCAATTCTAATCGCCAGGACCTTGGCCAGGAGCTTGGCATCCACATTGATCAGGGAGATTGGCCTGTATGATTCGCAGGATTCTGGGTCCTTGTCCCACTTCAGTATCAGCGAGATGGTGGCTTGCGACATCGTCGGTGGCAGGGTCCCTCTGTCCCTTGCCTCATTAAAAACCCTTGTCAGGACTGGTCCCACTATCTCCGAGAACTTGTTGTAAAACTCTACTGGGTATCCATCCAGTCCCGGGGTTTTCGCCGACTGCATGGCCTTTAGGCTCCCCAATACCTCCTCTACTCTAATAGGGGCCCCCAGCCCGTCCACTAGTCCCCTGCCTACTTTTGGGAAGGTTAGTCCATCCAGGAACCTTTTCATCTCCTCCGGCTCTTCCGGGGGTTCTGAAGTGTACAGCTTACTATAGAAGTCCCGAAATACCTTATTCAGTCCCGCTGGGTCCTCCACTCTGCTCCCCTCCCCATCAACCACTCTACTTATTTCCCTGGCCGCCTCCCTCTTCCTGAGTTGCTGCGCTAGCAATCTACTGGCCTTCTCCCCATGCTCATACACCACTCCCCTCGCCTTCCTAAGTTGTTCCACGGCTCTACTCATGGATAGCACTCCCAGTTCCGCCTGCAATCTCCGTCTCTCCCTGAGTAGGTCCTCCCCCTGGGACCCCGCATGCTCCTCGTCTATCCGGTGAATTTCCCTAATCAATCTGTCCATTTCTGCTCTGTCCGCCCTGACCCTGTGAGCCCGAATTGAGATCAGCTCTCCCCCTCACTACTGCCTTCAGCGCCTCCCACAGGGTCGCTGCTGAAACCTCCCCCGTATTGTTCACCTGCAAGTAATTTTGCATACACTTCCGCAGTCTCTCACATATCCCCTCCTCCGACAACAGTCCTACGCTTAACCTCTATTGTGGACGTTGGTAATTCGCCCCCCCCCGACCTGCAGGTCCACCCAGTGTGGGGCATGGTCCGAGATAGCGATGGCAGAGTATTCCGTATTCTTTACCTCCCCCACACAGTCCCTGCTCAAGATAAAGAAATCAATCCTAGAATATACTTTATGAACATGCGAATAAAACGAGTAGCCCCTTCCCGTCGGCGGTCTGGCTCTCCATGGGTCCACTGCCCCCATTTGCTCCACAAACCCTTTCAGCTCCCTTGCCATTGCTGGGAGTCTGCCCGTTCTGGGACATGACCGGTCCAGCCCCGGGTCAAGGACAGGATTAAAGTCCCCCCCACCCCCATCATCAAGTTACGTGAGTCTAGGTCCGGGATCTTCCCCAGCACTCTTTTGATAAAGTCAACGTCGTCCCAGTTCGGCGCATATATGTTCACCAGCACCACTCTCCTCCCCTCCAGCTTGCCCCTTACCATAAGAAATCTGCCCCCGCCGTCTGCGACTACGCCCTCCTCCTCAAATTGAACCGGCTTATTGATTATAATTGCTACCCCCCCGGACTTAGAATCCAAGTCCGAGTGGAATACCGGCTGATCCAGCCCTTCCTTAGCCTAGTCTGGTCAGACACTTTCAGATGTGTCTCCTGCAACATAATTACATCTGCCTTTAGAGCCCGCAAATGCACGAACACACGTGCCCTTTTAACTGGCCCATTTAGTCCCCTGACATTCCAGGTGATCAGCCTGGTTGGGGGGCACAACCGCCCCCCCCCCCCCCCCCCCCCGCCGCCGCCAGTCAGCCATAACCTTTCTTGGACCCTCCCCCGGCCCATGCGCCGTACTTCAGATCCCCCCACGTCAGCAAAATAACTCCCCCCCCCCCCCTCCCCCCCTAGCAACATCCCCCGATAACCCCACCCCTGCCTTTCACTGGCTGTATTCTCTCTCCCCCCCCCCCCCCCCCCACCCCCCCCCCCCCCCCCCCACCTGACTCCCTTGAATAGCCAATCTGCTAGCCCGGTGACTGATCCCTCTGGCGCCCACTTGTCTCACTTCCATTGTTTCCCCGACCTCATCTCCCTACTCCCCAGCACACCTTCCCCCACTCCGACCCACTGGAGCAGTCTCACTAAGATGGGAAAGATCAAACAAGATGTAAACATCAAACAGCAACGCGAGGCTGCTCCAGGTACAATGCAATTCCAGCTGTGTACACAGAAAAGTGTTAACCCACGTCCCTTTCTGAGCACCAAAAAATATATATATATATATATATAACACCGCAATAACCCAGTACCCGTACATCCCCCATCCGAAACAAACATAAAAACCATAGACATAAATGAAACAAAAGCCCCCAACCAACATCTTTAATCCCCATTGCTGACCGGCCACCCTTTTGTTACCATACAGGCTCCAGCGCACTCAGAGAGCCCAGCAAAAGGTACCCACCACAACAAAAGGAAAAAGACCATTCGAGAGGGGGGGGGGGGGTATACCCTACCCCCACATCTCCTACACATACCCTCCCCCCACATCTCCTACACACCCTCCCCCCACATCTCCTACAGGCAAAAACTGCCCTCAAAAAATACACCACAAGGCACCTTTAAAGCAGTAAACAGTCGACCTGCAGTCCAGGCACAGTAGGCTTCCCTTCAACCAGTAATTCTCGGACCCTAGCTTGCGTCCGTGGGTCCTTTTTCGAGACCAGCCCCTGATCCCTCACAAAGTCCATCGCTTCTTCGGGCTCGGAGAAGTAGTGGTGTTGGCCCTAATGCGTAACCCAAAGACTGGCCGGGAAGAGCAGACCAAACTTCACGTGCTTTTTGAACAACACCTCCTTAACTTGTTTAAAGGCTGCTCACCGCCTCAGGGTGGCAACCTTTAACGAGTGGAGTGCCACAGGAATCCGTGCTGGGACCACAATTATTCACAATATATAGTATTGACTTGGACGATGGAAGTGGAAATGCAGTACTGCTAAGTTTGCAGATGACACAAAAATACACGGGAAGGCAAGTTGTGAGGATAGCACAAAGAGTCTACAGAGTGATATCGACAAGTTAGGTGAGTCAGCAAAAACTTGGCAGTTGGAACATAATGTAGGAAAATGTGAAATTTTATTAGGAAGAATAAAGATGTTGAATATTATTTAAATGGATAAAGACTGCAGAAAACTACAGTACAGAGGGATTTGGGGGTCCTGGTGTGTAAATTACAAAAAACTAGCCTGCAGGTTCAGCAGGGCATTGAGGGGAGTAAAAAGGCAACTTATCTAAATGGAGAGGAATTTCAGAATGCTTCAGTGCAGAGGGATCTGGGTGCCCTTGTGCATGAATTGCAGCAAGTTAGTAAGCAGGTGCAGCAGGTAATAAGGCAAGCAATTGGAATTGTGGTATTCATTGCTAATGGAATAGAGTATAAAAGTAGGCAAGTGATGTTGCAACTGTATAGCCATGATGTGGAGATGCCGGCGTTGGACTGGGGTGAGCACAGTAAGAAGTCTTACAACACCAGGTTAAAGTCCAACAGGTTTGCTTCAAACACTAGCTTTCGGAGCACTGCTCCTTCCTCAGGTTCCTTACTCTGCAACTGTATAGGGCATTGGTAAGACTGTACTGCACACAGTTTTGGTCTCCTTACTTGAGCATAAGAACTAGGAGCAATTCAACCCTCGAGCCTGATCCACCACTTATATGCAATCATGGCTGACCTCATCTCAACCTCATCACCATGTTCTTGCCCGCACCCCATATAATATCCATTATATCTAATGGATATAAATGCATTAGAGGTGGTTCAGAGAAGGTTCACTATATTGATTCCAGGGATGAAGGACTTGTCTTATGAAAAGAGATTGAGCAGCTTAGGCCTATACTCACTGGAGTTTAGAAGAACGAGAGGGGATCTAATTGAAGTATATAAGATGCTAAAAGGGATTGACAGGGTAGACGCAGAGCGGATGTTTCCCTTGATGAACATTCGCGAATGAGAGGCCACAGTTTTCGGCTAAGGGGCGGCAGATTTACATCAGAAATGAGGAGGAATTATTTCATTCAAAGGGTCATGGATCTGTTGAATTCATCAGGCAGCGCGGCGGCACAGTGGTTAGCACTGCTGCCTCACGGCGCCGAGGTCCCGGGTTCGAGCCCGGCTCTGGGTCACTGTCCATGTGGAGTTTGCACATTCTCCCCGTGTTTGCGTGGGTTTTGCCCCCACAACCCAAAGATGTGCAGGCTAGATGGATTGATCTGCTAAATTGCCCCTTAATTGAAAAAAATGAATTGGGTACTCGTAAAAAAAATTTTTTTAATGAATCTGTTGAATTCTCTACTCCAGAGTTCAGTGGACGCAGGAATATTAACCACATTTAAGGAGGAGATAGCTAGGCATTTAATTAGTTATGGGATGGAGGGTTATGGGGAACGGGCAGGAACATGCTGATCAGGTCGAGATGAGGTCAGCCATGATCGTATATGAGGGGCGGATCAGGCTCGAGGGGTTGAATTGCTCCTAGTTCTTATGCTCTTACACCAATTATTTTCTACTCTCTGCTTCCTGTTAGCTAATCAATCAGTTATCCATACTAATGTGTTGGCCCCTACACCATGAGTTCTTATTTTGTGTCATGATGCAGCACTTTATCAAATTCCTTTAGGGAATCCAAGTATATCACATCTACATGTCCCCCTTTATCCATCTTGCTTGATACTTCCTCAAAGAACTCTAATAAATTAGGGCAGCAAGATTTTCCTTTCACAAAACCTTGTTGACTCTTCCTTGTCCCATTATGATTTTCTAAGTGTCCTGCTATAATCACCTTAATAATGGTTCTAACAATTTCCCATTGATATATCTTAGGCTAACTAGCCAATATCTTCCTGCTTTCTCTTTCCCTCCTTTCCTGAACAAAGTTGTTACATGTGCTATTTTCCCAATGTGCTGGAACCCTTCAGGAAGCGAAGGAATTTTGGAAGATTCTAACCAATTCCTCTATTTCCTCAGCAGCCTCTTCTTCTGAGGCCCGAGGATGCAGGCCATGCCACCCAGGGCCTTGTCAAAGTTTAGGTCTAATATCTTTCCAGTGCCTTTTCCCTCGTGACAGTAATTTTTCCTCCTTCCCTTTCACCTCTAGATTTTCAAGTACCTTGGGAAGTTTTCTAGCTTTTCCACAATGAAGACAAACAACTGCCTGTTCAGCACCTCTGTCATTTCTTTGTTTTCCATGATCAATTCCCCAGATTTACTGGCCAGAGGGCCAACACTAACTTCAGTTACTCTTTTCCTATTAAAATATTTGTGGAAACTCTTACTTTCTGTTTTTATATCAATATACACTCATGCTCTACTTCTTCCTTCTTTATTGTTTTGCTCATTCTTTGCTGGTTCAGACAAAACGTCTGCCTTTCCGCGAACGTTTACACATTTGCACTGAGTTTCTTTCAATCTGGTACTATCTTTAACTTCCTTATTCAGCCTTGGATGATGCAGCCTTTTCTCTTTCTTTCTTACTGGCATGAATCTTTGTTGAGAATCATCAAAGATCTCCTTGAAAGTCTGCAACTGCATCTCCACTTTTTAACCTTGTTTTCTGGTTCATATCGGCTTGTTCTGACTTGATATCCTTACGATTACTTCTATTTACATTTTTACAAATCACCTTCGACCCACACCCCTTCCCTTTAAATTGAATGTGAAATTCTATTGTGTTAAGATCGCTGTCACCTAGAGGCTCCCTTACCATGAAATTGTTGATTAATACTGTCTTGTTGCACATTACCAGGTCGAGAATAACCAGTTCCCTGGCTGACTCTAGAAATCACTGCTATAAGAAATTATCATGAATACACTGTATGAATTCATTTTGCAGGCTACCTTTGCCAATCTTATTCACCTAATCTACATGTAGGTTAACGTCACCCCTGACTATCACGGTACCTTTTTTACATGCCCCATTTATTTCTTCCTGCATACTCTGTCCTACGATGTAACTAATGTTAGGGGGGCCTATAAACTACTTCCACAAGTGACCTCTTACCTTTCCTATTTTTTTATCGCTATCCAAACTGAAACCGCATCTTGCTTTTTTTGAGCTAAGTTCATCTCACAATACCACTCTAGTGACATGCTTAATTAACAGAATTCACCCCACCACCTTTTCCGAGCTTCCTGTACTTTCAAAACGTCAAATGCACGACAAACCTCAGCTCCCAGCCTAGGTCACCTTACACTATGTCTCTGCGATGGCTCTCAAGTCATAAATATTTATTTCTCGGCGTGCTAACAATTCAACCATTTTATTAAGAGTACTGTGAGCAGTGAAATGCAGAGCCCTTAACTCAGCCTTTTCCACACATTTTGCAATCCCTGGCCTTCTCTGCTGGTACATTTGTAGGCTTCTGTGATCTGTCACTTTCTGCCACACTCCGGTATCAATACCCAAATCTCTACCCTGCTTTGTTATCTCATTGTTTCTCTTTGATTTACCGCATTTTCTCTCATATGGGGTGCGGTTTAATATGCAAAAAACAGAGTCCCGTTTTGTGACTCTGCTATCTGATGGCCCTTTGTCGTTTTCATTGGCCTCGGTGAGGAATGCCCTGCCGAGGCCGGGCTCAGCTCGTCAGGGCAGGAATAAATTGACATCCCTCAGAATTCCTTTGGAGCCCTCCATTGCCCCAACTTACCTCTTAGGGGGTTCTTGGGCCCCCCCTGACCTCACCTCTGATGGGCAGGGCACCCTTGGACGCGATTCCTGGCCTGGGCATCCTGGCACCTGGGCACCTTGGCACTACCACCCTGGCACCATGGCATTGCCACATGGATTCTCTGGCAGTGACAGGGTGGCCGTGCCAAGGCGCCTGTGCGCCAGCGTGAGTGGCAGGGTACCACCCTGCCCAGAACCCAACCACCCAGAGGCTTCCGATGGTCTGGGAGATCCGACCACACATGCTATTACGCCTGGTCCACATCAGTGCTAAACAGCGCCATGGCAAGTTCTTCCAGGCGTATGTGTTAGTTCCCGAGCCTCGGGAGAATGGGGTGCAGACATATTTAATTGCCCCGAATGGCTCATTTAAATATATTAATCTGGATCTCGCTCAGTGAGGGCGAAATCCTGATCGTGATGTCTTGTGAGATCTCATTAGATCTCGCGAGACATTCTGAGCATTGCAAATCTCACGACAGGCCTCGCCACAGCACCAAGTCGGGAGAGTCGAGGCCATTAAATCGCGCCCAGGATCTCTTCCACCCACTATTTAATTTAAAGCTCTCTCTGCCATACGGCCAAGTTATATTACTTACCAGAACACTGGTGCAGAACAGATCAGTGGTGTCCAATGGTACAGCTCCCACTTTCCCCAGTACTGGTGCCAGTGCTCTATCAATCAAAACCTATTTCGTACATTCAGTCTTTGAGCCACACATTCATCTCTCTAATCTTATTTACCTGATGCCAATTTTCTTGTGGGTGAGGTAATTATCCTGAGATTATTACCTTTTGAGGTCCTCCTTTGTTAATTTAGCATCGAGCATCTCATGCTTCCTATTCAGAATCTCTTTCCAAGACCTGGGTGATCTACCGGCCGCATTGTGCTCGAAAGGATGCGCGACGTGGCCAGTAGATGCCGGGAGAAGTCTTCCCTGGGCTTCCCAACAACTGTTGTGCCTTGTGAGATTTAACCAGATGTAGCGAGGCATCGCAATCTGGATTCCGCCCACAATGGGCAGGACTCAGTCTCGCACATTGAACCCACTTAACCGTACCAATGTTGGATCTAACCAGCTCCCGGCATCTACAGGCCTCCCCAAGGATACCCCAACCGGGCGCCGATTAATACTGTCCACGCAAACGTGGACCAGGCGGAACGGCGCCTCGGGGGTCTTCCAGGCTGGGTGGTCAGAGACAGGATAGGGTGAAAACTGGGTCACCCCCTGGCACCCAGGCATCTTGGCACTGCCAGGCTGGCACCATGGCACTGCCATTCTGGCACTGCCAAGGTGCCCAGATGACACTGCCAGGCTGGCAGGAGCACTGCCAGGGTGGTAGTGCCAGGGTATCCAGGTGCCAGGGTGGCACTGACAAGCGTCAGGATCTGAGGAGGGCCTTGTCCATGATAGGAGGAATGAGGGGGGTATAAAGGGTGAGGGGGGTGAAGGGAGTGTATGAAGGGGCCTCTGGATGGTTGGCAGTTTAAGGGGGGAGCCCAAAAGGGGGCATGGAAAGGCCTGAAAAGGGGGGCACTCCCTTGGCGGGTATGAGGTAGTGCCCAATGTGCGTGGGGGGTGTAGGGGACCCACAGGCTCACTTAGAGATCGAGGCACCATTTCAAAATGGTGGTCTGATCTCTTAGCAAACCAATCTGGCCAGCAAGTTCAGCTCCACCGTGATGGAATAAATTCTAAGGGCAGGGATTCTCCGTACTGAGACGCCTGAAAGCTATAATGCTTCCCATTGCCCCTGACTGGACTGTTCTCTCGCTTCCAGACAGGGGTCCCTTATGTGTGGAGGGGAAGGGGGGGAGAGGTTTGTGTGTAGGGGAGGGGGAGTCTGTGTGTGTGGGGGGAGTGGAGGGGATTACTTTGGGAGGTCCCTGTGAAGGGTCACGCTATCACAGGGGTCCCTGGGGAGTCACCCTTTTACAGGGGTCACTGTGGGGGGTCACCCTGTTGCAGATACTCCGAGGTTGGTCCACATGTTGCGGGTGTCTCTGGGGGTGGGGCAGGTCGGGTCATGCCCATACTTGGGTGTAGGGTGGGCACCCAGGAACCAGGAAATATGGGGGTGAAGCGGCTGCTGTGCAGTATGTGTGGTGGGGTGGGGGGGGGTGGTCGGGCCTGATTTGTTGTGGGGTGGGTGTTCGGGGCTGATTTGCGGTGGGAGGGGTCGGGGCCGGGTTGCGGTGGGGGGAGGGTTGCCGATTTGCGGTGCGGGGGGTGGGGGTGGTGGGGATGGCCATTCTTGAGACCTCACAATCAGGCCGTCCACTCAAGATGGTGGCCCAGCAGTGGGATTCCCTCATATTCCACGTCATGCATAACTTTGCATGGCATGGAACACTGAGTTGCATCCCAAGAGGATCGTAAAACTGGTGCAATTCAGCTCCGGCGGGAGAACGTAAGATAGGAATCTCCGCTTGGGAGAATGTTTTCCTGCCGGAGCAGAATGTACCATTTTACGATCCCTTTGCGCTTCATGAACAAAGACACCCAGATCCCTCTGCCCTGCCCCACTTTGAATCTGCTTTCCATTTAGATAATAATTTGCCTTTCCATTTTTATCCAAAGTGGATAACCTCACACTTCTCCACATTAAATCCACCTGCTAGAGAGTAGCTGATATATTGAAGTGGACACAGTTTGATTGAAGGTGATCCATTAGCTTAACGTTTTCCTTTTCCACGTAAACCTCCTGATCAGAATCTGCCCACCAGGCACCCGTTGATCCATTAACAATAGCTGCCAGTCAACTGTACAATAAATCACTTGTATTTTACTTGTAGGCAGAGAAAGAAAGATCTTTGTGACTAATGAGGAAAGGTTTGAAGCCAAGTCCAGTGAAAGTTTTTTCCCATGAAATGCTCCCACCCTTAAGCACAGTTCTGTTATATCAGCAAACACTTTGGTGAGTTTGGGATTTCAAATGAAAAATTAGCAAATGAACACTATGTTCTTAAGCCTTAGGCAGTCCGTTTGTATGATGCAGCGGGTGATTTTGCTTGTTCCCCTAAAATTTCTCCCCTGTATTGCCTTAGGCTTATCTCTGCATATCAAAGAAGGCTGGTGCGGTCTGTCCAAATTGATGCGTCTCTGGTATCCCTGGGAGATTTGAAATTCATTGCATTTATAATACCACTGGCTTAAAGGCACAAGCTGCACTGCACACATCATTGTCAATTATAAGTTAAATATGTCATTGCAAAGTAATGTCTCTCACTAGTTGCTGGTGACTATTGTAATCTGGAGTAATTGGGTTCTTGGAGGCAAAGCGAGTGCAACATTGTCCTGGAGTACAGCCGCTTGGATCTCTGCTAGTGGAACCCACAGCTGCCCTGTTTCAAAAACAAAATAGCCCCGGGTGGGATGAGCTTTAAACTATCCTGTTTACCCTTTTGCTGCTTTTAAACTACAGGCTGGGTCTCAGGGGAACTGAAGCTAAGTGCGCTGCTCCTTGGAATTACTGTCTCAGTAATGAAGTTTGTCTCCCTACAAACTGACTGGAAAAATACAGTCCTGGTATTTCTTGCATCTGATAGTTTTTCCAGTGTCTATGTACACAGTCCTCATGCACAAGGGCGGTACCAAAGCAATTTGTATTCTTAATCGTTTGGATTACTAGTTATTCGGCAATCACAGTTCATTTTTGCATAAACGTGTAAAATTATTAAGCTATATCTGGAGTCTTTTAAGCATCTTAGCGAGCCACTTTGGTGTGTATCAACTTCACGGGCCTCATACATTGTTTGCTATCCAAGCTCCTACAGAGAGGGTTTGAAGAGATGCTCGTCGGGACAGATAAAAGGAATGCAGCATGCATTGTTGTTCCGAGATTGGGAGAGGGGAGTGTGCAGCGGGACCTGGGTGTCTTTGTGCACCAGTCGCTGAAGGTAAGCATGCAGGTGCAGCACGCGGTAAAGAAGGCTAATGGTATGTTGGCCTTCATTGCGAGAGGTTTCGAGTATAGAAGCAGGGATGTGTTGCTGCAATTGTACAAGGCCTTGGTGAGGCCACACCTGGAGTAGTGTGTGCAGTTTTGGTCTCCTTCTCTGAGGAAGGATGTTCTTGCTCTCGAGGGAGTGCAGCGGAGGTTTACCAGACTGATTCCAGGGATGGTGGGGCTTTCGTATGAGGAGAGATTGACTAGGTTAGGATTGTTCTCACTGGATTTCAGAAGAATGAGGGGGTAGCTCATAGAGACTTATAAAATTCTAACAGGGCTAGACAGGGTAGATGCAGGGAAGATGTTACAAATGATAGGTGTGCCCCGAACCAGGGGTCACAGTCTGAGGATTCAGGGTAAACTAATTCGGACAGAGATGAGGAGACATTTCTTCACCCAAAGAGTGGTGAGTCTGTGGAATTCATTCCCACAGGAAGTAGTTGATGCTAAAACGTTGAATATATTCAAGAGGCGGCTGGATATAGCACTTGGGGAGAATGGGATCAAAGGCTATGGGGAGAAAGCAGGATTAGACTATTGAGTTGGATGATCAGCCATGATCGTGATGAATGGCGGAGCAGGCTCGAAGGGCCAAAAGGTCTCCTCCTGCTCCTACCTTCTATGTATCTATGGATGTAATATAGCAGATAGAACATAGAACATTACAGCGCAGTACAGGCCCTCCGGCCCTCGATGTTGCGCCGACCTGTGAAACCACCCTAAAGCCCATCTACACTATTCCCTTATCGTCCATATGTCTATCCAATGACCATTTGAATGCCCTTAGTGTTGGCGAGTCCACTACTGTTTCAGGCAGGGCATTCCACGCCCTTACTACTCTCTGAGTAAAGAACCTACCTCTGACATCTGTCCCAAATCTATCTCTCCTCAATTTAAAGGTGTGTCCCCTCGTGCTAGACATCACGATCCAAGGAAAAAGGCTCTCACTGTCCACCCTATCCAATCCTCTGATCATCTTGTGTGCCTCAATTAAGTCACCTCTTAACCTTCTTCTCTCTAATGAAAACAGCCTCAAGTCCCTCAGCCTTTCCTCATAAGATCATCCCTCCACACCAGGCAACATTCTGGTAAATCTCCTCTGCATCCTTTCCAATGCTTCCACATCCTTCCTATAATGCGGCGACCAGAATTGCACACAATATTCCAAATGCGGCTGCACCAGAGTGTTGTATTGCTGCAACATGACCTCATGGCTCCTAAACTCAATCCCTCTACCAATAAAAGCTAACACACCCTACGCCTTCTTAACAACCCTCTCAACCTGGGTGGCAACTTTCAGGGATCTATGTACATGGACACCGAGATCACTCTGCTCATCTACACTGCCAAGAATCTTACCATTAGCCTAGTACTCAGTCTTCCTGTTATTCCTTCCAAAATGAATTACCTCACACTTTTCTGCATTAAACTCCATTTGCCACCTCTCAGCCCAGCGCTGCAGCTTATCTATGTCCCTCTGTAACTTGTAACATCCTTCCGCACTGTCCACAACTCCACCGACTTTAGTGTCATCTGCAAATTTACTCACCCATCCTTCTACGCCCTCCTCCATGTCATTTATAAAAATGTCAAACAACAGTGACCCCAAAACAGATCCTTGTGGTACACCACTAGTAACTGGCCTCCAGTCTGAACATTTCCCACCAACCACCACCCTTTGTCTTCTTCCAGCTAGCCAATTTCTGATCCAAACTGCTAAATCACCCTGAATCCCATGCCTCCGTATTTTCTGCAGTAGCCTATCATGGGGAACCTTATCAAACGCTTTACTGAAATCCATATACACCACATCAACTGCTTTACCCTCATCCACCTGTTTGGTCACCTTCTCAAGAACTCAATAAGGTTTGTGAGGCACGACCTACCCTTCACAAAACCGTGTTGACTATCTCTAATCAAATTATTCCTTTCCAGATGATTATACTTCCTATCTCTTATAAACCTTTCCAAGATTTTGCCCACAACAGAAGTAAGGCTCACTGGTCTATAGTTACTGGGGTTATCTCTACTCCACTTCTTGAACAAGGGGACAACATTTGCTATCCTCCAGTCTTCTGGCACTATTCCTGTAGACAAAGATGACTTAAAGATCAAGGCCAAAAGCTAGGCCCCTCCCTAGCTTCCCAGAGAATCCTAGGATAAATCCCATCCGGCCCAGGTGACTTATCTATTTTCACACTTTCCAGAATTGCTAACACCTCCTCCTTATGAATCTCAAGCCCTTCTAGTCTAGTTGCCTGAATCTCAGTATTCTCCTCGACAACATTGTCTTTTTCCTGTGTGAATACTGACGAAAAATATTCCTTTAGCACCTCTCCTATCTCCCCGGACTCCAACCACAACTTCCCACTACTGTCCTTGACTGGCCCTACTCTTGCCCTTGTCATTCTTTTATTCCTGACATATCTATAGAAAGCTTTAGGGTTATCCTTCATCCTACCTGCCAGAGACTTCTCATGTCCCCTCCTGGCTCTTCTTAGCTCTCTCTTTAGGTCCTTCCTAGCTAACTTGTAACTCTCAAGCGCCCTAACTGAACCTTCATGTCTCATCTTTACATAAGTCTCCTTCTTCCTCTTGACAAGTGTTTTGACTGCTTTAGTAAACCACGGTTCCCTCACTCGACCACTTCCTCCCTGCCTGACAGGTACATACTTATCAAGGACACGCAGTAGCTGTTCCTTGAACAAGCTCCACATTTCCATTGTGCCCATCCCCTGCAGTTTTCCTCTCCGTCCGATATATCCTAAGTCTTGCCTCATCGCATCATAATTGCCTATCCCCCAGATATAACTCTTGCTCTGCGGTATATACCTATCCCTTTCCATCACTAAAGTAAACGTAATCGAATTGTGGTCACTATCACCAAAGTGCTCACCTACCTCCAAATGTAACACCTGTCCTGGTTCATTACCCAGTACCAAATCCAATATGGCCTTGCCTCTCGTTGGCCTATCTACATACTGTGTCAGGAAACCCTCCTGCACACATTGGACAAAAACTGACCCATCTAATGTACTCGAACTATAGCGTTTCCAGTCAATATTTGGAAAGTTAAAGTCCCCCATAACAACTACCCTGTTGCTTTCGCTCCTATCCAGAATCATCTTTGCAATCCTCTCCTCTACATCTCTGGAACTTTTCGGAGGCCTATAGAAAACCCCTAACAGGGTGACCTCTCCTTTCCTGTTTCTAACCTCAGCCCATACTACCTTTGTCGACGAGTCCTCATCAAACGTCCTTTCTGCCACCGTAATACTGTCCTTGACTAACAATGCCACCCCTCCCCCTCTTTTACCACCTTCCCTGAGCTTACTGAAATATCTAAATCCCGGCACCCGCAACAACCATTCCTGTCCCTGCTCTATCCATGTCTCCGAAATGGCCACAACATTGAAGTCCCAGGTACCAACCCAAGCCGCAAGTTCACCCACCTTATTCCGGATGCTCCTGGCATTGAAGAAGACACACTTTAAATGAAATGAAATGAAAATGAAAATCGCTTATTGTCACAAGTAGGCTTCAATGAAGTTACTGTGAAAAGCCCTTAGTCGCCACATTCCGGCGCCTGTTCGGGGAGGCTGGTATGGGAATTGAACCATGCTGCTGGCCTGCTTGGGCTGCTTTAAAAGCCAGCGATTTAGCCCAGTGTGCTAAACCAGCCCCTAAACCACCTTCCTGCCTGCCGGTACACTCCTGCAACTTTGAAACCCTACTCATGACCTCACTACTCTCAACCTCCTGTATACTGGAGCTACAATTCAGGTTCCCAAGCCCCTGCTGAACTAGTTTAAACCCTCCCGAAGAGCATTAGCAAATTTCCCCCCCAGAATATTGGTACCCCTCTGGTCCAGGTGCAGACCATCCCATTTGTAGAGGTCCCACCGACCCCAGAATGAGCCCCAAATATCCAGAAATCTGAAACCCTCCCTCCTGCACCATCCCTGTAGCCACGTGTTCAACTCTTCTCTCTCCCTATTCCTCGTCTCGCTATCACATGGCACGGGTAACAACCCAGAGATAATAACTGTTTTTCCTAGATCTAAGTTTCCACCCTAGCTCCCTGAATTCCTGCCTTACATCCCCATCCCTTTTCCTACCTATGTTGTTGGTACCTATGTGGACCACGACTTGGGCTGCTCCCCCTCCCCCTTAAGGATCCTGAAAACATGATCTGAGACATCACGCACCCTGGCACCTGGGAGGCAACACACCAACCGTGAGTCTCTCTCGTTCCCATAGAATCTCCTATCTATCCCCCTAACTATGGAGTCTCCAATGACTAATGCTCTACTCCTCTCCCCCCTTCCCTTCTGAGCAACAGGGACAGACTCTGTGCCAGAGACCTGTACCCCATGGCTTAACTCCTGATAAGTCCCGTCCCCCCCCAACAGTATCCAAAGCGGTATACTTGTTACTAAGGGGAACGGCCACAGGGGATCCCTGTACTGACTGCTTCCTCCCAGCCCCTCTCACCGTCACCCATCTATCTTTATTCTTCGGAATAACTACATCCCTGAAGCTTCTAGTAAATTGGCTTAATGGAGGGGAAATAACAAATTTGGGTGCATTGTTCGGGCTGAGGGTATTTGGAAATGTTGTGTCCCAGTGGTAATCAGTGTTATGTCCAGTTTTGTTTTAGGTTTCATAGAGGACTTGGACTTGAACATAGAACGCACAATGTCGACATTATCTGACCATACAAGAGTAGAAGGTTTAACAAACACCAAAGACGACGGTAAAAAAACAAATCAGAAGGATAGAGATACCTGAGCGGAATTGGCACATGTACTTGGACATGGACAGTTTTGGGTATCCTAAAAAAAAATATAGATATTAAAGTCACAGAGATCTGGAATAGGAACCCAGATTGATAGTGGTTTGCCTCACCCATGGGTCCCGAAGATAGTTCCAACCATCATCCTGACTTAAGCAAAGCAAATATTGTGCTAGCATGGCACAGCTATCATCCTAGTCCTAGCCTTGGGACCAGGCAATTCATCAGGAAAATGCCAGGAACTGGGAAATTTAGATCTGAGGGGAGGTTTAAACTGCAAGAACTATCATCAGTGGAGCAGAGAAAGATATGAAAATATTTGAAGTACTTCATGAGTTGAGTGGGGTACAATTATTTCCTACTTGTTGGGAAGTCAGCAATGGATGGGGAGTGGCAATTGAAATGGTTACTAAGAGAATGAGGAGACGGGGGTGAGGAGGAGTATATTTTATGTAACAAAATGTTGAAACACGGAAAGCATTGGCCCAGGGAGGCAGAGGCCTTGGCCAGCTTTTATGGATGACAATGTTCACACATTTGCAGCAAAGTAAGGTACAGGACTTCGGGGAAGATGTAAGGAAGCGGGATTAATGTTGGAGTCCTCCAGCTAAAAGCTAGCACGTGCTGTAAGTTAAATAGCCCAGTATTAGATAGAGCAATTTCAACCAATGCTCTGCTTCCTGATCAATGCTTGGTGATACCTCCGAGCATTAAGCACTTATGGATGAAGAGTAGAAAAATGATCAGGATGGTGTATTGTATGTCCCTCAATCGAATGTACACCCCGCCACAGTCGTTTGGACATGAACGCTGCCAAGGTACCTGTTGTGGCCAGCAGCTGTGGACAGGAATGCCCGGCTTTCAGAGAGAAGGGGAAATAGAGATAAAACAGAGCAAGACTACTCAGGAAGGCAAAAGGAAGAGGCTGGATATGGTAATGAGAAAGATAAACCCTTTTACTTCAAGGACCACATAAATGTTATAAGCACTACCCACCACAAAACTGTCAAAGGCAGTTTAATGTCAGCTAGTCTCAAAGTAGGCCACATAACACCTTGAACTAAATCATACTGATGGCACTTCATGTCGGCCTATTCATACTGATACATGTGCTACAGGCTTATATTGAGCAGACACCCTGGCACTCAAGCAAAGTCTTTTATACTGGACACATGGTACCAGTATAAATCTGGTGAAATCTCACAAATGTTGTTGGAATACCCGGCACAAATCAAATTGCAATTGCTTTTCTCTTGGCTGGTTAGAGATGGTTGGAATTGCAATTAATTCTGACATGTGTTCTCATTACAGAGCCTCAGATTATAATTCCTTTCTATGGGCCAATGGGGTAGATTGTGTTGATAATATTCTGCTTTGGTGCCATATTAGTGCAGCA
The DNA here is from genome assembly GCF_047496885.1 of Scyliorhinus torazame. Taxonomy (NCBI): domain Eukaryota; kingdom Metazoa; phylum Chordata; class Chondrichthyes; order Carcharhiniformes; family Scyliorhinidae; genus Scyliorhinus; species Scyliorhinus torazame. Next base: position 20,141,539 of record NC_092721.1, on the reverse strand, counting down.
GGAGTTCTCTACAGGTTTGTGGTTGAGATGCATTCAGTAATACCAAATGCATCCTGTGGTAGTATGTATTGGGGGTCATGTGGGACTGGAAGCCCTAATGTCATTGGCTGACAGATCCCGGGTCCTGGTTGGCCGTTGACCTCATACTCCGCCCTGAAGGCGAAGTATAAGAAGCCGGTGCCTTCCCCCGCAGGCCAGTTTACTATCGGGCTGCTGGGGAACAGACACGCTTAATAAAGCCTCATCGACTTCACGCTTTTCGTCTCACGGAGTCTTTGTGCGCTACACATCCAAAGCTGGAAATGTTTGGATGGTGACAAATATGAATAATTTTCCAAAAATGTTGGGCGGGATTCTCCGGTCCCCAAACCCTGTGTTTCATGGTGGCGCGGCATTCGCTGGCAACGTGATTCTCTCTTCCTGCCTCTTGTCGATGGGATTTCCCATTGATTCCGGAGTTGAGAGGATTGGCTTATGAGGAGAGACTGAGAAGGCTGGGACTAGACTCATTGGAATTTAAAAGAATGAGGGGGGGATCTGATAGAAACATATAAAATTATGAAGGGAATAGTTAGGATAGAAGCAGGGAGGTTGTTTCCATTGACGGGTGAAACTAGAACTAGGGGGCATAGCCTCAAAGTAAAGGGGAGCAGATTTAGGACTGAGTTGAGGAGGAAGTTCTTCACCCAAAGGGTTGTGAATCTGTGGAATTCCCTGCCCAATGAAGCAGTTGAGGCCACGCTGTTTAATGTTTTTAAAGCAAAGTTAGGTAGATTGTTGAACAGTAAAGAAATTAAGGGTTATGGTGAGCGGGCGGGTAAGTGGAGCTGAGTCCACAAAAAGATCTTCAAACAACCGCGCAACCTCAAACAAACCATTGTTTGCAGCAAACTACCCAGCCTTCAGAACAGCGACCACGACACCACACAACCCTGCCATGGCAATCTCTGCAAGACGTGCCAGATCATCGACATGGATACCACCATTACACGTGAGAACACCACCCACCAGGTACGCGGTACATACTCGTGCGACTTGGCCAATGTTGTCTACCTCATACGCTGCAGGAAAGGATGTCCTGAAGCATGGTACATTGGCGAGACCATGCAGATACTGCGACAACGAATGAATGGACATCGCACGACAATCACCAGGCAGGAATGTTCCCTTCCAGCCGGGGAAGACTTCAGCAGTCAAGGGCATTCAGCCTCTGATCTCCGGGTAAGCGTTCTCCAAGGCAGCCTTCAAGGCGCGCGACAACGCAGAATCACCGAGCAGAAACTTATAGCCAAGTTCCGCACACATGAGTGCGGCCTCAACTGGGACCTGAGATTCATGTCTCATTACATTCATCCCCCACCATCTGGTCTGCGAAATCCTACCAACTGTCCTGGCTTGACACAATTCACACCTCTTTAACCTGGGGTTACCCCTCTCTCTGGATCTGTAAAGACTTAATTACCTGCAAATGCTCGCATTCCAAGCATTGTCTTGCATCTTTGAATTTGTCTGTATATATGTTTCTGGAACATACCTCTTCATTCACCTGAGGAAGGAGCAGTGCTCCGAAAGCTAGTGTTTGAAACAAACCTGTTGGACTTTAGCCTGGTGTTGTAAGATGTTTTACTGCACAAAAAGATCGGCCATGATCCTATAGAATGGCGGAGCAGACTCGAGGGGCCAGATAGCCTACTCCTGCTGCGAGTTCTTATTAAAACACTTTGATCATGAACAACAACAAAATACATAAACTCTGTGACAAATTGGGTGCTGCAGCCCAGTATCAATTTATTATAAAGGAGCCAAATCTGATTTTAAAGAAATTGGGAGTTGGTGGAAAAGTAACATAAAGTTAAAATTGTTGAAACAAAACACAAGAGGTTGTCATGGTATTCAGATAAACATCATGGTGCAAACATACATACACACTGATGGACAGATCAATGGGCCAATCAATACACACACAACATCACAGCCAATCACAGGCAAGAACATACACACTATAAAACGGGGAACACGACACTTCCCGCTCATTCCAGCAGGAGACAGCTCAGGGCACAGAGCTCACAGCGTGCCACTCAGACATTCACCATGTGCTGAGTGCTTCTCCAAGATAGTGTTAGAGCTAGGTCCACAGGTTAGAGGGTAATGAACGAACCACAGTAACCAGTTTACAGATGTTAATATTGTTAGTAATAAAATTGAGTTGTACCATCCCCGAGGGCCTGTGGGTTTCTCGCTTCAGCTTTTACTAATTATGCTTCTTAGTATGGAAGAATTTTATGTTGATCAACGCAAGATCCTGGAGCACAATTCATCCTCTTTGTTACATTTGTTGTTTGGAGTAGTTGGAACTACTTAAGTCTTATTCATAATTCTATTTGCTTTTGTTTCTATCCCAATGGATATCAGGGATTCTGAATGATAATTACATGACGCAGATTTCATTTATACTATTTTGACTTCATCTGGTTCTGTGGTCAGTGTGATATTCTCCACAGCGCTCACCACTCTGTGGGACTTGGCTGAACCTGCAGTCCGAGCTGACTCTCTTTCCCTGCATTGTAAAGGACATTGTCCAGGAGCAATCTCAACAGGGGTCATTGAAATGTTGTCGTTGAACTCTAAGCCCTGTAAGGACTCGGTTAGCCAACACCCTCAGACACACATGTGGATAGTATTTCGCCACCCTTTCGGTTCCTCATTTTCTTGCCTTCACTAATTATCCCCACCACCTGGCTCCCACTCTCCCACAGCCAGGACACAAGGCCCATCTCACTGACTCCTCCACGCCCCTAAACCCACCATCTATCCTCCCCTGGATCTCTCTTCCACCCCTCCATGCCACCGAACCAACTCCCAAGAATCCCTCCCCCACTGACTCACCCTTACCATTCCCGATTCTCCGGGCAAGAGTCCATTCTTCTGCTCCCTTCCCTTGAGCCATTGGGGTTAAACAAAGAAAACCGCTGTCTTTGCACACATCCGTTCACAGCTGACTGTTGCACGCCACCTTTAAACAATTATGGACTGGATGGCACAAGATTTCTGTTGGCGACACTGTCTTTAAGGTAGGACATTTTTTTGATCATTCATGGAATGCAAATGTGATGGGAAGCGGGAATCTGCCATAGGCCCACATAAGACTCGACATGCCGCAAATGCTGAGTTTATCTTTGTATTCCAACCCGCCATCAGGACATCAAAATTTCCCATCCCACCTCATTCATTCACCCCACACTCTCCTTTTGCCACCCTCGTGGGCTCCATGAAACCCCCCCTAACGTCGCTGCCATTCTGGCACCCTAAGTGTGGAAGCACGTCTGCATTTTCTGCGCGGTACTGAGGCAAAATAATGGATCGAACTGCTGCTCAAAAAACACTCATTTTTGTTTTGCCGCTGCGCTTGCAAGCAACAATGGTTATCATGACAATGCAGATGTGATTAAAACGCTTATGCAGTTACCAGACCCGCACATGTTCCAAATCCTGTTTGAGGCAAGCAAGACATGATCACATTGAAGGCAGCTGCACATGGATTTTCTACGCTATTAACTTGTAATTAAATAACTTGTCTTTGCCTCATTCTGCAGTTACTTGTTCATGTGTGTCAGCAAACCAATTATTAATACACTGTTGAGATATCCCTTCTCACATCAAAAAATACTTCTGTGGATGTTTGCATGTAATTTCCCCTGCTATGTCAAAAATAACAATCATCAAGTATTGATCGTAAAAGAATCATGTCTAAAGTTTGATTTATTCAATTTATTATGACCAATGCTCAGGAAAAATAAAATAGAATTATGCACAATGGCGTGCCAATTTGCAGAATGAGAGCCACGGATGAGATTGAAGCTTTTAACTACATTTTACATACTCAGATTTTGAGGAGGCTAATTATGTTCAATGAGTCCTGATCCCTGCCACCCACAGGGAATTGGTAAATGTTTGATCAGGAGAATACTTTCCCCATTTTTATTTCAAGGCTGTGTGCACCGTTTCTTGAGGGAAAACTGTCATTCGATTATTAGGTTAGTAAATGGAGCTGGTGCAGATGCATAGTTTGGTTGAAGCCATGTAAATACATTTTTATGACTATTCTGATGCACTGAATGAAATAAGTGGAGCACTCGACACTTTGGGAAATAGGACTGTGAGCGTATCGCGCAAGAACCGTGAAGTAGACTTTTTGCATTGGCCGAAGTTGTCCAGCTGTTCCCGTCAGTGGGATATTGCAGTCCTGCCGCCAGTGACCACCCCCCACCCCCACCCGCCATGTGTTCCCCGGCGGCGGAGAGTGTGCACAATGGGGAAAGCCATTGACAATGGCCAATGGTTGCCTCCGCCGCTGCAAGACACGCCATGAGGTGAGGGCATAGAAACCCGTCCATTGTTTTTCCGAACACCAGTGCACTTTGTTGCACCATTTGTCAGATAGGTGGGAGTTTTCAGAGTAACTGCAACAGCATACATCAGTGCAAATATTATCACATACAAAATTATCTCTAAGTACTGAATGTCACTGTCGCTTGTAACATTATGGGAATGTTCAGAATACCAAGGGATAATGTCATATCATAATTAACCACTAGATGGAGCTAGATGGAGAACTATGTAAAGCACTGACTCACAGGCTGCTGGGAGAGAGTTGGCGGAGAGCTAGAGAGATCAGTGATAGAGAGTACAGTTATAGATAGATTGTTGAGACTAGTGTTAGTTGAGTGTAGATTGCAGATTACTAGACTATTGTTTACCGTAGGAGTAAGTGGTCGAGCTTTAATAAGTAGTGTAATTAAATGTTAGCTTTGTTATGAACTTAGCTTCTGTGGTCTTTGTGAACACTACAACATCCATCCTGAGAACAAGAATCACAAAGAATACCACAACGCTGAAAGATGAAAAAAACAACAACAGACTTGCATTCTTATAGCATATTATCTATCCATAGGGATTTCCCAAAGGCGTTTCAATCGATGGGCAACTTTGAAGTGTAGTCACGATTGATATGCGAAGAACAATAGGCTCCAGTGGATGCACAGCAATATCTCACAAGCAACCAATGATCCGACAGCCGACACGCGACGCCCTCACTGGGCGTGACACAGATAATCATATTTAAATTTAAATATGCGTGGCTTATCTGAGGCCACATTCTCCCAGCTTCCGGGAGACACCGGCCGTACTGGTGAGGCCTCACCCGGACGTCGATTGCTGTGGCCTCCAGAAGTGGAGACCAGACGCGATGGCCACGCATGGGTCTTGGTGGCCGTTGGGCCCTCCGGCTGATCGGGTACAGAGCAGGGCAGCACACTGGCACTCCTCCGGGAACCTGGGCAGTGCCATCCTAGCATTGCCATGGTGTCAGGGGAACTGCACAGGTGCCAGGTTTGTACTGCCAGGTTGGCACTGCCAAAGGTGGGGCCTGAAGGAGGACATTCCTATGAAAGGGGTAGTGAAGGGTGGGGCATATGAAGGGGCTTTTTGAAGGTTGGAAGAGTGAATAAGGGGGTCCTGAAAGCAGGGTCAAGAAAGGGGGTGCTGAAAGTAGGGGAGGGGGCCTCAGTGACACATGAGCAGGATGTGCTCACTTGGGGGTGGGGGAATTCCCATGTCTGCGGGGGGGGGGTGACATTTTCCTTAAGTGGGGGACCCTCATGCTCAGAGATCAGGGCACCCTTTCAAATCGGCGCCCCGATATCTGAGGCGCCAGTATCTCCGGCGAGTTCAGCTCTCCTCCACTGCTGAAAACATTTCGAGGTGTGGGCTAGAGCGGGGTGAAAAGTCTCCAAGGCCCAAAAAACAACCAAACGTTGGTGAATCCAAGTCTGAATTACCACACAAAACGCTGACGTGAAACACTCCATCAAACCTGTCCAAGGTGCCACTTCGGGTGCGATTCTCCAGTCTCATTGCACTCTTGCGCCATCACCCAAGGCCGGTGAATAGCGGGAGAGGTGGAAAACGAGAGCCGCGCCAGGCGCCGATCCATTTACGATGCAACCGGCTGCTCCCATAGGCAAAATCGGGATCTCACCGTAGCGTGACGGGAAACCAATTATCACTACTTAAGCCCAATTGCCATACAATTAACGGGAGCCACCGAACATCCAGCTGCCTCCCGTGACTCAGCGGCATCCCAGCAAGTGGTCACGCTGGCGCCAATTAATATTCCTTTTGAAAAACGTGGACCTGACGGATGGGCTGCTGCGGGGAACCCAGGAGGTGAGCAGCCCACCCCGCTCACAGGCAGTGAGCCCGGGGGCACTGGGCATGTTGCTTGGGAGAGTGGGGTGGGGGTAACCTTGGGGTGCAGCCCCGGTTGGGGGTGGGCTGCCATGGGGGGTATCTGGGCTAGGGGGCGCCCTGCGGGGCGATAGGGGCGGGGAGAGGGCAAACATGCCCGGCATGGATCCGGCACGCCAGTCCCTGGACCGTGTATTCAACCCTAGCCCCTGCCTGTCTGCCCCACAGACCACCCAGAACTCCTACTGATGGCGGAGGCCCTCTTGCCGTGCGGCTGAATGTTATATCTAATAGAGAATCAACACTTCACAAATCCCAAGTGGATCCCCGTGGGTGGGCATGTCATGTGGCATGGGGCTCATTGCATAGCACCCCAGTCACACCGTGGCGCATGTACACTGTGCTTGAACACTGAGAGGCAGTGCCACAGATGCAGCGGCCAATCATGGATCACCCAGGGGCTGGATCCCAGCCCCGGGCACATGTCTGTGCCTGGGTGTGTGTGGGCAGAACGTAGGGGGCTATATCTGGGGGGATGGGGCATGGGATTGGTGGTTGGCCCACATTGTGGAATAAAGTGCCAGAGGCGTCATACTGTTTGTGATGAGGGTATTTTAATGTTCCTCGTACAAGTGGACACCACTGCCTCGCTCTCCCAATGGTGCTGCCCCACTATCCCCACTAACCCCACCCTCCCTCCCTCGTCCCGCCAAATGGTCGTAATGCCAACTGTAGTCAAACAGCTGATAGACAATCCTACCATAGAACAATTACAAGCAGCCTCCCCCTCTGGAGTATTACCAAATTGTGTGGTGATGCGTCAGGGGCTTGAAGTGTTGGGTGGTCTGCTACACAGACGAACCAACACGGTTGCGAATGGTACAACTCAGTTTTATTTCAAACATCTATTTACAGTGGTAAACTGGTAACTGAGGTTCGATCATAACCCTTGATTCTGTGGACCTATTCCTAATTCTATCTTGTAGTGACACTCAGTACATGGTGGGTGTCTGAGTGGCTTGTAATGAGCTCTGTGCCCTGAGCTGTCTCGTCCTCGAGTGCCCAGGAAGTGTCATGTTCTCTGTTTTGTACGGTGTATGCTCTTGCCTGTGATTGGCTGTCGTGTTGTGTGTGTTGATTGGTCAGTTGATCTGTCCATCAGTATGTATGTATGTATGTGCTATGATGTTTACCTGGATATCATGACAGGGCTCAATAGGTAAGACAAAAGAGGGAGAAGTTGCAAGCCATTTGATACCATATTTAGCAAGCTAAATGAGAATGAGTCAGACACAGAGAACGTGGCAAATGTATTCGATTCAAAGAGGTTGAATTGTAGCAGAATGATTCGAAAGTGAAACATTTAAAGACTGCACCCTTGCTCCAATGGTCCACGGGACTCAGAAGGAGCCATTTTGTTGGCGGAACCCAGTTACGAGGTCACTGGGCCATCATCCAAACGAGGACAGCGGTTCGGCTCAAGAGCCCCAGTCCAATCAAAAGATAGCTCAGCACTCAGCAATGACATCGCTCGCAGTGACCACTGCTGAGGTGGCATCTTTAGAATGAGGACTAGCTGTTCAAAAGCAAGGTGCCCTTGAAGAGTCGGTAGGTTTTGTGGGGGAAGATGGGGCTGGCCATTGCTGCTGAAGGGCCTTGGCGTGGCCTTAAAAGAGGGCCCCGCACCCCCTCAGAACCCAAGTGGAGGGGGAGGGGGAAAGTAGCTTTTGATTACCCACTTCAGTGGCACCACTGGCTTCCCAGTGGGATGTACAAGATCTACTTGTATTTCTGCACTCGACTCGAGGTTTAGCTCAGTTGGCTGGGCAGCTAGTTTGTGATGCAGAGCAACGGTTCAATTCCCGTACCGGCTTGAAGTTATTCATGAAGGTTCTGCCTTCTCAACCTTTCCCCTCGCCTGAGGGGTAGTGACCCTCAGGTTAAATCACCACCAGTCAGCTCTCCCCCTCAAAGGGGAAAGCAGCCTATGGTCACCTGGGACTATGGCGACTTTACCTTTATCCCAACCGTAGAAATTGCTTCCCATGCCATCTGGTTAAAAGAGAAACATTGGAAAAATAATCCCACATTTCTAGAAAGTGTCCAGGCAAGTACTTGCAGTTCGTCAATTTCACCAACGTTGGAAATGGCAACAAAATGAAATGAAAACGTCAACGAGGAGTTGTTCAGAATATCAGTGCTGGGACAGGTTTAATCAATACAGATTGAAGCCAGCTGCAATTCTGTCCTCCAAATATGCCGTTTGGTCAAAATCGTAAAATAATTCTACGTTAAAAAATGAAAAGAGAGACTTTTGAAGCTGTCAGTAAAACAAATGATAAGGACAGTTAACACTTAAAGCAAGCTAAATGCTTACATTTCATTGTTAATTGCTATTTTAAAATGAGTCCTTATTTCTTTTGGCAAGAACAATTACCAGGATTTAATTGATTTACAGTTAATTGAGCAACTTAAATAGTTGCAAAGCCTGTAAATTAATCATATTTAAATAGATGTGCTATGTCCCAGATTACTTGGCAATTCTGTATAAATTTGCTTTGTAAACGAGTAAACAATCTCAACCACAATAAAGCCTTACATTTGGATTATTTTTTGTTGTGTCGTCTCAATCTTTACTGTCGCCCGGATTTCTTTGAAGTCGCTGATTGCACAGCTTTGTAAGAACTAATAGATCTTTCTGAGGCAGCATCACATAAAGTTGAAGCAGAGAGAGTATAACATCTCAGTGGTAATGGAAAATGAATAATAGATACAGGCGGCATTACATTCAGGAGCAGCAATTAATTCTTCCCATCACATAACAATACCAGAAGCAGATCAAACAGCATTGCATTTGCATTAGGAGCCCAGGACTCCACTTTAGTAGATGGCGTGCATTCTATTCCAAACAAGCACTCCTCTTTTGATTACTGAATGCCATTGCTGTCATTAATCGCCTATATTGAGTGGAAGAAATAAAAAAAAGTCTCTAAATGAGAATGATGGTACCATTTAATTAAATTGTCAATTAGCTTAATGATAAAATTAATATATAAACGTAAGACGTTTTATATGTGAGGGAAGGATGTTATCGGCAATCCATTCACTCCTAGTTATTTTCTCTCGAGATTGTTTTTAACAAGTTAGATATTAAGTTTGTGCCCTTACTCATTCTGCCAGATAGCTCCGATAAGCCACACGTCTGGGCTTTGGGGATGAGCGTATAATTCCTCAGGTGGGCTCCCCGCTGGGCTCCCCCCCCCTTGGTCCAGTGCATGGTCCACCATGCCAGGGCCATATTGGTAGAGCCTATCTGAGCCCAACCGAGCGTCAACCGCCCCACAATGCACTGCCTACCCCCCCCCCCCCCCCCTCTACCAGACACCCACACCCCCTCCAGGGGCCCCTGCAATAGGATGGATCCCCCCAGGGACCTCTGTAATAGGATAGACACCCCCACAGGAACCCTGTAATAGCGGGACCCCTCCAGGGACCCCTGCAACAGGAAGACCACCCCCAGGGACCCCTGTAATAGGGGAATATCCACAGGGACCTGCTGGGAGAGACCCCCTCCCCCCACAGACCTCATCCCCACACAGACCCCCCCCTCCAGAAAAGAGACCGCTGTCTGGGAGCAGCGTAATCACATGCTTGGGTGATTAGAATGCACTTAGTGCTTGGAATGCACTTACCTCTCTTTGTTGTGGTCATTGGGGTTTCACCACCGAGGCCGCTGAACCATGAAGGGAGATGAATGAATCAAACCCGCAGCTGGTTTGTCGAAGCTGTCAATGACAGACAACTACTAGAAAGCTATGAATGGCTTCAGCTAATGGGATCTATGGGAACCAGAGGGAGGTTACAGCTGCTCTCCCTTGAGGCATGAACAGATGGAGCTAGAAAGTAAGGGTTACATCTGTAATTCTTCTCACTGACCCTGTCCGGATGGCTCTCAAGCTTCCAGACATGGGTCTCTTTCCTGGGGATGGGGTCTGTGTGGGTGGGGGTGTCTGTGGCGCGGGAAGGGGGAGTCCCTTTAGGCAGGGGGTGGCTGTGGGGGGTTCGCCTATTACATGAGTCCCTGTGGGAGGTGCCTTTGGTTAGGGGGTCCCTGGGGGTGCTGTCCCCCTATTACAGGGTTCTCTGGGGTGGCCCCCCTATTACTGGGGATGGGGGACTGCTGAGCCGTGTTGGGGGGGGTGGGGTTCAGGCCAGATTTGCAGTGCCCGGAGGGGTGAAGAGGGGATGGCGATAGTGCTGGCCGGCCGCAGGACCTCACTAACAGGCTGCCCATTCAAAATGGCGACCCGATAACGGGATTCCCCTGGAAATCCCTCGTATTCCACGCCATGCTTAAATTTTCATGACAAGAAACATTGATTTGCTTGCTGGTTTGGGCTTCCAGGGGGATCATAACCCGATCGCTGTTCAACTCCGGCAAGAGAACATAGTCTCCAGTCTCCAAAATGGAGAATCCAGCCCATGACCTCTACCACCTCGATACATGGTGGCACCAAGCTTCCCTCCATGCCACACACAAAGAACAAAGAAATGTACAGCACAGGAACAGGCCCTTCGGCCCTTCAAGCCCGTGCCGACCATGCTGCCCGACTAAACTACAATCTTCTACACTTCCTGGGTCCGTATCCCTCTATTCCCATCCTAGTCATGTATTTGTCAAGATGCCCCTTAAATGTCACTATCGTCCCTGCTTCCACCACCTCCTCTGGGTGCGAGTTCCAGGCACCCACTACCCTCTGCGTAAAAAACTTGCCTCGTACATCAACTCTAAACCTTGCCCCTCTCACCTTAAACCTATGCCCCCTAGTAATTGACCCCTCTACCCCGGGGAAAAGTCTCTGACTATCCACTCTGTCTATGCCCCTCATAATTTTGTAGACCTCTATCAGGTCGCCCCTCAACCTCCGTCGTTCCAGTGAGAACAAACCGAGTTTATTCAACCGCTCCTCATAGCTAATGCCCTCCATACCAGGCAACATTCTGGTAAATCTCTTCTGCACCCTCTCTAAAGCAACAGGGTGTGCCATCTACAAGATACACAGCAGCAACTCACCAAGGCTCCTCTGACAGCGGCAGTCAATTTGCACATAGCAAGCTCCCACAAATAGCTACCCGGTAATGATCAGATAATGTCATAGGCGGCGGGGTTGAGGGCTCTGGGTCTGGACTCGATGGAGTTTAGAAGGATGAGGGAGGATCTCATTGAACACTGAGAGGCCTGGATAGAGTGAACGCGGAGAGGATGTTTCCACGTGTGGGAGAAACTAGGACCCGAGGGCACAGCCTCAGACTGAAGGGGCGATTCTTTAAAACAGAGATGAGGAGGAATTTCTTCAGCCAGTGGGTGGTGAATCTGTGGAACTCATTACCGAAGAAGGCTGTGGAGGCCACATCATTGAGTGTCTTTAAGACAGAGATAGATGGTTTTTTGACTAATAAGGGGTTCAGGGGTTGTGGGGAGAAGGCAGAAGAATGGGGATGAGAAAAATATCAGCCATGATTGAATGGCGGAGCAGACTCGATGGGCCGAATGGCCTCATTTGTTTAAACTGTTTTTGCGGTGTTAATGGGGGGGATAAATATTGGCCCAGACACCAAGGATAATTCCCCCGCTCTTCTTCAAAGTAGTGCTGTGGGGTATCTTACATCCACCTGGGAGGACAGATGTGACTTTAGTTTAATGAGCGATTTGGGTCTAAGCAGTACATAAATAATAACTTTTTCTGAGTTTCGACATTTACGGAAGCTGAACTAGATACAAAGTGGTTTGAATTAAAATACAAGAATTGGAGCACCCTTTTCATCGTAGGAACAAATCAGTATAATTTAAAGGAAAAATAAGATTAGTAACATAATGGAAGTTAAATTCTGTACTGTTCATTGTTGTCAATAAAATTATGATCAGAAGATTAAACCAGCTCACGAGCACTGATTCACATGACTGCAGACTTAAGTAAAAAAAAACTAAGAAAATATGAAATATGATGATAATGTCTCATCACCTTCACATCAAAATAATCCGCTGAAGTCAGTGTAAATTAAAATCGGGAGAATGCAGCTGATCCAATATTGCACAGCATCAAAATTACCCTCACAGAATCAGAAAGCATAGTTTTTCCCCATTCTGACACAGTTCTGCGATACAAAGTGATACGACGGTAGCCAAAATATTCCAGTCGGCTATTGATTAATATTTTCACAGAAGACTTTAACCTGCAGCGAAATAAAGCCCAAAATATTAAATCACATTGCAGGGTTTGTCATTGTTTTCTGGTAAATTAATTCCGCCTGCTCGTGTTTCTTTCAGCATTACAAGTTTGAGACCCACTTGGTTTTTACCGTTAAAATCGCAAGTCTGTTTGACGACACCAACAGCTTTTATTGATCTGGAGCCTTTAATGGAATGAAACATCCCACAGCACTTCACAGTAGAATCATAAAAGAAAATATGATGCTAGCCATCTATGGGGATATTAATTGCACCTGTAACACTGCCAAGGTAGCTGTGTCATGTAGGTGGAGAATTTAAGCACCACTTAAGATGGGAGATCAGGTGGACTGCGTGATGGCTCTACGTGTATTGTTGCAAAGTCTGTTTCAAATAAGCAAGGTGCTTCATAATAATAAGAAAATAAAACAAAACAAAAAAAGAACCTAGCTCTTCGTTTCGCACTATATTTAAGTTGATTGACTTTCCTATATATTTAATCGAATAGCTGAGTCATTTACCGGTGCAATCAAGCCAAAAGAGGTTTGAGCGTGATTCTCCGGCCCGCCGCGGCAGATTTCTGGTGTGGTGCGCCCCGGGGATTCTCCATCTCGCCAGCCGGCCAATGGGGTTTCCCATCGTGGGTAGCCCCACACCGTCAGGAAATCCCTGGGCAGCTGGCGCAACGGAGAATCCCGACAGCGGAGAGACCCAAAAGCGGAGAATCCCGACAGCGGAGAATCCAGCCCCAGATTGTTAAGGTCCCATCAGGCCTGGTGATCAGCCGGTCCCAGTTTGCATTCCAATTCAAGGTCGTACGTCAAACAAAGCACAAAACCAGGCCGTCGGATAGTTTTTCCTCTCAGGATGCTCGCCAGCTGCCCTAACCCCATCTGCAGCCATTCAGACAAGGTGGGAGCGTGGAGGGGGAGGCTCAAGACCTTTTTGTTTTATACCTGTCCCTGCTCACCTGTTCCAGTGTGATGCCTTCTGGGAAACGTAGCAGGTGTGAGCTCCCATGTCATTCTAACCGCGAGGAAACGAAACATACATGGAGGGAGGTACCGCCCCTCTTCACAGAAGAACTATCAAATAATATTGAGTCAAATAAGGTGATAGAAGGACAGTTGACCAGAAGTTTGGTCAAAGAGATAGTCTTCATGAAATGTCTTAAAGGAGAAGATAGATGTTGAGACGTGGAGGGTTTTAAGCAGGGAATTCCCCAGCACTGGGCCCAGGCAGCTGAAGGCAAGACCTTCAATTGGGAACTGGTGAAGTGAGTAAAATCGGAGCTGCTCAGGAATTCAGAATTGGGGCAGGGCAGAGGGACCGAGGGATGCAAGGCTGGAGGGGGTTACAGAGATAAGGAAGAGGAAAACAATGGAGGGATTTGCAAACATGGAGAATGTTGAAATCGAGGCACTGCTTGACCAGGAGCCAATGTAGACTGGTGATTACAGAGGTGATGGATGAACGAACTTGGTTTATCACAAGGTTCTGTTCTCGTTTGTGGAGACTGGTACTTAATGGAGCCCCGGCGAAGTCTTACACGTGCGGCTGGTGAGTCCTGGCCACCGGGTGAAGCTGGTGCCCAGGTATTTAAATGAGTGTTATGGAGGGTGATCGGCCCTGTGGTTCCACATCAGGTGCAACCCTACATTATCCTGCAAAACCTAAAAACAGATTATCGAGTCATGGTTACATTGCTCGTGGGATCTTGCTGTTTGTGGGAGCTTGGTGTGTGCAAATTGTTTGCCATGTTTTATAAATTGCCACAGTGACTACATTAATTGATTGTTGAGTGCTTTGGGATGTCCTGAGGTTAAGAAGACACGATAGAAAGGTAAGTTTTCTCTTTCTTTCATTAAGGCTTCGCAGTTAACAAACTGAGGTTGTTTATTTACACCAATAAGTGGTAGAAATAATTGGCCGTAACTCCCTCGGAGTGGCAATTGGCATCAATTTGCTACTCTATGCCCACTTACTGATGCCAAGTTTCCTCCATGCTTGTCTCCCCCAATCTCCTGAATCAGGTCAGCCAGACAGCAGGAGATCCAGACAGCACAGCAGGATGCAAATCCCAGTGTCACAGTCCAGCAGATTTGGATTGAAGGAGGACACTCCCCCTATTTTTATGGCACCAGCTGTCATAGACCAGGTAAACTTAAAGGTCCAATTTAAATTGGGAGGCCAGGAAAGGATGTCTAAGATAAGTGGATAGGATTTGGAGGGGGGGTGTTTGGAGGTCGGGTGGTGGCAGGGGTCGCTCATCGGAGGGTGGTAGCGATCAGGCATCTGGTGGTGTGGGGGTTCTGACATCGAGGGGGGTGGGTTGGTCACATATCTGCGGGGGTTGGGGGGAGAGGTAGGTGGGAGCGTGGAGAGGGAGAGGTTGTGGGGCCAGACGTTAGGGAGCGCGGGAGGTTGGAAGTCGGGGTGGGTGGTCGGATATTGGGAGTTGAGAGTTTTGGTCGGGGGTAAGTCCGGTCGAGTCTGGGGGGAGGGCCCGGCCTGTGGAATGGTGTGTCTTCGGTCACACTGGGGTTGGGGTGGGGTGTTGGAGATCGGGCTGGACCTCGGGTGGTGGGGATGACTGGGCCTGGTTTGCTTCTCAGTAACCGTTAGTGTAACTCTGTCAGAACCATCTGAAGCTGGTGATTTAAGTCACAGGTTTGGATGGTTCACTGTGCAGGTCAATCTGCAGCACTTCTGGACAACCACCGTGCTAATGCTTAGCCGTGAAGTTCGGAGAGGGGATTCCCCAATGCATTCTTGGGGTACTCCACCTTCCCCCCCTCCGCCCCCACCCCCGGAGTTCAGAAGTTCCAGTCGACTTAAACAGTATACAAATCCAACGACATAGTGCACAATTTATGAGACAAACCGCGCCAATCCCCTCTGTTATGTAGCAACCCAGACAGAAATCCGTAGGGAAGAATATGCAAAGGATCTGAATGTGTCACTGAAAATATCACTGAATTCCCCCACTCGGCAGTTCTGGAGGGTCGAGGAGAGGATTGTGGGTCTTGGGGGAGGTGATTAAGTGGATGTGGTGGTTTCGATTGGGGTGGAGCAGGTAGTCGAGTTGATGATTGTTGGGGGGGGGGACGGGTGGAGGGCACAGGGAGGGGCTCTTGATTTGACAGTCGGTGGTGGGGGTGGGAGTTGGGGGTGTGTGCCATAAAAAGTTGCATGGGAATGTCTGCCGGTGTTGATTGGGAGGGGTTTTAGGTATTGGCTGGCAGCAGCAGGTAGCTTTAATGTGGCGACAAGAGAACTACCCTTGTACATACATTTTAAATATATATTTTTTAACGTACTTACCTCTCCAATGGCGGCCTCCGCTGGTCCTTTCCTGGGCCACATGTAAACCAGGTTTCCCTGATCACGCCCTCCCCTTTGCTGGCTCTGTTCACGTGATTGGTAAAGCAGACATCAAACAAGCTCAGGCCCTAAAGTCTATTTCAGGTACACCCCTGGACATCTCTTCCGATGCTTCCGCCAATGTGGAGGCAATGCACAGCACATCGGATGGTTTGGCACCCATTTGAGACCTGAGCAATGAATGCAGCACTATCAAATTGAGAGGTCCAGAAGCTTTCAGCGGGCATGCACATCTGGGGAATGTTGGCGTAAAATTGGAAGCCTTGAACATATTTTGAAATTGCGCATGCAGTCCAGCCCTCCCAGACTGGAAGGATATGGGTCATGCCGAAAACTCGACACACAGCCCCTGACCCAGATCAATGGGAGCAAGTGTCAGGCAAAGCCTCACAGTGAGGGAGGGAATATCGGAAGAGGCTCAGCTCCTCTCTTGCACTGCCCAATATTAATCGGCAAAGTAAAGGTCATTGGAACGTCCTCTTGATAGTGAGCTAGGAATTACATTTTTAAAAAAGACAGGAGATAAATAAATTGAGTGGAAGACACACAAAATGAATTTTATATTGCTGTACCTTTGCTGCGGTTAATTGTGAAGTGAAGTACTTAAGGTACATATCAATCTAGAACTGGCATTTTAATTTCAATGTCAGGTTCCACTCGCAGCAAAGAGAAATCATTCACAGCAATGAAAATGGAAAAAAAGGGGACATTCGTCAATAATAAACCCTGGCAGCGCATTAGACAATTGATTAATAGAGTGCTTAACGGAGATTTTCATAAATATGTCTTTCCTAGCTAAATGAAATGTGCAGAAAACATTTCAGTACTGCTTGTTCCAACATCTGAAATGTTATATAAATATTAACACAGCCTGACTATCAAAGATAATTCCCTCCAACATTAACATTACTGTATCCTCTACATTATCCTAAGTAGATTCAAACCTTCTTTAATTCAACCCTGCACAATATTCTCTTTCACTTATCTCAGCGTGTCTCGAAAATTTGCAAGTATTAAATATAGTTCGAAAAAACAATGCTGATTTATTCGATTTTATCTCTTCTTTTCCTCGTAGATACTCTCCATGTGAAACCCCAGAAGATTGATTAAATTGGTTATTGCCCGACTGCTGGGAAGAGTGTGAGAGGGATTCTGTGGTCATGGTCGCTCTGATTTCCTCCCTACAAATATGGGGGGGGGAAAAACTGCTGCTTCCTTTCTGCGGTAATAACCTACCACTGGGCCACGGCAACCTGGTTGTCGGTGTTTTGCATTATCATTCTTAATTTCCTCTCAGGCGCTCCTTATTTTCTCCACCTCACCCTTCATTTTCTGTGCCGCGTTAATCTCCTGATGAACGTCGCCTACGATACATCCAGCTACAACGCCAATAAAAATGTTACCAGCCATGTAGGCCTATGTACGAATGCTATTTCCCCAAAAACACAATCGTACTTGTTGCAGGTAACATCACTTTCTCTGTTGACGAGTGCTATAGAAATAAATAAATAATGATCTTCAGATGGAATATATCGCCAAGGGTGGGCAAGAAAGTGGAAGTACCTGGAGTCTTGTTCAATACCATCATCGGTCAGGTTTACTACTGCTTTTCAATTCCGCCTTCTTCCCATTTCATTCACCATAAGCAAGTTGCAAGCAGACTTCCACAAGAACTATTCCGATTAACCTTTGGAATCTCTCCTCTCTTGTGATAGAGGAATCATGCTTCATGATTCTCACAAATGCACAGATCAGTCCGAGCATTCGCCAGTTTGGTGGTGGTGGTGTTGTGTTAACAGTTCACTCCAGGGAGTCCGAGTCGCTGTGGCAACCAGCACCTTTTACATGCATGTTGTAGTCTGGAGCTATGGATAGGGACGATAGACGCTTCATTATTCTTTCCACCAAATGGCTGGTGGCTAGGTGACACTCCCAATGCTCATTACCTGCCATTGGGGCATGTTGGAAGGATTTGCCACGCGATACTCAACCCGTTTGGCTGTCATTAGCCATCAGGTCTTGGGCTGGGAACGGACCCAGGCCCTTTGGCTCCGAGATAGGGATGCTACCCACTGCACAACAAGACCTCCACACAGTGTAGGGATCCACATATCCCTGTGTGAAAACTATTAAGGTACACACTATAAACTAAGATGGGTTGGAGTTTCGAATGCTTGAGAATATTTCAAAATGGCAGACAATGGGCGGGATTCTCCGTTGCCCGATGCTGATACCGTAATCGGCAATCGGGCGGAGAATCCCTTCCGATGCCCAAATCGGGGGTGGCGCCGGTTTGACGCCAGTTTTCGAGTCTCCATCCCCTCCAAAATGGCGTTATCATGTCGCCCGCTGCACGTGGTTGGAACGGCGTTGGCACGTCATCAGAAGGCCCTCCCCCGATGCTCCGCCCCCGGTGGGCTGAGTTCCCGACCATGCAGTTGGCGTGTGGGCTGAGCGGTCGGGAACCCGGCGTGGCGGCCGTGGACTGTGTCCAGCGCCGCCACAGTCAGCCACGAGCCGTGCTGCTGGCCGGGGGAAGGGGGGCTTCCGCGAGGGCTGGGGGGGGGGGGAGTGGTGAGGGGTGGCCGAGGGGTGGCCAAGGGGTTGCCTGTAGGGCCATATTTGGCAGGTCGGGTCCGCGCACGACTGGCGCAATGTTGTACAGCACGACTGCTGCAGGTCACCACCGTGCGCGTGTGCGGCCGCGGACCCGGCCATTCTCCGGCTGTTTTTGGCGTGGATTGTGGCATCGTCAAATGCCCGGGAATTCTCCGTTTCAGCCAGCATTTAGCCGCTGAAATGGAGAATCCAGCCCAATATTTTTCAATTTGTTTCTGGCGGGATTGTTCGGTCACGCTCGCCCTGAGACCAGAAATTCCTGCCCAAGATCAATGGGCCTTGAACTGCCGCTCTAAATTTCCCATCCTGCCCGCAGTGGTCCCCGCAGTGGGCAGGACCAGGAAATTTACCCCACAGTCTTTTGACACCAGATGGACAAAATGTATAAAATAAAGAATGCACGCTAATCTCTATCTTAGTATAAGAACCCGGAATAATTTTGTATGTTGTACCGCAGGCATTCAATCCTTGGCCTGTGTAAAGATAGTGGGCCAATGGGTGGGTTTTGCCAGTGTTAAAATCAGGCCCATCTAATCACAGCCGTGTGCCACTGGAAGTATTGTAATCTGTGTCAACACCTTGAGCTAGGCGGACTTAATTTCAATCAGGGCCCTGTGGTAGTCACCACTGTTGTATTATATTGTATATACTGCACTGCATACGAGGGTATTATGGTAAGGCCCTGTACTACAGGTACGGGGGTAGATCCCTGCCTGCTGGCTCCGCCCAGTGGGCAGAGTATAAATGTGTGTGCTCTCCGAACTGCAGCCATTTCGGCAGCAGCTGTAGGAGGCCACACATCTCTGTGTAATACAGCCTCGATTACTCTCTACTCTCGTCTCGCCGTAATTGGCAGGACCCCAATCCTGATTGCTGACCACTGATCCCTGCCGTGAGTGAACACTGGGGTGTATTAGCCCACAATGGCCCACCTCTTGAGATTCATTCTCTCGGCTCACAATATAAGGAACAGCTCTCTCGTCAGAGGCCTGCCTGCTCTTGCATCTCATCATGAATTGCCAAGCTGCGGGGATGGAGCGACAAGAAGTGGGGGGGGAAAGCGAAAGGGGAAATCAGAGGAGGAAATTGCCTAAGTACGTAATCACAAACTCTTACAAAGGAGGAGTATTGTCGTTGAAAAAAAAAACTCGGATCTTTTTGAGCATGGACGGCTATTAATAGTAATGCCTTTTTATATAAGCTCATCTTGTGATACAGTTGAATGAACCAGTTTATTGATTTTCTTTTCTCCTCTTTTTGACAGGGCTGCAGTGAAAATGGAAAACATCAGACTTGGCAATCACTTAAATCATGTGAAAATTTCACAGACTGAGGAGTATTTTTGCATGTCCCCAAATGACCAAGTAGAAAGATTTCTAGGTTTCTCCAGATGTGCTCCTTGACAGCTGGGAAGAGCAAACTTCTTTCTGTGCTTTGTAATAAGCCGGTAAGTCTTTCGTGGAAGCTTGATCCAATGCTTTTTCTGTCACGAACTGAAAGAAGATGGAAGACCTGGACTTGTATAAATGGCCTTGCTGAACCATCCGTCTTTCAGCTGTGCAAGGCTTCCGTGCCATTTACATTAGCTCGCGCACCAAATAAAATTGAAGTAAGTTAGCTGTGACCTTGGCTTTGACAGTCCAAGTAGAAACGAACTGTAGTGACAACAGAATCGCACAATGACAAATTTGTCAACTTTATTCATTCCCGGCCATCACAACATTGAGAATCGTTTTCAGAGTGCTTTTTATTTCCTCTGAATTTTTTTCTTCGTTAGACCCAATTGGAATTCTGGCTGAACCTTGTCACTGAAGTAACATTTAAGATCACTGGAAAACAAATGCCACAGGGGCGATGAGGGGATTTTTGCTTTAATTTTTGAACCTATGGTGGCACATTGGCTAGCACGGCTGCCTCACGGCGCCGAGGACCCTGCTTCGATCCCGGCCCCGGGTCACTGTCCGTGTGGAGTTTGCACATTCTCCCCGTGTCTGCGTGGGTCTCACCCCGCAACCCAAAGATGTGCAGAGTAGGTGGATTGGCCACGCTAAATTGCCCCTTAATTGGAAAAGAAAAGAATTGGGTACTCTAAATTAAAAAAAAAACATTTTTGAACCCAGTTTGATAGCATCCGTCAGTCCCGGGAGATGATGGGCTGCGCCCAGTGTGGATGCCATTTCTGAAATTGGATGTTGTCTGTTAATGCTGTCGAGGCTGATTTGTACGTGATATCCCCTTCTACAGCTGGAACAGGTGAATAGTGTTGGTTTGAGGTCGCCTAATGCTTTTTTCGCCATCTGCTTTTTCCATACTTTTCCAGACAGCTTGTCTCCAGGAACTCCAGTTGGCAGCGAAGACTTGCCACGCATTGACGCTGATCCCGGTCAACTCGAGGCCATGTTTGCAAAGATCCTTGTATCGCGGAGGTGAGTGGCCAGTTGTTCCCAGGCCAATAGCAAGCTCGCATACAGCATGTCTTTGGGGATGCGGCCGTCACGTACTCTGCGTTCGTGACCCAGCCAACGGAGTCACCACGGACTCAGAGAGGGGGAACACGCTGGGGATCCCTGCACATTGGTGTATATCCATACTTGCCACTTTGTCTTGCTCAGAAATGCCCAACATTAGTCAGAGGCAGGGGAAGGTTTTCAGCTGTTTTCGTAGGATCATAGAATTTACAGTGCAGAAGGAAGCCTTTCGGCCCATCGAATCTGCACCGGCCCTTGGAAAGAGCACCCTACTTAAGCCCACGCCTCCACCCTATCCCCGTAACCTAGTAACCCCACCTCACCTTTTGAACAATAAGGGGCACTTCAGCATGGCCAATCTACCTAACCTGCAGATTGGACTGTGGGAGGAAACCGGAGCATCCGGAGGAAACCCACGCAGACACGATGAGAAAGTGCAAACTCCTCACAGACGATCAGCCGAGGCTGGAATTGAACCCGGGTCCCTGGAGCTGTGGGGCAGCAGTGCTAACCACTGTGCCACCGTGCCGCCCACCGTGCCGTTCCTTGGCTTGCGCAAGTTGTTCGTGTCTCGCTACTGTAAACACGGAAGCTGCCACAAGCCTGGCACGTGAGGAGCTTTGCATGTTAAGTTCGTCTGCTATTGGTCCCACACTCGACATCTAAACTTTGACATGACAGCTACGGCCTTGGCAACCCTGGTGCTGATTTCGATATCCAGTTGCTGATAACTGCCGATGAACTCCAGAATGGAGTTGTCAGTGCTGATGGAAGGCGAACTCTTTACATCCCAGCGCACAACTTTGGCCTTCCTGACACTGATTCTCCATCCAAACACCTTGCAGGCTCGGGAGAACCCAGCTACGAGCTGTTTTAATTTGTACGACATGTCAGAAAAAGATTCAACAGTAACTTTCCTACAGGAATTGAATAAATATTTGAAAGGCAAACACTCATATAGCAGTGGGGGAAGGGCAAGGGAGTGATATAATTGAATAACTATTTCAAAGAGCTGGAACTGCCATGATGTACGATATCATTCTATTAGTCTATGGCTCCCTGTTGTTAAATATTCCCATTTCTCATTGTGTATCAGTTTCCTTTTGCTGGACACTGCATGAAAGGCCCATTGCCTTCAATATTTATCTCTGTCCTTACCGCAGATCAGAGAATAGAATCATAGAATTATTGATGCTCACAGCACCGAGGAAATCCAGTCCGCCTGTTGCGCCTGTGTTGATTCTCTGCAGGAACAATTCGCTGAGTGCCATTCCCCGGCCTTCGCTCTGTAGCCTTGCACATTCTTCCTTTTCAGCTAATAATCCAATACATTCTTGAATGCCTCGATTGAACCTTCTTCTATCATCGTCTCCGGCAGTGTATTCTAGATCCTCACAGCTCACTGCATAACGCAGGTTAGTCCTCATGTCGCCATTGCTTAACTGTGGTGACTCGAGACAGAGACTGGAGGCTTCCAATAGTTAACAAGGGGGTTCATCGATAAAAGGGGAAGACAGTTAGCTAACAGACACAGAACACCATCCACCAAGGGCTCCGTCAACCGATGCCGAAATCGGGAAAGGTCATTGGGTGGAGAATCGGTTTTGACGCCGAAATCGTGCCGGCTTCACGCCAATTCATAATTCTCCGGTGCCTCGACAGCGGCGTCAATGCGTTCCACTCCGCACGTACAGTAAACGCCGTTTGCATATCCCTAGCGGGCCTGAC
The DNA here is from genome assembly GCF_047496885.1 of Scyliorhinus torazame. Taxonomy (NCBI): domain Eukaryota; kingdom Metazoa; phylum Chordata; class Chondrichthyes; order Carcharhiniformes; family Scyliorhinidae; genus Scyliorhinus; species Scyliorhinus torazame. The sequence goes on along the minus strand of NC_092721.1, from coordinate 20,118,865 downwards.
CCGGTATTCTCTGGGGCCTCCGTGATTCTCTGCCTCCACCGGGGGGAATTCCCGACGGCGAGGTTCACTTGTGGTCCTAAAAATCGGGAAACAGGTACCACGTCTGAGGAGGGAGAGAGAGGAGGTAGAACACGGAAAGGCGCGACTATGGACTGCACGTCCTGACACTGGTCGGGCTGGCCGGGGGAGAGGGGGGCCGAGGTGTTGGGGTGACAGGGTGAAGGGCCGAGGAGCTGGGGTAACCCCCCCCCCCCCACCCTGGACTGGGGTGGTGTCCAGGCCGGGACTGCAATTGCTGGGGCCTGCAAGACAGCCATCTTACTGCGCACCCCACTGACCACACACCTTGAGTTTCTGCGAGTACCACCGGCTGTATGAGTGCCCCAACCCCACCCCACCACCCCCACATTCCAGCCTCCACCCTCCGCCATACCACCACAACCCCAACCGGCTGCAGCCCACTTGTGTCCCCTCTGCAACCAACCCCTCACACCGATCTAACTGAGCACGGAGGCAGTTTGTCACATTGTGCACAGATGTTTAATGTGAAAACATATATATAGGTTTGTGCCCTAGCCTCTATTGCTCAACTGTGCCCTGCACTTGTGCCAACCTAACTGGTGTCTATTTTTCTGGACTTATGGGCCCTAACGTTATGCCTAGGTTGATCCCAAATGGTACATCAGGAGTGGAGGCGGCCTGCTGTGATTCCCGCCCTGTGACCTGGGTCCGCTTTGGCGGCCATCTTCTGGGGTGACCGGGTCTGGGTGGGCCTGGCTGCTGTCTCTGCTGCCAGGGGTACCATTGGCTGGTGCTGCCCTTGCCAATAGTGCGCTCTGCGGCCCACGTATGAAGCCCCCCCTGGGGGGAGTGCGGGGGCTACTCTGGCCATTGCCCTTGGACGGGCCGCATGGGGTGTCCTGGAATGCGGATCGATGGCTTCCATCCGCATTGGTGTAGTGCTCAGCACCAGGGGTTCGGGTTGTGGCTGGGGTCGGGGGTGCGGGCCTGCGCCATCACCAGAAACAAGACAAGATGCATGATTGTACCCTAGGCCGGGGAAGAGTAGCGGTGATTGGGGGGTGTTGGGAAGGGGGGAAGAGGGTGGTGGTGGTGGTGGAGTAGGGGTTTAAGTGTGGTGTGGGTGTGGGGTGGGGTGGGAGTAGTGGTGGGTGTGAGGGTGGTGTGTGGGTGTTGGTAGGTGTTGGGGGAGGGGTGTGATACACGTGCCATGGGGAACCTCAACTCAGCCGGATCTCATTTAGTCCCCCGATGCCGGTCTCCTCCCCGGTGACTGCCGTTTCCTTGGGCCCGCCGACCGCAGCCAGTACCCTGTGTTCTGCCACGGTGAGAGGCCGCAGGTCCGTTGGCCTCCCTCCAGTCTTTTCCCGCTCCTGGCGGTTATGAACAGCCGTTTTCTGATCAGGTGAAGGGAACACAGAAAACGCACAGTGTTCGACAGTCCGATGACATATGCAGCCCATGGGGCGGGTAGCTGGTGTATGGGTTTCAGCATGTGGTGCAGGGTGGGGATTCGGCCCCCCTCCTTGCGGGTGGTGTGTCGGGTTACGGGCGTGTGGGTCGGGAGTTGCGGCCTATGCACCCTGGCTGCCCTGAGGAGTCATAAATTATATGACTAGTGGCAGCTCTCCTTACATATAAAAAAACACTCCATGTAATTTAGATGTCATGTTACGACTGAACATTAACAATGAGGGTTAAAGCAATCTGAGGAAAACCGTCCCTGTGCATCACTTGCAGAATTTACCATTGACGGTGCAGTGAGGCTTCTCAGAATCAACTTATTCCCTCAGTGGGGCGATGCACGTTCAACTGTCCCCTATCAAATTATTGTGTGGAGCACAAGATGCTATCACAGGACTGAGGTTTGGCCTAATACCTGTTGAGTAACATTCATTCCGTGATGAGTGCCTGACAGTAGGCATTCCAACAAGAGAGAGCCTAACCATCTCAGAATAATATGGCGCAGAAGAGGCCCTTCGGCCCATCGAGTCTGCATCATCGCATGATAAACACCTGACGGGCCTACCACTCCCATTTGCCCATAGCCTTGAACGTTATGGCGTGCCAAGTGCTCATCCAGGTACTTTTTAAAAGATGTGAGGCAATCCACATCGACCACCCTCCCAGGCAGTGCATTTCCAGACCATCACCACCCTCTGGGTAAAAAAGCTTTTCCTCAAATCCACCGACTAAACCTCCTGCTCCTGACCTTGAACTTGAGTCCCTTCAACTAAGGAAAGCAGCTGCTCCCTATCCACTCTATCCAGCACGGTAGCATGGTGGTTAGCACAATTGCGTCACAGCTCCAGGGTCCCGGGATCGATTCCGGCTTGGGTCACTGTCTGTGCGGAGTCTGCACATCCTCCCCGTGTGCGCGTGGGTTTCCTCCGGGTGCTCCGGTTTCCTCCCACAGTCCAAAGATGTGCAGGTTAGGTGGATTGGCCATGCTAAATTGCCCTTGGTGTCCAAAATTGCCCTTAGTGTTGGGTGGGGTTACTGGGTTATGGGGATAGGGTGGAGGTGTTGACCTTGGGTAGGGTGCTCTTTCCAAGAGCCGGTGAACACTCGATGGGCCGAATGGCCTCCTTCTGCACTGTAAATTCTATGATGCCCCTCATAACCTTGTACACCTAAATCAGGTCGGCCCTCAGTCTTCTCTGCTCCAGCGAAAACAACCCAAGCCTATCCAACCTCCCTTCATAACTTAAATGTTCCATTTCAGGCAACATCCTGGTGATTCGCCTCTGCAACCCCCCCCAATGCAATCACACCCTTCCTATAATGTGGCGACCAGAATTGTACACAGTGCTCCAGCTGTGGCCTCACTAAGGTTCTATGGAACTCCAACATGACCTCCTTGCTTTTGTAATGTACGCCTCGATTGATAAAGGCAAGTGTCCCATATGCCTTTTTCACCACCCTATTAACCTGCCCTCTACCTTCAGAGTTGTGGGGGTCTCACCCCCACAACCCAGAAAGATGTGCAGGGAAGGTGGCTTGGCTGCGCTAAATTGCCCCTTAATTGGCAAAAAAAACTAATTGGGTACTCTAAATTTATTTTAATTAAGATTTAAAGTACATATATTGATACTAGAGGACTGCAGAGTCCAGCAGATAAGGTGCTGTTCACTGAAAAGCGTTCCAGCAGTTAACATATGTGATAAATCAGCATGGTATATTCCCATCATTATGAAAAGTTTCATACGGATTTGGAAATATTGGTATGTCTGATGCTGAGGTTGAAGCCATGTTTGAAAAACCACAACGAGCCTGATCCGCCCGGCATGCGCTGACATCATGCAAGGACAGGTCCACCATGGGGATGCTAGACATGGCTGCATGTCATCTGTGGGTCAGTTATTAGCTCACTAGCGGTCCAGTGAATCGCCCGAGCCAGCCAAAATGGCGATTCACCGGTACCCCCGCGATTCTCAGTGCCGGATGGGCCAAGCGGCCTGCCCAAAACGGCTTGTCCCCCCAGCGCCGTCCACACCTGGTCGCTGCCGGCGGGAACAGCGCGTGAAAGCTGGGGGGTGGTGCAGCCTGCGGGGGGCAGGGGGGGGAGGGGGGATCCTGCACCGGGGGGGGGGCCTCAAATGGGATCTGGCCCGCGATCGGTGCCCACCTATCATTGGGCCGGCCTCTCTGAAGGAGGACCTCCTTTCTTCCGCAGCCCCGCAAGATCCATCGGACATCTTCTTGCGGGGCGGACTCGGGGAGGACGGCAACCACGCATGCGCGGGTGACGCCAGTTATGCGGCTCCGGCCGCATCATGTATGTGGCGCCGCCTTTACGCGGCGCCAAGGCCTCGCGCGCGTAAATGACACGGCGCCGCTCCTAGCCCATTTTCGGGCCCTGAATCGGTCGGGATAGGGGCCGTTTCACGCCGTCGTGAACCTCGACGGCGTTCACGACGGCGCGAACACTCTGCCTCCATTTCGGAGAATCGCGCCCCCTCAATTTACAACTGGACTCATGCCAGTTTCATTGGGAATCTGGTCTACCACTTCTGTTGGAATCTCTGTCGCTGCTCCACTTACACTTCCTGTAATAAACACTCCTGTTGTCTATGCTCGAGTATAACAGTTGCTGTCTCACTGGCCAACCGAGTTAAATGCATGATTTATTATCCCACTACCAGCGACTCAACCTGGGCACCTATACATTTTTTAAAATAAAATCCAGCAGGGGTTGTGCTTTGGCAGACTATTGAATTTCAGACCATATTGTTTCGGGGGTCCACACTCTCATGAAATACTCAACAGCTGAGCATCACAGCAAGATCTGCGACGCACTTTCCACAGGTTTGAAAATGCCGCCAGCCAACACAAAGTGAAGCAGCCTCGAATCCACCATTTGCCGATGCCATTTTGTGATACCAGTTCAAGTGGGTTTGGGTCGGCAGCAGGGCCACACTGCTACCTTCTGGGGGGACAGATAACCGAAGATAGTTAGGTGGCACCAGTCCCAGAGGTTGTAACACACAGGAATGGCAATCGGAAACCTGCAGCCGCAGAACTTCCGACCGTCTCGTGCCTCATTGCGATGTGTCTTCGAAAGCGCAAAATTTAGAACTTCAAAATGATTCCATGCTGCCAAGGAGTTCTAACAAAACATTTTTGTTACTTTGGGGCATTTCAATTGTAAAAAAAAGTGGGCAGCATGGTGGCGCAAGTGGGTGCCTAGAGATCGGGGAAATCTTCCATATTGGTGCCCCGCTCTGCGAAGGGGTGGTCCAGTGCAGGACGGCTGCCTGAGTGTGGCCATTTTGTGATACCAGTTCAAGTAGGTTTGGGTCAGCAGCAGGGCCATACTCCTACTTTCTGGGGGGCAGATAACCGAAGATAGTTAGGTGGCACCTACTGACGGCGCCGAGGTCCCAGGTTCGATCCCGGCTCTGGGTCACTGTCCGTGTGGAGTTTGCACATTCTCCCCGTGTTTGCGTCGTTTTACCCTCATAACCCAAAAAGATGTGCAGGTTAAGTGGATTGTCCACGCTAAATTGCCCCTTAATTGGAAAAAACGAATTGGATACCCTAAATATATTTTTTTAAAAGTTAAAGTGCTGTTCCTGGTGTGGTTGGCGGGGTGTTTCTTGGCAGCTTCCACGCCGAGAATAACCCTGCTATTCAACAGCACTTTTCCCATTCTTTGGCTTCGGCGAGTTTCTCCCAGTCGAAGCCACACTCAGGCAGCCGTCCTGCACTGGCCCACCCCTTCGCCGATCGGGGCACCATTTTGGAAGACTTCCCTGATCTCTAGGCACCCCCTTTAGCCCACCATCTGACTTTTAGGATCCCTCTTCAGCCCCCAGCCTTTTTGGGGGCTCTCGAAGCCCCCCCCCCGGCCAGACCCTTGGCACTGCCAACTGGGCAGCCAGGCACCTTGGCACTGCCAGGCTTACACTATGGCAGTGCCCCTGCCAGGCTGGCTGTGCTACCCGGGCAGTGCCACATTGGCACTACCAGGGTGCCAGGCTGGCAGTGTTGGGGTGCCGGGGGAGTGCCAGGGTGTCACCCTACCCTGTCCCCAAACGCCCAGGGGTCTCTCATCACCAGCGAGACGCTCCGAGGTGCCATCAAGCCTGGTTCATGTTTGTATGAATCAGTACTTTACGACACCCAGTTGACGCATCATATGCACATATTTTGATTAACCTAATGGCTCATTTAAATGTGCATTTCTGGATCTTACTCAGCGAGGCACGGTCCAAATAGCACCGGGCCTTGTTGGTCTGGTAACACTCGCAAGATTTTTTGCCCGGCCTGAACGCTGATTTTGACTTCTGCTGGGATTCAACTGTCGCGTTCCGGCTCCAAGTTGAATCGAGCCAAATGGCTCAACTACCAGCTATCAGTTAGCCCCACTCAAGTGAGATGCAGAAAAGTCACATACTCAGAGTGAGAAGCACTCCTAAACCAAATAAGGAAAACTTGCAACATTTATAGCATAAGCCTACTTGTGACAATAAAGATTACTATTACTATTACTAGATATCTAAAATGAACCACGCTTGAGGCACTATTCATAGAACATACAGTGCAGAAGGAGGCCATTCGGCCCATCGAGTCTGCACCGACCCACTTAAGCCCTCGTTCCACCCTATCCCTGTAACCCAATAACCCCTTCTAACCTTTTTGGTGACTAAGGGCAATTTATCATGGCCAATCCACCTAACTTGCACGTCTTTGGACTGTGGGAGGAAACCGGAGCTCCCGATGGAAACCCACGCACAGACGGGGAGAACGTGCAGACTCCGCACAGACAGTGACCCAGCAGGGAATCGAACCCGGGACCCTGGCGCTATGAAGCCACAGTGCTACCACTTGTGCTACGGTGCAGCCTTATTTGATCTCATTTTTCAAAACAGTGACTCCTATTTGTCAAATCGAGCAGTTTGATATCATTTTTGGCATTGGAGCGGTCTTAAAGTTTACTTTTTCCTTTTCAAACCAAGCTCGAATTTAGTTGAGCTGTCATTTTGTAAGGTTGTAATATAGTTACTCTCTGTTTCTGCATTTCACTGCGTTTGTGGTCTCAACCGGTTTTTTCAAGCGGGGGGAAAATATTTGGTTGTTCACAGCTTTACAACCTTTGCCAAGAAGACTAGGTTTTACAACCCTGTTAGAAAACTGAACTCCACTCTTGATCTGACCTTTCTCTGTTTGTCTAGCGCTGCTATTTTCACATTCGCTTTATCACGTATTGTATCCTGCTGTCTGCTTCACCATTAAAGATGCACGGGCAGTATTAGCCAGACATTTTCCAGCACACCTTCCTAATCACAGCCTTTTGTTCGCCATTTCCTCCAATTTCTTTGCATTAATCTCTAGCTGCATGCATACTTCCTTTTCCAAGACGCTAATTCCTTTGCCTCCAACTGACTCTCAGACTTCCCGTGCACACTCAAGCATCTTCGTCTCTCCACTTTCGTCTACTTGAACTAAATTATTACTGTTTATCTTCTCATCAACCGCAATTAAAGCATAGGCCACTTGTTTCTGATCTATTATTTCTTTATTAAATATCTCGGACAAAGTCTCTTCGCATTATATTACCTGTTGACCTACTTCCTGTTCTATCAGGCACCTCCGATGCTATGCAACATATGATAGCATGAGGAAAACCAAGTGACGTGGGTGCTTTAGGCTTACAAACATTTTGTACAATTCTCGTACCACAGCACAACTGGCCTACAACCTGAAGTATTGAACTAGTTATTCTAATTAATCAGTATAATTACAGATAGCCCCATGTTCATCCATTTGATAGATAAATATTATCTACAGTTCAGAACTTGAAACCACCTCTCCACAAGGTGCCACTCTGCCCTAACTCTCATACTGCATTTTTATTTAGTTTCTCCTGATGCATCCCATGCCTTTCTCTGAGTTATTTCTGTTCCACCACTTGACCCCATGTGCACTAAATTACAGAACAACCAGTTTACTTCCTGGATCCCACACTAGATGCCATTGTAAACAGCTCCTTCTCCTCAGGTGCTGACCGGCTTCCTTGCAAAATTGCTGTCATTATCGCCACTAAAAGCGCTCAATCTGGGAATCGCTTGCCTTAGAATGCGCAAGGCGGCAATCACCTCGAGCGTCGTAGGGTGGAGCACGGGGAGGCCAAGCGTAAACAGCGGAAGGAGAGCGCAGAATCCACAGCGTCCCACACACTCATCTCATCAAACACCACCTGCCCAAGCTGTGGCAGAGTCTGCGGATCCAGGGTGGGACTATTTAATCACTGCAGAACCCACCTCCCCCGAGAGAAGCAAGTCATCCTTGACCCTGAGGAACTGCCCAAGAAGGAATGGCTAGTCCAGTTCAAAGTATGGTCAATGGTAACGCCTAGGATTCTGAAAGTAGGAGATTCAGTGAAGGCCATTGAACGTCAAGGAAAGGCACTTACATTCATTCTTAACGGAGATAGTCCTTACCTGGCACTTGTGTGGCATGAACGTACATTTGCCACTAATCAGCCCAAACCTGATCGTTGTCCAGGGCTTGCTGGATATGACACAGACAGATTCAGTATCCAAGGAGTTGTTGTGAATGGTGCTGAATATTGTGCAATCATCAGCAAACATCCCCACTTCTGACCTGATGACGGAGGAAAGATCACTGATGAAGCGACTGAAGGTTGCTGTTTGTATGTCCACCTTGACTGTCACATTTCCTACACCGCAACAATGTCAAAGTACCTAATCAGTTATAATGTGCTTCGGGACTTTCCGGGGTCATGGAGAGTACTACATAAGAGCAAGTTTTTCTTTCATTATCGAGGTGGTAACTTTACCATTCATTAATTTTCCAAGGGCCAGTGCAAACTCGATGGGCCGAATGTCTCCTTCCGCACAGTAAATTCTATGATATGATTCTATGCTTCTATGATTAATGACAGACCAATAGCAGAATATCAATTTATACCAGCGCAGCACTTATATTGTGGGGACTGGTTTAAGCCTAATTTTCATCTAAATGATGCCCAATGGGAAATAAAGGGTGAGCTAAGTGTTTTTACAGGAAACGTCCAATTATTAAAGCTCATGTCAGTTTCTTTAGTCTAATGCCAAACACCAGATTCCCACGAATAATGTTTTAAAGTTATTCCGTGATCTTTTCTCATCATCTTTTTAACCAGTCAACATTTTTTTTAAATCTCTGCAATAAGGATCCCATAGACTATGCTGACAGCATATGTACAAAAGTAAATTTGTCCTATCATGTTTAAAAAGATGCAATCCATTTGTCAGAATAAGGTCACAGTAAAAATGATCAATATTAGTGACAGTGTCTACAGTGAGCCGTTCTGATAAAAAATATGGTTTGCCGTTTAAAGTCAAAATCTCTAAATACTTGCAGTAGTACGGACTCAACTGTATGCTGCAGTTTGTTATCAGTTTATTAATACCAATACCAATTTTGTTAATTATGTTAATTACTGTTAATTAACATGAAAACAAATCTCCCATCATACATTTACTAATTTCAGGTTTAAAAAATTTGTCTTGTTCTGTTTGTGATTAGCAGACACTGAAGATCAGTAAGACTAATTATTGAAAAGGGGGACAATTTATCTTGCATTTAAGACTGCAAAATTGATTTCAAATGCTTTTCATTTTCCACATTTAGGTTAATCTTGCACCTTTACGCAAAAATAAAGTACATTACGACACATGGTCAAATCTACAGCAAAGGCCATCGCATTGTTAGACTTCAGACATCTTTCTGGCGACAATGATCTCCTCTAAACAGCTGGAAATAGGAGACGATACAGCAGAAATAAATCAAAGTGCACTTTTGGAGGGATGTTACTCGCCAGCTGCTGCATCGGGATTCATCCCGCTATTCATCGGCGCTTTACCGTCATTTCGGGCCTCGGGGGGTTTCTCTCCGTCGAGGTCACACTTGGGCTCTTTTCCTGCACTGGCGAGGTGAGCAAAGTGCCCAGGTGTCAGGGTACTGCTCTGTCCTGTCTCCGACCACCCGGGGGTCTCTAACGGCCTCTGAGACCCCGGTGAGGTGCCACCAAGCCTTGTCCAATTTGGAGGAAATCAGTGCCAAACGACGCCTGGTTGAGGTCTCAAAGGTGCTCCTGGGCACCCGGTGAATACAGCATCCGGGTATTTAACTGAGCTGATCTGGATCACGCCGGGATACAGATTGCGCCGGGTGGAGTGAGTCGGGTTACTCGCCATCGGCCCGGCGCAGAGCCCGATTTGGGACTCTTGTGGGATTAACCCCTTGCACCCTGCTCCGTGCTGGGCGCAATAGAATTTGCAGAGCAGAAGGAGACCATTTGGTCCATTGAGTCTGCATCTGCCCTTGGAAGGAGCACCCCACTTAAGCCCCACACCTCCACCCCTATCCCCTTTATCCCCGTATCCGTAACCCAGTAACCCCACCTAACCTTTTTGGACACTAAGGGTACTTTAGCATGGCCAATCCACCTAACCTGTACATCTTTGGACTGTGGGAGGAAACTGTAGCCCCCGGAGGAAACCCACGCACACACAGGGAGGATGTGCAGACTCCGCACAGACAGTGACCCAAGCCGGGAATCGAACCTGGGACCCTGGAGCTGTGACGCAACTGTGCTAACCACTGTGCTACCATGCTGCCCTGCGGTATGTGCTACCTGCACTGTGCTACCATGCTGCCCTACAATGCGGTGGCTGATTCACACCCATTATCTTACTTTAAAACTGCAAATCGATTGTCTGTTTCTGTGTATAAATGTTTCTCCGAATCCTCTAAATGTATGTGTAAGCGTGGGGGAAAGGAAATATGGGGCGAGAGAGGAAATGGAAGTTGAGGTCGAGGATCAGACGTAAGTTTATTGAATGGTGGGGCATGCCTGAGGCATGTGTTCTACTCCAGCTCCTTTTCTGAAGTTCTTACATGCTGGCAGCTTCAATCATTGTCACAACTAGTGTCGGGGGTAATAATTAGGGGTGATTATCACACTGAATGGGAGCCCATGATCTGAATTTAACAATTTCAGATCTATGCTTGACTGGAAACATTTGGCTTAATTTGGACCATTTTGGATATCAATAAAATGCTACACAAACTCAGATACGTGGGTGCGTAATACATTTTATCGTCCTAATTTCTCATTATTAACTTTGTGCACAAACCTCAGCTCATGGGTAAAAAAAAATCAATGATACACATATTTGAGTGCCACTGTGTTGAGCCATCTTCTTTAGCTTGCTGACGCTATTGTTTAAATATGTGGGGCAGATTAAGCTCTGTCCAGGGACATGGTGACGGCAATGTTATTTTGACTTGTGTGTTGGTAGAATAGAAAACAAAAGCTGCAATTGTTCAATGCTGCTTACCTAAGAGGTCAAAATGAATTTGTTTGCTTTCTGCTGTAAAATATGAAGGTGCAGTGAAACTAGACTTGTATATTTCAGAGCCATAATAAAACATTTAAACCTGAAGCTTTTCATAGGAACAGAGCAGGTTTTCATATTCTTGAGCATGTTGCACCACTCAATGAAGTCAGGTGGCTTTAAAATTATACTTGTACAAATATTGGCATGTACACTGAAAAGAACATAAGATGTAGGAGCATGAACAGGCCATTTGGCCTTTAGAGCCTGTTTCATCATTCAATAAAATGATGGCTGAACTTTGACCTAAATTCTATCTTTCTAAACTATCCCCCAGATTCCCTTAGTATTGAAAAAAATCTATCCATCTCCACCTTAACTGTGCTCAATAATTAAGCAACCACACCTCCCTAGGGTAGAGAATTCCAGAGGTTCGCAGACGTTTGAGTGAAGAAATGTCTCTTCATTTGTGTCCTAAATGGTCAACCCCCCTTGTTCTGACTGTCATCCCCTACTCTGAATTCCCCAGCTAGGGGAAACATCCTCTCAGCATCCACTCCACCAAACTCATCTCTCATTGGTCTAAATTCCAGGGAATATAATCGCTAATCAATCTCTCCTCATAGGACAATCCCTTCATCCCAGGGTCCAGCCCATCAAATCTTTAATGCACTCCCTCCTACGTTAGAATATTCTTCCTTAGGTAAGGAGACAAAATTTGTACTCGGTAACTCCAAATCTGCTCTCATCAAGGATCTGTGCAATCACAATAAGACTTCCTTACTCTTGTATTCTAATCCCTTTGCAATGGAAGCTAACCTACAATGTGCTTACCGAATTGTTTGCTGTACATACATGTTAATTAAGGGTAAACACTGATAGAAATGACAGAATGCTCTGTGAAGTATATCAATTTTTAAGATTTTTCATTTGTCACTGACGTTATTACGCCAATTACATTGTTTAAAAACAGGTGATGATCATTGCCCCAACTATAAATTGACACCCATTGAGGGTGGGGAATCGGAAGAAGGCTGTAGGTCAGTTGAGATGGCCTAAGAATAAACTTGCTTAAGGTAAAAGACAAGCTTCAGACTTACTCTTACGAACATCCAAATCAGGAGCAGCAGTAGGCCACTCGGCCTCTCGAGCCTGTTCCGCCATTCAATAAGATCGTGGCTGATCTGAATGTAACCTCAACCCCACATCCCTCCCTAACCCCCGATAACCTTTCACCCCCTTTGTTAATCACCAATTCCATGACCATATACAATCATTGGAGCTGTCAAAGGGCACATGATATATTGTAAATGGTTAATGTGTCCTCTGACCTTCTAGTCTGGAGACAAGCAATGGTGACTTGAGTCACTGAGCTGTGATGATGGTTGTCAGCCACCTGGGCATGGGAAGCGAACGTCGTAATTTCTGCATCACTGTATCAGTCACTTAAGTACAACTTAGTGTTGAGGTGTGATATGTCATGCAAAGAGATACAACCTCTTCAGTGAATTGTGGTTTGGCATTGCAACCCAGACCCACAAAATACGCATTTGCATATTTTATTGGCAAGAGTATGACAAAGTATTGCTACAACAAATCTTTTAGTTAAACAGTCCTTTGTTATATTATCAATATATTTCATTCAGATTGTATTTAGAAGTATTTTAAAGGTAATTAATCAACTTAACAACCTCTTTCTTCATAATCACTGGATTGTGTCTGAATGTCATTCCTGTAAATCTGCTCCTGCTAATTAAAATGGAGATCTATTAGCAAGTACACAAATTAAGTTCTGTCATTGAGATTGCTTTGACTATTGGTCATTTCTAAATGCCTTTTTAATCCCCTAATTTATATATTAAAATGCAATAGCTTTACGGTTTTAATCACTCTGGGATCAAATTTATCATTAGCAACAGGAAACCAGATGGTATAATTTTGATTTACCGGAGTTAAGCATGAATTAATGTACTGAGTGCCGATAATGAATACATCAAACCTGATATAGCCGAATCTCATCAATCTGGCATATTGAATTAATAATACACTCTATGCATGGACTGAACATAATCTCATACACAACTGAAAAGCAATTTATTATAGTACAACATTGTAATGTTTCTCTGTCCTACTTTTGGGACAGCGTTTAATCATC